>NC_080037.1:5732139-6040352 GCF_030020395.1 Manis pentadactyla
GCACCGGGTCTCCTGACCCCCAGGGTCCCACGTAATCTGTACCTTCCCATATCTGCCCCCGGAGCCCACTCCGTGCACTTGCTCACAGTGAGGTGAAGCAAAGCAAGCCCACTGTGTACCAGCAGACCCCCCATCTGCTGGACAGCTCTAGGGCTCTGGTGGGGATGGGGTTGTCAGGCCAGCGCGTGTTGCCCAGCCCTCAGTTCTCTTCCTGAAAACATACGGAGCGGGGCAGGCCCACTTGATGTCCTTCCCCCATTCCCACCAGCTCCCCCCAAGCACTACCCTTCTTCCCCAGCCCCTTGAGCCGGGAAATCTATCCAAACAAGAACTCAGGCTTTTTGGGGTATCTATCCCCACCTTCCATATTTGGCAGCTGTGGAGTCTGACCACTGGCTGGAAGCTGTGATGTCCTCATCTGGAATGTGGCCTCCTGACATGCCCAGAGGATAGCGGCATATGGCTGAGAAACCGAAGAGAAAACAGAGGAAATGCTTTTATTTTATTTCCAGAGGACTCCCCACCCCCACCCCAGGAAGAATATAATTCATTGGACAGGGAAGAAAAGGACGGAAACCTTCCCAAGTCCCCTGTAGCCCAGCTTGACCTTCTCGACTCTCGCAGCCTTTTCCTCCTGGCCCTGCCTCCAAATTCATTAGCATCCAACCCTCCAGGCACCGACCCTCGGCCAAACCTCTCTTTTGGTCCAAACTGACAAGTAATGTAACATAATTTATCCTTTCATTTGGTGGCAACCCCACGGCCCATCCCCACGGCCTTATTAGCAGATGCACACTTCTGATGGGTTTCCCGGCAGCGCTGGGTCCTCCTCGTAAGGACCAGGCACTGCCGAGGATGCACAGCACTCTTTCTTCTCTGGGTAACTGAGTTCACGAAACTCGGGGGCAAAGCCACCGGTGGTCCCGGGGAGGAACTGAACACACAGCTTTGGCCCCCACCGGTATCGTGCTTTGGCCTCTGCCTAAAAATAATCACCTCTGGAGACGAGACGATCTACAACCAAGACAAAGTAACAGGAAGCAGATTTACCTTCCTGGGTGAAACAACTAAAAAATGGGCAAAGTATATGAAAAATTAGGTTTCAGTATAATGCATATCAGACAGCAAAGGACAGCCATCCCTGAGAGACAGGAAAACAAAATGAGTCCCACAGTCATGCCAGCCTCCTAGCGGGGGAGAAGGCCCGGGCTGTGACCCAGCGAGTGAGCACCTGGCAGAGGCTGGAGGAGACAAAGACAGGAGGGGGTGACAAAGGGATTAAAACTCTCAGGACATAGGGTTGCCCAATAAAATTCAGGATTCCTAGCTCTACTTAAATTTCAGATAAATGAATAAAAAAATAAATAATGCCAGGCATGTAAAGAAGCAGGGAAAGAGAACCTATAACAAGAAAAAAGCGATCAATTGAAACTGATTCAGAACTAACATAGAAGTTAGAATTGGAAGAAAAGAACATTAAAACAGTCATAACTGTATTGTATATTTCAAAAACATAAGGAGAACTATAGATGATATGGAAAAGATGGAAAAATTTCCAGGATGAAACTTGAATGCATGAGGTAAAATACATTGCATGGGGTTAAAGGCAGTTATACACTGAAGAAAAGATTAGTGACCTTAAAGACAGTCTTAAATTATCCAAAATGAAACAAAGACAGAGAAGAGACTCAATCAAACAACAAAAAACAGAATATCAATAAGTTGTGGAACAATTTCAAACATCCTAATACACTTGTAAATAAATTCCCTGAAGAAGAAGAGAGGGAGACAGAAAATCATTTTGAATAAAAATTGGTGGAAGTTTTCTTCAAATTTGATGGAAATTATAAACCCGAGAAGCCCAATGACCTGAAGCACAAGAAACATGAAGAAAATTACACCAACAGGATACCATAACCCAATTGTTTAAAACAGGTGATAAAGAGAAAGGTTTTAAAGCATCCAGAAAAAAAGGACATGTTATAAACAGAGGACCTGAGATAAAGATAACAGCAAATTTCCCACTGGAAATGGTAATTATATAGTAAATATATAAGATGATTTTTCATGTTATTTACATCTCTAATTGGTAACTGACTATTCAAACATAAATAATAACAATATATTGTGGGGTTTATAACATATACGGAAGTGCAATACATAACAGTAGCATAAAGGTGAAATGGGAAAAAATGGTTAACCTGTTGAAAGGTTCTTATACTCTATGTGACGGGATATCATGTCAACTTGAAGACAGACTTTACCTAGTTAAAGATGTATACAACATACCCTAATGCAAGCACTTAGTATACTTTTTTAAAACTTAACAGGTAATAAGTCAATAAGAGAGAAAATGGAATCATCAAAATTCAATTAACTGAAAAAAAGGCAGAAAAAAGGAAACAAAGAACAGAAATGACAACTAGAAAGCAAATCGCAAGAATACAGATTTTTTAATTAACCATATGTGGATTGTAGAGGGCATTATGCAAAGTGAAATAAGAGAGAGAAAGATGATTTCACTTATATGTGGAATCTGAAAAAAAAATAAAACAAATGAACAAACAAAACAAAAAAAGACTCATGAACACAGAAAACTGGTGGTTGCCATGGGGGGTTGGGTGGGCGATGGCAAAATAGGTGAAGGGGATAAACAGGCAGAAACTTCCAATTATAAAATAAATAAGTCATGGGGATGAAAAATACAGCATAGGGAACACAGTCAATAATATTTTAATAATTGTGTGGTGACAGAGGGTAACTAACCTTATCATGGTGAGCATTTCATAATGTATATTATTGTCAAATCACTGTTATACTCCTGAAATGAATATAATATTGTATATCAACTATACTTAATTTTTAAAAACCAAAAACTAAAATTAAATTAACTACACAAACAATCCCATTATATATAAATGGTCTAAGTATCTTAATTAGAAAGTAGAAACTGTCAGAACAGATTTTTTTTTAAAGTCACACTGTATATTGCCTACAAGAAACACACTTTAAATACAAAACATGGATAAAGTTACAAGTAAAAAAGAGGGAAAAAGATATATAATGAAAACTTAATCAAAAGAAACCTGAAGTGGATATAGTAACACACAATAGATTTCAAGACAGGAATAAAGATGGTATTTCACAATGATAAAGGGGTTAGTTCTTCAAGAGCACATCATGTTCCTAAATGTTTATCCACGTAACAGAGCCTCACAAACAGTGACTGCAAGGGAAAAAATGGACAAACGCACAATTAGAGTTGGAAATTTCAACACTTTTATCTCAATGATTTGAAAAAAAACAAGTAGACAAAAATGAGTAAGGATACTGAAGATTCAAACCCTATCCACCAGTTTTACCTACTTGACATTTACAGAACTGCCTTCCCACCAGCACAGAAATACACACTGTTTTCAAATGCACATGTAACATTTACCAAGATAGACAATATGCTGGACCATAAAACAAGTTTCAATACATTTTTAAAAAGTCAAGTCATACAAAACATGTTCTCTGATAGTAAAGCAATGACTATTTAAAGAAATAAATACTGGAAAGATATCTGGAAAATCCTCAAATATTTGCAAACTTATACCCTCCTAAATATGCCATAGGCCAAAGAATAAACCAAAAAGGAAATCAGACAGTATTCTGTACTGTAAAATAATGAGAATATAACAAAGTTTGTACCTACCTCTGAGAAGTACTAATGGGGAAAATTACCACACTAAAAGCCTATGTTGGGAAAATGAAAGGTGTCAGAGCAGCGACCTCAGCTTTTCCCCTTAAGAAACTAGAAAAAGTAGAGCAAATTAAATGCAAAGTAATTATAAGAAAAGAGATAACAAATATATCAGTGGAAATCAATGAAATAAAAAAACAGAAAAACAAGAGAAACTCAATAAAATCAAAAGCTGGTTCTTTGACAAGACGAAGAAAAACAAAGGACAGATCTCCAGCCAGATTGACTGGGGGAAAAAAAGAAGACACCACTAACACCAGGAACAAGGGAAGTTGAATCACTACTGATCCTACAGATATTAAAGATATTAAAAGTATAGTAAGAGAAATAATATAAACAATTTTATGTCAACAATTTCCAGATGAAGTAGTCAAATTTATTGAAAGATACAAACTACCAATGCTCACTTATAAAGAAACAGATAATGTGAATATCCCCATATATTTGAAAGAAATTAAACATATAGTTAACAAACTTCCTATGAAGAAAACTCTAGGCCAAGATGTCCTTCCTGCTGAATTCTACCAAATATTTCAGGAAGAAATAATACCAACACTCACAAACTCTTCCAAAACATTGAGGAGAAGAGGATATTTCCTGACTGATCCTATGAAGTGAGTATTACTCTGATAGAAAAAATGACAGGAACATTATAAGAAAACTACAGACCAGTATCCCACATGAACATAGATGCTTAAGTTCTAAACAGAATCTTAGCATGTTAAATGTAAAAGACATATAAAAAGGATAATACATCGCAATGAGGTGGGAGTTATTCTAGGAATGCAAGGTTACTTTGACATTCAGACATCATTCAATGTAATTCACCATAGAAACATACAATAAGTGAAATTATTTCATGATTTCAATAGATACAGCAAATGCATCTGATAAAATCAAATATCCTTTCCTGGTAAAAATTCTCAGCAAACTAGGACTAAGAAACTTCCTCAATCCATGGCTAATATCATATGTGATAGTGGAAGACAGAAAGTTTTACTCTTAAAATCAGGAACAAGACAAAGATATTTGCTGTGAACACGTCTACTTAACATTATATTGGAATTTCCAGATAGGGTAATAAGGGAAAGGAAAAGGATAATAAAAGGCACCCAAATTGGAAAGGCAGAAGTAAAACTGTCCTTAACAGCAGGTAATACGATCAGTTATATTTTTAAAAAATCAGATGGAATCCATAAATGAGAATTAGACCTACTATTTAGAACCAACAAATGAGTTTAGCACCATTTGAGGACACAACAGTCAGTTGTCATTTCTATATACTAGCAACGAACAGCTAAGAGTTACAAGAGTATCAAAAAATATAAAATACTTAGGGAGAAACATGACAAAAGATGTGAAAAATCTGTACACTGAAAACCATCCAAGATTGCTGGGAGAATAATATTAATAAATGGAGATACAGACAATGTTCACAAATCATAAGACTCAATACTATTTAGGTGGCCCTTCTACTTAACCAAAATCTCAGCAGGCATTTTTGCAGACATAAACAAAATGATTCTAACATTCATATGGAAATGCTAAGATCCCCAAATAGCCAAAGCAACCTTGAAAAAGAAGATAAAAGGAGAATTAAAATCATGTTTTAAGACTTAGGAAGCAATCAAGACAGTGTGATATTGGTGTACAGATAGAAAAATAGACCACCGAGTCAGGAAAAAGTCCAGACGTAGACCCACATATACAATTACATGTACATTTGCATATACCTTCATACCATGCAGCTATTCTACTCCTAGGTATTTACCCCAAGGAGATAAAAGTACGTGGCCATACAAAGACTGAGTGTTCATAGCAGCTTTATTGTAATAAACAGTCCAAATCAGGAAACAAATATGTCCATCTACAGGTAAGTGGATAAACAAGTTACAATGCACCGTATGATAGAACCATATGGTAGCTCAGCAGGCCTGGGATTAGAAAGAAGCAAGTGAGGAGTGTAGGGTTCACAGTGCAAGGACTCCCCTCCCAGGTATGGGGGTGTCATGCTGCCTTTACAGGGTCACAGAGTGAGTCCTCTTTGCATTTTATGCCCTAGCTACCTCATTTGCTTCACCTCCTCTCTGCTACTGAGCAAAAAAAGAACGATCTACTGATACACACTACAACCCAGAAGAATTTCAAAATAATTATGCTGAGCAAATGAAGTCAGACAAAAAGAGCACATAGTGTAGGCTTCCATTTATATACAATTCTAGACAATGAAAACAAGTCAATTTATAGCAACAGAGAGCAGCAGACCAGCAGTTCCCTGGGGGAAGGAGTTGGGGGGGGAGGGAGGAATTACAAAGGAGCTTAAAGAAATCTCTGCCAGGGATGGATATGGTCATTATCTCGATTATGGTGATGATTTCACAGCTTTATATACAATGTCAACACTGATCAGATTGTGTGCTTTCAGCGTGTGCATTTTATTGCAACAATTATACTTCAATGAAGCTGTTTTTTAAAAAGTAACTCTGGGACAGGATAGTATATGGAGATTTTTATTTGTGTATTTTCGCTTCCCTTTGCAAAGCAGGCAGTCAGGCCTTCACATTCCTTCACCCCATGGGAGGTTTATGTTTACAGGACAGAAATAAGAAACTGCTTGAAGACAACGGCTTCCTGGAAAGCAGTTGTTAAGGGATGGAGTCGGGTGGGGTAGCGGTGGCAGACAGAAAAGTGAGACTTCCTAGGCTGGGAAGGGGACAAAGGTAGTCATTTTACAGCACTGACAGACCAAGCCCTGTTTCCTGGAACACCCCGCAGAGGTAGCAAACAAAGGGAAAATGCTTTCATGTGAGTATGGTGCCCAAGCTGGGCAGAGAAACGGCAGAACTGTCCTTAGGGAGCATCACGGGCATGGAGAACGAGGCTATCCGTGCAACCATGAGGAGCCGGAGGCAAGAGGCCCTTCTGCCCGCACCATCCCAAGCGAAGCGCCTGGGTTCCTGTGTGACCTGGGGAGAGGGGACTGTGTGACCTGGGGAGAGGGGACTGCTCCAGGCCGAGCATCAGCTGGTACTTCCAGAAACAGCACGAAGGCCATACACCCAGGGAAACACCGCCGTGTGCCCGACCACTGCATTTCCAAGTCAGATTTCACTCAAGAGATGAACATGGGCTTTCGCATCACTTTGCCCATGATTTCTGCATCTGAGGTGATCGGTTCTGTAGATAATCACTATGCTTGAATCTCAAGGGCCATTCTGGAATGAAGCATCAGATTCTCAAATTCTAAACTCTCTGGAATGTAAAAATTGAAGGGAGGAGTAAGGATGAGCAAATATTAACACAGGATGCCAATGAGGCCAGAATTACCAACGAGTGAGGTCAGTGTACATGTCTGAAATCATGCACAGGGCGCGGCCCTCTCGTCTCCCCATCCCTTTATGTGGTGGAGGCCCTGCCCTGATCCGAGCCTGCTCTGGACCCTTCCTTGATGCCTTTAACCCACATGCTGCAGGCCTCAGGCCAGTGTACCAGCTTCCTGCCTTCGGCGTCTGGAACACAAGCCCAGCTCCTGATGAAGTAGAACTCTGCTTTCCCTTTGCCCCTTCTCCTGCATGCATATCGCCCCCAAGGGTCCCCCCGGTGGGTGGGGGGTGGGGGGTCCCTGGCTGGCTAAAGCAGGCGTTCCTCGCTCCTATGGCTGTCATCTATGTCACAGCACCCCTAGTTGCTATCCTGACCCCTAAAATACAGTTCTTCACAATTTGCAAAGTGCTGGTCCATAGCTCCGCTCCTTTTTACCCTTACAACCCTATGTGGTAGACAGGGCATGTACTATTATTCTCAAATTATATAGGAGGCAGCCAGTTGGAGTCCCACAGCTATTTAAGTGGTAGGGGTTTGACTTAGATCATATTCCTGAGTCCCAACGCCAAGTTCGTCCCATGCACCAGACTGCCCCTCTGCTTTAACGGCAAGAGTGCCCTGTGCCTCGCACCGTGCCACGCTGTGGCGGAAGCCTTGCAGGGGAGCGGCAGAGCTGCCCTCCCGCACCTTGCCTCCCTTCCGAAACCAAAGCTTTGTCTGTGAATCCAGGCCTGTCTCCAACTTCACTCCCAGCACGATAATCTACTCATTTGCTTGGTGTTTTCCATATCCATGTTTTTTAAAAAATTTTGATTTGTATTTATTCACTCACTTAATGGTCAGTTTTTGGTGCTATAGGGGTGGAGAAACAGACAATAAGCAGATAAATATATAACACGAGAGAAGATGGTAATGTTGTGAAGAAAATTAAGAATGGAAAGCAAGTAGGTGCTCTTTTAGGTAAAGAGATCAGAGCCTTTCAAATAAGGCGGCTGAGCAGAGATCTGAGTGAAGGAAGCCAGCCAGCTGGGCTCCTCTTTGAGGCGAGGCGGTTTCACACAGGGGGCAGCAGGGGCCAGAAGGCACGGCCAGGAGGTTGGCGTACCTGAAGGAGAAAGCCCACCTCCAGTTGTTATCCAGCATTCTCCTTTGCAAGGTAAATGAACTTGCACTCAGCCGCCACAAGCATTTCTGAGGAAGGGTAGTCCCGATTCCAATAAACTCCTCCTTCCGCATTTCTAATCTCTCTGTGGGCAGTGGGTTCCTACTGCTTTGTAGCATCATTATCCAGGGGTGAGTCCTACCTCCCCTACAGATGGCAAACTCTTTGAAGAAAACAGGGGAGACTACATCTTATTCACTTTTATTCTCAATGCACATCAGGGAAGAGAAGAAGTACTCAAGAATATTCATTGATGAAAGAAGGCAAACTTTAGACATAGATGAGGAGTAGGAACACGGTGGGGTAAAATACAGTCTCCCTCCAAACCTCACCACCAGTCTCTTCCATTTCTGCCAACAATATTCTCCCAAATTCTGGAGCCAAAAATCTTAAGGCCACCTTGACTCCATAGCCAGACCATCAGCTGATGTAAAATCCTATTAGCTACGCTGAAAATATTTCCGTATCCCACCTACTTCTTCCCACATATTCTGCTACCATTCATGCCAGTTCTGTGTCTTCTCTCGCCAGGGATGGAACAGTGACTCCTAAAGGGTCTCCCTTTGTCCACCGCGCCCTGTGGATCTACTCAGCGTAAGTCAGATCATGGACCTCTTGTGCTCTTAGCTCTCCACTGACTTCCCTCCTCCAGCACAGACACGTTCGGAATCTGCACACGCTCTCGGGAGCCAGCATCACCTGTCCGGTGGCTGTCTCGGACCTCCTCTCCACCCCCTCTCCGCATCAGCCACACTGGCCCCCCTGCTGCTCCTCAAGAAAACTAAGGGTGCTTCTTGGGGAAATGTCCTCTGCTGCTTAAGAATTGAATTTACTAATGGAATCATCTCTACAGGGTTGAGGAAAGAGAAGTGGAATACCACATTTCCCCCTTTTTCACATGTTAACATATCTGAACTCTGAATGCATCTTACAAGCAAAGAGTCATAGTTTTGTCTCCTTTTTCTTAGAGTTACACAAAGTAACAATACCTTTCAGGGTCAGCAGTTTCCTAAATTCAGTGAAACACAGTAACAATAACAGGCATTTAGAAATAGTTATCAAGTGTTAGGCAATGCGCTAAGTATTTTCTCCTTATTTCATGTTTCCCACTAATCACCCACTCTGCAAGTAAGAGTTTAAATAACGGCCCCAGGCCACTCACTGAGTAAATACTAACTCAGTCTAGAATCTGATTCTAATGACTGTGACCTCACTAAGCTATACAAACTCTGAAAATCAAAAAAGACTTCAGATCTGCTCCTGGCTCTACCACTCACACCATGTGTGCTCTAAGCAAACTCCACACCCTCTTTGTTTCCTCTTGTGGAAAGCAAGGGAACTGGGTTAGTCGTTTTCTCAGGCAGCAGTTCCCAAAAGCCAGTATGTGGACTAACGGTTTTAGAATCGCTTGGGAGGGTTCCAGAATACATGCTTGTCCCCCTCTTAGAGACTTCTCTTTGGTGTGACCAAAACAGAGCCTAGGAACCTGAATATTTTTAAAGTTTCCTGGGTGACTCTGCTGTGCAGGCAGGCTCAGGACCCAGTGCCCCCAGGTCCCTTCCATCCTGGACACGCGGTGATTCTCCAGGACCACGTCAGGCAGCCGTGCACAGACCCACGGGGCTTTCATTCCTGGCAGTCATACATCTCTAGTCACGGGGCCATGGGGATATGAGGACTTGGGTTTCTCAGAACACCTAAAGTAAACCAGAAATGGGGAAGGAGGATTGCACTGGGTGAACCGTGATATTGTTGCAAACAACTGCCCCACTGGGGGCTGCTTCTTCTGGGAACAGCAGCCAGCAAGTTTTCACAGAACTGCAGCTGCTGCTTTTATGAAACATTTTAGTTTGATTATATTTCCTGGGCTCCGGAATCCTTTCTATGGTGTGTTCTAACTAAACCTATACAGGAATTTTCCTATTTAACAGAGAGAGATCCCATCTAGGATACTCTATTCGGTGTCCCGGGAGTGCCAGTTCCCTTCCCGAAGGCTCTCTGCTTGCCTTCTCTATCCTGCTAGAGCTGTGATCCGAGGACCAGCGGTGTCACCATCACCTGGGAACTTGTTAGAAATGCAAATTCTCAGACCCCATCCCGGACCCCCTGAATCAGACATTCTGGGAGTCAGGTGCAGCCAACTATGTTTGCACTGGGGACTCGAAGACGCACTCAGGTCTGATAAGGGAGGATCTGGGGGGGTGAGACCAGGCTTTGGTTCTCCACATAAAGGAAATGCCAAGTGCGTCGGGACTGCTCTCCGCCTCATCACCTCCAGACCTTCCATCACACCTGCGTGCGGACAGCAGGGCCGACACCGTGATGAGAACTGGAAACGCTTCCCCTGAGCCGAGACAGGTGGTTCGGAGCCTCTGCCTGGTGACCAGAGTGGAATTCTGGGAGAGGAGATGTTATTCCTGCTAATGGCAACCCAGAACTGAGAGGTAGACGTGGCCTAGAGAATCACCCAGTCCATCAGCAAATCCCACAGATACCACTTCCTGCAAATTCCTGGACTCCAGCTATCTCCCTCCTCCTCAGCTCTTCCCATGTGGGGTCCGACCTCACCACCTTGCCTCTGGACTTCATAATGCCTTCTAGCTCCTGTCCTGGTTCCCTTATCCTCCCTCCCTGCACAGAAGTCCTAAGCAGACCAGAGAGCTTCCTAAGCCTTTGTTCTGGCATGAACCGTCTAACAGCTGTCCATTCTTAGGTTAATGTGACCCGTGAGGTCTACGTGATCGGGCTTCGTCCTACCTCTCTGGTCTCACAGTCCACTATCCCCCCATCTTTGCTCTTTGCATCGCAGCACACCGGGCTTGTTTGAGCTTCATGCACCAAGTCCCCTCCAACCTCAAGGTCTCTCTGTGTGCTCCTCCTCTCCCGGCCTCGCCTGCCGACTCCTGCTGACCCTCCCGCTCTCAGCCTGTCCTCTCTCGGGGAGCTCCTCTGTGCCCTCAGGTAAAGCAGGAATCACCGTTCCACGTTCTCCTAACACCCTGGTTTTCCTTGACAGTGCTTGCCACACCTGAAATATAAATAACGGTTTGATTTTCATCTCCCCACTGAGGAGTGTCACAGGTACAGGGCTGCAGGCTGTATCACTCTCTGTTGTCTCCCCAGTTTCTAGTAGGGGGCCTAGCTCAGTATTAACTCAGTATTCAGGAAATATCTGTTGAAAAAGTGGATCAAAGAAAATTTTCCTGTTGTTAAATGTTTCCTGTTGTTAAATGACAGGACTTAAAAACAGACGCCAGGAAAGTTAGGCAAGGCTATCTCAGACTAATGGTGTTTAGCCAGGGTAGGTGAGACTCCCTTATAATTTTGAGTCATTCCATAGTTTATTGCAACTTATCTGTTTGTTCATGGGCTTGCCTAACAAATGTACTTATTTAATGGCTGTTCATATATTTATCTAACAACTAAGTTCCTGCAATGAAGATACAGTAGTGAACAAGACAGATAAAATGACTTATCTCATGGACCTTACATTTTGGTACAAAAGACAGAAGAAAGGTGATCGATTTTCAATAGTCAAATTATCTATTTGATGATGGCTATTACTATTACTACTTCAGGTGGTGTAACAAAGTTATGGAAAACACTGAAATAGTTACGGGGGATAAAAGTTAGGGCGGGGGGTACTCTGAGTAAATAATCTTTACCAGAGGTTTTCCATTTCGCTTGTGTTTGTTTTCCTCCGTACTGACACCTTAAGCAATTTTGAGCATAGTGATTATGTCAGGTTCTTCCTTTTCGCACCTACACACAGCTCCATGAACACTGACAAATAAATAAGTAAACAACAAGGTAGCGAGAAGGATGAATGAGAACGTCACCACGTGTTGGACTGTCAAGGGCAGGTGCTGTGATTCACTCATTCCTCGGCCCCAGAAACTGCCGGAGCGCCCGGCCGGAGCAGGTACCCAGCATGGGTTTGCTGCAGAAGGATGCTGCTCAGCCGCTTGTCGGCAGGCAGGGCTTTGTTCCACTGGGGGTCAGGGTCTGTCACAGTGAGCACCGCTCCATTCCCGGGTCACAGCCATCTCCAGGAGAAAGTGAGCAAGGGGATGCTCTTTCAAGGGCTCTGTGCGCATTTGCAATGGAGGAAGAAAAGCTCTGAAATGAACATCAGTCGGTGGACACCAGATAACGCATCCAGCAAGCCGTGCTAAGGAGGGATCCCCAGCCTTTGGTGAGGGCGGGCATGGAGGATGGGAAAAAAAGACAGCAGTCTCCCTCTGCACCTTGATATGGATCCCTGTTCGGTGCCAGAGTGAGGCTCTGGGCCTCTTCAGACAATGGGAGGGGGTCTGGAGGTCTTTCCAGACCTGGGACCAAGGAATACAAGGATGAGTCCAGGGAATTCAGAGATAAGAGCTGGCAAAGCAGCTATCGGGCAGTTTCGTGGTGAATCCGTATTCCCAGGGACCTCAGAGAACGGGCACAGGAGAACAGGCAACCTGGTCTTGGAAGGCCTTTCTCTTCCTAGTGGGTCTTTGGAACCCGGATAAGCCTTGGCCCAGGGCAACCAACGTGGCAGTTCTCAGAGTACCAGTGTGGTTTTCCTATTGAATGTGCCTATTTTTGGTACACTCCTTCTGTGGCAGGGATCCCAGCCAAGAGTGAACACTCGGAACTGCCAAGCCCTCAGCACCAGGTCCTCTTGCTCTCTCCCAGCCCACTTTATGTTTATCAGACCCTATCAACCTGTCTCTGAACGCCACGTTATGAAATACGAGGAGCATGAAAGGGTGGAGAATGCGAGGGAAGCAAGAGACCCAGCTGCAAAGAGCTGTCTTGGATTTTTGCCTGCTGAGTTGTTTTGGTGGTATCTTGACACTTGCACTACCCACCAATCTCCTGGACAGAAAAGCCGATTTACCTTCCAGTTTCCCAGAGTGGAAAACTACCAGTGCGGCCGCCGCATGCCCAGGCACAGCTCCATCTGTCCGGGCTCTGGCCGGGCCTGGCATGCAGGCTGAAGAGAAGCAGCTGCCAGCAGGCTCCAGCTTCCCAAGAATGAGTTCCATACTATGCCGCCAAGGTTGAGTGCCTGAAAGGGCTGCTTGTTCTGTGCTGTGCACCATCTCGCTGCCAGCTCCAGATCACAGGCTCACCCGTCAATGAGTGTCCTTTACACAGCTTCCAGGAAAACACACACATCGTACGCATGAGGCCCGAGGCACAGAGAGCGGACACCTGGGGCTCTCTGGGCACGGAGAAGATAAGACTGACCAGGAGAGGAGTTCTGCGGGTCCGCCAGGGGACCCAAGACAGTCAATGGTCTAAAGGAGCATCTGCAACCATAAATGTTATAACCAGGAAGGGATGTTAGTCCATCAGCCCCTCCAGTGGCTCCATGTTAAGTATCAGAAGCTCTGAGGCCCGAAACGGTGGACTGACTTAGAATGCACAGCTGACTCATGTAACCAGGACTGAAACTGAGGGCTCCTGATCCCCGGGTCCTCTTTCTTCAACCCCAGGGCACCATGATCGAGTTCCTCCCATTCCAGAGAGAACAAGGTGATGCAATAAAGAAGCTGTCACTCGGGCCCCTGATCCCCACAAGCTCCACACTGCAGGCTACTTCTGGCTGGTTCATTATTCAGGTAAAAATATTCACATAATGGAATCCTGCTAAGGTCCAAGAAAGATGATTTGGGTTCCTCTCAGCATGATGAGGCAGGCCATTTTGCCAAGACCTCTTTTGCTGAAGTTGAAATACCCTTTAGGAATAGTCTTTTAGAATCGTAGTTTTCCTAGAAGCCCAAAATACTTCCAGAAGCAATTAGTGCTCAGCTCTGGAAGAGGGGTCAAGGGACTGAGGTGAGGGTCAGACAAGAGGCATTTTCCTTCCTGGTTTTGCCATGAAATAGTGTGTCCTTTCCACCAACAAGGATGTAAGTCAGACTGGCGGCTGGATAGCCACTAAGGTCAGGAGTTGAGAAGAGAACTGGGGCACGGTTCGGAATCGTAATAGGTCTATGCTTAAACCTTGATTCTGCCATTTCCAAATAACAGGACTCCAAGACAAGTTACTAAACCTCTCCGAACCTCACTTTCCTTGTCCTTAATAATCCTACCAAGGAGGATTGTTGGAGAGATAATACAATGTATACAAAGAACTTTGCACACTTCATGGAAGGAAGGCTCATTAAATGACATCTAGGAGGAGGTAGAGGGCATTATTTGTTTTAAGTTACATTCACTCTTTCTTAAGCAATTCAGAGGCTTAGTAGCCTTGGGGAGGTTGATTAAGCTTTCAGCCTTTCAGTTTAATGGTAATAGTAGAATTTGTTTATGGGAATGCTGTAAAGAAATATGAGTTAATATACATCAAGATCTTGGACAGTAATGTTTAGAGCACAGTAATGCTTACAGCACTAATGTTAGATAAAGGTTAGGCATTATTTAGTTTTTAATTAATTAAAGGTTTTAGTTAAAAATTTTTTCATGTATTCTTAATCTTGCTATGTAAAAAAAAAATTAGAATTGATTCCAAAGTTGTAAAATATGAAGAAATACTGGTTAAGGGGGAAAAGAATAGGAACAATAAGATAAGCTAAGGTTAACATCCAAAATTACTACATTTGATTTGATACCGTTTGCTAGTGATGGGCCTCAAATTTGGCTCTGAGCTTTCTGCGAGCCAGTGTGAAGAGCAGAGCATATCAGTTAACGTGAATCACAATGGCAACAACGTAAAAGTTAACTTTATTTTCCATTTCCATGTAGGAATGAGTAGTCTGCAGTGACCAGCAGTCCCCTGAGAAGATCTGGGAGAGCTAGATAGAACTCCTTAGTAGGACTGCTGCCACGGTTGAGAGCCGAGGGGCTCAGACTGCAAAGAAGCGAGGGGCTGAGAGCGGAGGTCATTTCCGCAGCCACTTTTAGGCATTGCTCAGTTTGGAGCAGGAGCAAGAGGCCGACCGACCTTTGCTCTGACAGAGAATCACTTCGGGGCAACACCCCAGAGCTTTGAAGGAGACCTGGGATCCCAACAGCAGGCAGCATTTCTCTTGCTTGGCACATCCGCCAAATGTACAGCTATCTGCCACTAGTGAGCCAGTTCCTCGACAGAAAAAGCTGTAACGACGTCCTAAATATTGGTCTAATCTGCTGAAAGCAAATAAACAAACTAAAATTACAGTTTTCCCAAGGTGAACTTACCCTATCTCCACGGTCAGGGCTCTTTATGCCAGGATGAATCATTTCTCAAGTCAGCAATACTTGTACATAGAAGACACACTTCACTGTTAGACCTTATATCTTGAATACAGGTCACAGCACCAAAAGACTGATTCTATATTCCTCCCTTGAAATGCCAAGAGTGAGAGCTTTACACATATTTGGGTAAATTTAAGTACATTTTCCTTTATTTGTAACCACTGAAATGTTCTGCCGAAAGGCCAAAGCAGGGAGACCCTAGGCATTCGGGGATACGCGCTGAGACTGCCTTACCTCTGTGAGGGGGCCTCTCCAGGCCCTGGACACCAGGAGCCGGACGTCTGGTACGGCACATCAGGAGCTGCAGCTCTGTGCCCCTTCCCTAAAGGGATGACATTCTTACAGCTCTCTCTCAACTCCTAACATCTTTGTGAGATCAAGTCTCATGTGGCATAACTTAGATCCTTTTTCACAGGAAAGCACAGAGAAGTCTGGGAGCTCCTTAACTACCTTCCCACTTTCTCCTTATTCTGTAAACACCTACTGATTGCTTATTAAGCCAGGCACTGAGATAGGTGTCAGGCATGGACACACAAGAGATCATCCCTACACAACTAAGACAAAGGCCAAACTCATAAACATCTGTGAGGCAGGGGGAGAAAGTAGCATATTCTTAACATCACCCGCTATTTAAGCCCCCAGAAAACCTCACTGTTTTGACTGTCTTAACTTTTACTTTATTGTGTATGTGCCCAAACCACTGAAAAATTCTGGGAGGCCTATCTTGCCACATCCAGGCTCTTCAGAGGCTGCTGGCTAAGACCAAGAGCTAAGTCAACAAACTATTCTCCCCAGAAAAATACACTGTCGTGGATATGCTTGGCCTGGGCTCAGAGCCCTGCATCCCCTTGGAGTTAGGATGGCCAGAGTTCAGGGTTACTAAAAGCCCCCATTCCCCAAAGGTAACTTGAGTCTCTCTTAGAGACCACAAGGCACCATAATCATCACGAATGAACTCTTTTTTCTCTTTCCTCCGCCATTATCTGCTTGGTAGAAACCATTGTTTTACAATGTTGGGGTTAATTTCCTTCTCTTCCAAAAGTAACAAATCACCACCCTTTGTATTTGCATATGACTTTCCAAAGCCGTTTCACTTTCCTTGTCTCCTTTGGTCCCCCTACAATAAACCTCTGAAGTGCAGAGAGCAGAATTTATTCTCCCCATTTAATAAGTGAGCAAAGTGAAATATAGAGATTTACTTAAAGTTGCAGTGCTGGGCAGCAGACTCACAGACTCCAAGAAGGGACTAGTGGTTAACAAAGGGAAGGGGTTGGAGAGGGTGGGCGGGGAGGGAGGGAGAAGGAGATTAAGGGGCATTATAATTAGTACATATAATATAAGTAGGTCATGGGGAAGGCAGTACAGCATGGAGGAGACAAGTAATGACTCAAAAGTATCTTACTACGTTGATGGACAGTGACTGCAATGGGGTTGATGGGGGGACTTGATAATATGGGTGAATGTTGAAATCACAATGTCACTCATGTGAAACCTTCATAAGACTGTATATCAATGATACCTTAATCAAAAGAAGAAAGTCACAATGCTGGAAATTGACAAAGTAGGAACTAGAATCTAGATCTCATTTCCATTGTCATGGTCTGTTCACCATACTACGTTGTCATCACACTCTGTTATCAATGCACACTCTCCACACCATCTACAGTGAGACCAGAGGGTCAAGAATAGCCACCAAGGTGGGGAACAGTCTGGGGAGAATGGCCCAGAGAGGCTTATTGCCTATCTAAATCTTAGAACATCCCAGTCCCAGATTTGTTCAAATATGATAGCAAGAGGAACCTGCATCCTGGTTACAGGATATAAAATCAATATACAAAAATCTGCTGCACTTCTATATACTAACAATGAGCTATCAGGTAAAGAAATAAAGAAAACAGTCCCATTTACAATTGTATAAAAAAGAATAAAATACCTAAGAATAAATTTAACCAAGGAGGTGAAAGTCTTTTATATTAAATACTATAAGACATTAATAAAATAAATTGAAGAAGATAAAATTAAGTAGAAAGACAGTGTGCTCATAGATTGGACAAACATAAATATATTTTAATATTTTAAAAAATAAATATAAATATATATAAAAATAAAAACAAGAATTAATATTGCTAAAATGTCCATACTACCCAAAGCAATCCCTATCAAAATTCCATGATACTTTTCAAGAACTAGAACAAATAATGCTAAAATCTGCAAGGAACCACAAAAAGCCCTGAATAGCCAAAGCAATCTTGAGAAAAAAGGACAAAGCTGGCATCACACTCACTGATTTCAAATTATATTTCAAAGCTATAATAATTAAAACAGTATGATACTGGCAAAAAAACAGACACATAGATCAATGTGCCCTAAAATGAACTCACACATATATGGCCAATTAATTTACGACAAAGGAGCCAAGAATATACAATGGAGAACAGGTGTCTCTTCAATAAATGGTGTTGGGAAAACTGGACAGGCATATGCAAAATAATGAAACCTGACCACTATCTTATACCTTATACAAGAATCAACTGAAGGTGGATTAAAGACTTGAATGTAAGACCTGAAACCATAAAACTCCTAGAAGAAAACACAGGCAGTAGGCTCCCTGATATAGGTCTGGGTGATGATTTTTTTAATCTGACACCAAATGCAAAAGCAACAAAAGCAAACATAAATGAGTGAGACTACATGGTACTAAAAAACTTCTGCCCAACAAAGGAAACTATCAACAAAATGAAAAGACAACCTATGGAATGGGAGAAGATATTTCCTAATCATGTATCTGATAAGGGGCTATATCCAAAATATATAAAGAACTCATACAACTCAATAGCAAAAAAAAAAAAAAACCAATCTGATTAAAAAATAGGCTGAAGATCTGAATAGAGATTTTTCCAAGAAGACATAGAGATGAGCAACAGGTACATGAAAAGATGCTCAACGTCACTAATCATGAGGAAAATGCAAATTAAAAGCACAATGAGGTATCATCTCACACCTGTTAGAGTGGCTATTATCAAAAGACAAGAAATAACAAGATGTAGAGAAAAGAGAAAACTCATGCACTGTTGGTGGGAATGTAAATTAGTGTAGCCATTATGGAAAACAGCAAGGAGGTTCCTCAAAAAATTAAAAATGGAGCTACATATGATCCAGCAATTCTACTTTTGAACATTTATCCATAGAAAATGAAAACATTAACATGAAAAGATAAATGCACTCCCATATTCTCTGCTGCATTCTTTACAGCAGCCAAGACATGGAAGCAACCTAAGTGTCCATCAATGGATAAGTGGATGAGGAACTTAAATATACATAAAATATTATTCAGCCATAAAAACAATGAAATCTTGTCATTTGCAACCATATGGATGGTCCTTGAGGGTATTATGCAAGTGAAATAAATACTAGAACAAATAATACTACTCGTGCAACTCTATGATCTCTCTTATATGTGGAAGGTACGAAAAAAAAATTTATAGAGGCAGAGAACAGATTGGTGGTTGCCAGAGGCAGCGGTTGGGGTTGGGAGAAATGGGTGAAGGAGGTATAAATTTATTTAAAAAGAAAAAAAATTTTAATGAAGTAAACTAAAGAATCCAACTGTAAAAAATAAAAAGGGGGAACCTGTATCCTGAGAGGAAGGACATGGCGGAGCATTTTGTTCTCACTGGGGGAAGACAAAGCCTTAGAAGAGCACCTGTCATATACTGAGGATCCCAAAATTATGTGGCTCTTGTTTTTGGTGCCACCCTAACTTCACCTTTGCCCTCATGATGCCTCAATGACAACCATTCCCATGTTGTTATTTTTGTGTTTGTTCTTTTGTGCCTTTTCTTAAGCTCAAATGCTCTTCTTTCCTCTTTTCAGCCGGCCTGGCAAACTCCTTCATCTCTAGCTCACTGTAGCTCAACCAGCAAAACACCGGGGACTCGGCCTGACTGGGTAACATGAACATTCTGTGAGTCTAATACACCTGGAAGCATAGAGCACAGGGGTAAAAAATATGCCCCCTGCAGGTGGATCACATCTCAGCTCTGCCTCTGCGACCTGAGTGAGTTACCTAGTATCTCTGGGCCTCAGTTTCTTCTCTGTGAAACTGTGAAAATAGGTTATAACACTACCTACTTCATAAGATTATTGTGGAGATTAAATGTGTTGGCACCATGTAGAATGGTACCAGGAATATATTAAATGCTCATTAAATATTAGTTGGTACTCTTCTTTGAACTTTTTGTGTTCTCTTTTCCTTATTTGGCACAACCAAAAGTGCTTCGGGGCAGATGGGTTTCTGTTGTCCCCAGAGATAGATCCTTTTACTGGCAGGAAGAACACCAGAGGCCACCCTCAGGCTAGACTAGAAAAACAAACATACAAGCAAGAAAGAGCTGATCTGGGAAGATCGAGCATTGCTCACTTAAGAGAAATTCAACCAGGGAGGTCCCTTCCCAGTCTTTTTATCTCCTCCTGGGGCTCTGCTCAGGCCTTGTGAAACATGCAAGCATGCGTGTGAGCACATGTGCACGAGTACACACCACACAACAGTAGTAGCACCTCAGGCCTGGTTTCAAAAACATGAAAACACCACCACAATCTCATTCACAGGGAAGGCCACACGAATGCCCTCAGCACACCTCTGGGTACATGAGTGATGAGAACCCAGGGAAACAAAAAGGATTTTCCAATGTGGAGATGCATATAGGTAAAGTAACATGTATCAGCCTTGGTGGGAGACAGGAAGGCCAGGAGAAAGGGACGCCTCTATGCAGAAGGAAACCAGAGTATCTCTAGGGCCTCGCTTTCTTCGGGAGGGTGAGTCAGTCCCAAGGGGCTCCTAGCTCACGAGGCCAGGGTTCCAGGTGTGAGCTCTCTATGACCCCATTAGTCTCACCCTAGTCCCTGGCCTCAGGCTGTTCCTCAAGCCCCAGTCACCTCTCAGTCCCATAAATGTACACTGGAAGTCACAGAAAGGAAATCACGAGGCTGCACAGCTATAGCTGGTTGTTCGAGAAAGGTCATTTCCTCAAATGGTCCCCCGGGGACTGGTGGTCTGCCGGAATGGACCCGGGGCTAGGAGCTGGGAGCCGTGGGTCTCAGCTGCACTGTTAGCTACACATGGGATCATGGAAAAATCACCTCCTCATGTTACAGATGAGGAAGAAGGACGGAGCTCTCACTAAGGTCCACTGCAACGTGAACAACCTAGGCTTCCAGCTGCCTAGACCCTAAGAACTCACTGGGATGTAGGGCTGATGCTGGAAACAGCAAAACCACAGCAACAAACCTAAAACTGATTTGTAATCGGTAGGAGGTAAACTCATCTACTCTGAATCCCAAATTCCTAATGTTTTTGTCCCTCCTTTCAAAGTGGGAACATTCTAGACACCACAGAAGGACCCCCACCCCCCACCCCCAGGCTCAGAACAGCTAGCAAAGCCTGCTTTCCGATGAGGAGAAAATGTGGAGTGGAGGTGGGAAGCCCCAGCCCAGCCCTGCCCTGGCCCTGTACCGTGGACTCTGAATGCCTGGGTGGCCTGCTGGGGTGAAGAACCATTTCTCCTTTTGCCAAGCACGAGCAGTTGTCACAGGCCAGGTCAGGAGAGGAGGAACAAACTGCCTGGTCCCGGTCACACACAGCAGTCATCTAGCTGGCTGGGTGAGTCCTCAGGACTTCAGACCCTGGGCTGAACTCTCAGGATGATCAGGTTACCTCTGCTCATCCTCCTACCTGGAAACCCATTAGGTTCTGGGCCCCCACTGGCCGCTGAAGCCCTGGTTTATACCCTCTGGGGGAGCTTGATCCTGGTGGCTGATCAAGTGACTAGGAGAGCCAGGAGTACTTTTGCACATAATTGCAGAGTCTAAAGTTCCCTTTCCCAGGCAGGTACTCCCAAGCTCTCCTGGTAAGCCCAGCAGCTCCAGCCCAAGTTGGGAAGAGGGAAAACTTGACCCAGGGACCCTACAGGAGGACAGAAAAGCCGCCCCTTTGGGTCCCTCACTCCCCAGTCCCCAGGCAGCCCCATGTGCACCTCTCCCTCCCTCCCAGCCATTGCAATTGTCATTTCTTCTCTCTGAAAGGCTTCTTCTTGGACCTGCCTCTAGAGAAAAAGATGCTCTAGAACAGAGAAGCTTCTAGTACTATGAAGCCCCTGTAGGTTAGACTGGGGCACGATTTCTGGACTCAACCTATCAGTAGGTGGCATTTAGGGCTTAAATTTTTTAAATATTTATCAGTTATCTTCTTTGTGCTTAACCTCAAAGGCAAGATTCTCCTGAAGTTCAGACTACAGATCTCTGAGCCTGGAAGGTGCTGGGGAGTTGGGGACAAGCAGACTTTCTTAAAAAGAACAGCCACGCACATTCAGGGACCTGTTTCCAAGCCCAAAACCCATAAACGTCTTCCAGTATGGGCACTAAAGATCCCGCACCATAAAATCATAGTAAATTTGTAACAGAAAGGATTTCATGGACTATCTAATCCAACTTCATCTTCCTACAGGCGAAAGGATTAAGAAAGTACAAAAAGAAGTATAATGACTTGCTCAATGTCACACAATGAATTTAGGACCAAGCCAGGATGGTAACTAGGGTTTTCCTCAAAATAATTTTCCAAGTGAATTAAATATTATTTTCCAAATGCACTGCAAATCATTCGCCAGAATGTTCAAATAACATTCAAATCGTTTGTTGCCTTGTAGAATGTTTTTCAGAAACTGTTGTTGCGATTGCTTGATGTGGATGCCACCAGCTAAATGATACTCCTCAGCCATGGTCTTGACAGAGGAAGCTACCTCTAACTTCTCCCAGTGACTTCCTTCTTGACCAGAGAGTCACTGGGTCCCAGTCCCAGGTGCACTGTTCCAGCTGGTAGATGGACAGGCATACGGCCTACACTTCAGAAGTGTGTGTACACACCTGCATGTCAGTATCTCCCATGTGGACCTGCAGAGCCTTCACTGCAGCCCCCCGTGACAATGCCACCTTCAACACTGCCATTACTAAATGCCACTCCCACCACCTGCCTGGTTCTGGTGCTTTAGAGCAATGAGCCATCAGCCCCACTGACATCATTCTTCTCCGTACTGCCTATATCACACAAGACTACTCTGCAGCCTCTCTGAGGTATAGAGGTCCTACCTGGAAGAGACTTCATGGTCTCAAATAGTAGACAATTTCTCTAAATATCAATATTGTTCAAACTTGTTGGTTTCCGATTTTTCTAGATGGATATTTTTACTATTCAACATCTCTATTATCAACTAAGTCATGCTAATACAGAAGGCTCATTGACCAAAAGTCATGGTGAACTCTTCAAAATGAGCTCATTAAATTAATGAGTTTCCGACTTTATATTATTAATTACATTTAATGCTTACTATTTGCCAGCCAATACTTTATATTCAATAATCTATGAAAATATATTTCAATAGTTTCAATATCTATTTCAATAGCCTACTTACTATTTGCCAGCCAATATTTTATATTCAATAATGTATTAAAATATATTTCAGTGGTTCAACAATTGACTATATGTAAGATTGGTTTATAACCCAGTTTGACTTAAATCCAACATTCCACCTATTTGTTCCATGCGGCCAACCTGTGAGGCAAAACCTAACGGCCAAGAATTTACTTTCAGTCTCTCAGTAGATACAATGAGGACTTCTGAGAAGTCATCCTTAAATCAACAGGCATTTATTGTGTATCTACTCTGTGTTCACCAGTGCGCAAGGCCTGAGTCTCCACGGACCCCAGGCTTTGTGAGTAGACCCTGTAGTGCTGATGACAATCTCCCATTACTTGTCTCCAGCTTAACTGGTAAAACAGAAGAAATGGTAGAGAGAAGGATTAGTCCTTCATACCTCAAATATTTTGTGTTCCTATAAAATCTTTGCAAGTCAAGACCTTTATTTCTTTTTTCTCTGGCAAAAAGAGCCAACAGAAATAGTCGACTCAAGAAATGCGGGGAAAATGCTTTTAAAGGTAACTGTTTGCTCCCTTCAAATAGCCCATTTCCTGCTCCAGGACTACAGAAATGTTCTCTAACACAGAAGGCTAGCTTTTTTGGTTTTCATTTCATTCCCTCATTTAAATGTCCTCATGTCACGACCATCTCCACGAGTGTGCCTAGAACCAAAACATTCTACCATGTTGTGTGCCCTCTTCCTTGGAGGCCAAAGAGGGGAGAAAGACACTGGGCTCAGCAAGTTAAATGTAACAGGAGGCAACCCAACTTCAACTGCATGAAAGGCATGGAGGACAGGAAAGGAAAGAGAGGCGTCCAAGCTCAGTTCTGAGATGGACCACCTGAGCTTTCAGAGAGTAATAAGACACTGGATTTATTAAACCAATACATCTTTGATTTTAAGGTGTTTTCACTGTATTTCCTGTTGAAATATAAAGAATATCCCATGGAAATGGGATTTTTGTGAGAGAAAGGTGAACATTTTCACAAATGTACCTTCAAGAGGACAAAATGAAAATTCCCTTAGGAATCCGAACACAGCATGGAGCTACTGACTCACATCTACCACCGTGGGGCTTTGGGAAACTCTTTGGCAGCATGTAGAAAAACAGATCACAGGGACCGTGTGACCCAGCAATTCCCCTCCATACCCAAACGTGTTGAGTATATACCTCTACCAAAAGACCTTTCCAAGAATGATTACAGGAACTTAATTCATAACGGCCCCAAATTGGAAAAATCCAAATTCCCATCCACAGTAGACTGGATAAAGAAAACATTCAAACAAAGTCGCCAACTGCATGCAACCATGCGGATGAATATAATAAAACCTTGAATGAAAGAAGCCAAACACGAAACAGTATTCATGCATCACATGATTCCATTTATACAAAGTACAAAACAGGTAAAATTAATCTATGTTGTTAGGAAGCAAAATAATGATTATCCCTGGGGTGAGGGTGGAAAAATGCCCAGAAGAGGGTGCGGAGGGGCGTCCGAAGGGCCGGTAAGCTTCTGTTTCTCAGTCTAGATACACTCAGATGGATGTGCTCAGTTGGTAAATCTCATCCACTTGAGCACTTATGCTATGTATACTTTCCTCTATTCATAGTTGTGGCAAAATGAAATACGACCCCAGTCCTTCGCCCTTCCCTGCATTCAGGCCTTCCCCATGTACTTGCTTTGTGCCCTCCCACCCTGACGCTGGGCTTGGCCATGTGACTTGCTCTGGCCAATGAGCTCTCAGCGAACACAACCCTGGCTTGAAAAATGCCGTACATTTCTGCTTTTGCTCTTGCTCCTGCGCAATTTCACGAAAACACAGCCACACGAGTCTGCAGGAGGAGAGCACAGCCAAGCCGCCCTCTCAGAGCCAAGGCATCCTAGATAAGCCAACCGACCAGCTGGCTCCCAGATCCCTGTACGGACCCAGGGGAGACCAGAGGAGCCCAAACAGGCCTAGACTGAAGCACCAGCCCTGCGCAGGTTGGGAAGCCTCGTTACTGTGGTAACAGGCAAGGGATAAAATTGCATGCTTAAATTCCAAATATACATGCAATTTTTAAAAGTTGGGGGTGGAACTAAAGAATGCTTAACATTTATTTTTGAGATGGCCACACCCCCTAGGAAAGAGAGACTGCCTGAAATCCCACAGAACAGGGTCCCAATAGCACGGCATGATATCCAAGTAAAATAGAGGCCGGAGCCAGCCAAAAATAACTGGAAAACCAACCTGCAGAAGTCCTCTAACACATCTAAAAATTCTCTCCTTCTGTTTCCCAGAGGCTGAAGAAGCAAATGGCTGTTTCTTCCACCTCCCTTTCTTTAAAAAAAATAAGAATTCCCTCTTACTCCACCCTACTTTGTATCAGAAGCCCTTTCACGACATTGGATACGTTACATAGAGAGTATATGAGTTTCTGTTTCTGCTTGGGACATGTTTCACCCCGGAGATTAAAGGAAAAGATTTTTAAGAAGGACCCCTGGCCGCGCTTGGCAGAGCCCTTCCCAAGCTGAACGTCGTGGGGCTGGACTTCAGTGGGTCTTCCCGCGTGTGGCGGTGCAAGGGCGGCCTTACCTGGGTTAACCTGAGCCCTGGTGGAGCTCCAGATAGGCAGCAAGAGGAGAAGCATCAAGGGCATTCTGGGAATCGGGATCATCTCAGAAGACGGCGCTGGAACCGGAGGCTGCAGCCCAGCAAAAATTCAAGAAAACAAGAAAGAGAAGGAGAAGAAATGAGTGAGCAGATACCATCAACATGAACGAACACAGTTAGCACGATTATCGTTGTGTCCTTACGCCGCATATGTCTATATTTCGGCCTTCAAATCATAGACTTTGAGAGCTGAATGGGACATTCGATCACCTAATATAAGAAGTTTCAAACTCTATTAGATCATACACTCATGGAATTCAAACTAACAAAACTAGGCAGGTAAAAAAATTTTACTAAGAGACGTTGAAATCATGAATGGTAATAATGTAAAACATTAATGATGTTTTCACAATATTGATATATTAATACTGATTCCAAAACTAAACCAAGAAGAACATTCAATGATGTTAACGTGTTTGCTTTTCAGAAGATGTAAGGTCAAAATCTGTCCTGATTTTCTAGTCCTGGAGTGGTACCTGGGATTCTGCAACTTTAAGTTTCCCCAGAGTGATCTGTGTAGCAATGGATTAGAATTGAAATATCAGTGTGAACTCATGTTCAGCTTAACAGACAACTGGATGGTTACATATGGAAATACTTTTGGATATATGTGTGCATTCAGGTTAGTATGCATACACTTCTCTTTGCTGTTTCAGCTGAGAAGGCCTAGAAGCAACCTAGTGCCCAGATCTTGGTTTCTAAGACCCTTCTTCAATAAAAGGAACCAGGGTTCCTTGGAGAAATAGCTGATTCCAGAACTAGGGCAGGAAATATACAAGATAAGCCTGGAGAAACTGTTGGTGCCAGAAATTGAGAAAGTGTACACACACAAAAATGGTGGGACATGTCAGAGGGGCACAGGAGCCAAATGAAAGAGCTCCCAATGGCCAAAGCTGGAACAATTGGAGCAACAAAATAAAGTGGCAGTGGCTTATAACTCAACCTATAAAACAAACGTCTACAAGTCCGTGTTGATATAAATAAATAATTGATTAAACAAATAGGGCAGAATGGACAAATTCCCTTGCAGAAGAATTCTAAACAATTTTTTGTAGACACTCTGTTCTTAATGAGGTGGTGCATAACCACCACCACCCCTCACTCCTTAAGTGTGAGCTCCATATGGTGACTTTCTTCCAAAAAATACAGTATGGAAATAGAGAAAGTAACTTTTCAATGGAGGAACCTAACAAACACCACCTCAAGCCAGGTCATCAAGGCTAACATCAACTGTGGTAAGTCAGACTGATAGCACACATTCTTAGTGGGATGTGACAAGATTCGCACTCGGCCTCTGCGGTCTTCTTTCCAAAACCCATTAGCCCAGCCTCCTCATGAGTAGAACATCAGACAAATCCCAACTGAGGGGATGTCTACAAAATTCCTGATGAGTAACCCTCAAAGCTGTCAAGACCACCAAAGGCAAGAAAATCTGAGAATGTGTCACAGCTAAGAACGCCTAGCAGGACATGATGACTAAATGTAGTGTGACATCAGCAACAGGATCCTGGAACAGAAAAGGGGCATTAGGGGAAAACCAAGGAAATCTGAATAAAGTATGGACTTCAGTTAATAATAATTTGTCAATACTGGTTCATCAACTGCGACAAAGGTACTCTTATTAATGTACAATGTTAATAATTGGGGAAGCTAGGTATTGGGTAAACAGGAATTCTATGTACTCTTTGCAATGATTCTATATGGGTAGAACTATTCTAGAATAAAAGGTTTAAATAAATAAATTAAGTTTCTGCCAAGTAGCACTAATAATCTACCAAACATTGGATCCACTGTTTGAAATCTGCAATACAAAATTGTAAATAAAGACAAAAATCCCTTTAAGCTGGGGAGATCAGAGGCGGCTTCATGTAGAGATCAGCATATGATCAGGTTCTTGGACTCATTGACAAGTAATATTTTAATGGGCAATAATGAGGATGGAATAAATAATAGGATGAAATAGCTAAGACACTTTTTTGGGGAAACAGAAGCTTTCTATGATGTTTTCTAGGCTGTAGAATCCTGACCCACCCAAAGATGTTTGAAAAAAAAATCAGATATTCCGATGGTTCTGCCTGAAAAGCATGGAGAGCCAAAACTAATCAAATACAAAAGACTAACTCAGCCCCGTGGTAGGGGTCAGAGGTGGGCGATCCACAGACTACAAAAGGTGATGGGGCATGGTTTCATGGCCTTGGTCTGGATGCAGTAAAACACATCTCCGTGTGTCTAGTCGCTGCCAGCAGCAGGAACACTGTGTTTCCATAAATGAGTCCCCAAACATGCCCAGAGAACGAAAAACACAAGCAGATCTTGGAGACATGGTTCTTGGCTGTAACCCATCACGAGCCCGTGACCGTGATCCATGATGCTCTTCCACAGAGACTCAAGCTCCTGTGTGCAACCACCTGGGCCTGGCCAACCACCCTCTCCCAGCAGCCTTTGGAGAGGAGTCCTACATTCTCCCTTGGCCCCTTTCTAATGAGTTCCTGGCCATGGCTTTATCCCTTCCCCAACCTTCCCCAGTGTTTCTTTCTACAAGAATGTCTCTTCTACTTCATTCCCTTCACCAACACACACACTGAATTTGCCTCTACAGATCCTCCATAACAGTGTTATAAAAGAACCCATTTAATCATTCGCTTCAAAATGGCTTGTTCTCATCTTCAAGGGAATACTTTATATCACGTAAAAAGCAGATGCTCAAAAATGGTTCTTCCCTGAACTAAGTAAAACAGAAACTAGGTGCTCAAAAAATGTTGACTGAATGACATTTTGAAAAATGTTACTTCATTTCAGGTGGTGAATCTCCAAAACTAATGATTATTTGTGCTGAAAAGTAGGGTGTACAGCAGCTAACAAATACACAAGAACCATTAACAAACCTGGAGTACTGTAACTATACCACTTATGCCAAAATGTGCCAAGGACTATCTCATGTCATATTCACAGTAACCCAGTAAGGTTTGTTTT
Source organism: Manis pentadactyla (assembly GCF_030020395.1). Lineage (NCBI taxonomy): Eukaryota > Metazoa > Chordata > Mammalia > Pholidota > Manidae > Manis > Manis pentadactyla. The sequence goes on from NC_080037.1 coordinate 5,760,698, forward strand.
CATCAGTAAGGTAACTGAGGAGGGAGGAGCTGAGACCCATCTCTTTACACTATTGACAGGTGCCAAAACTCCTACGTGAACCCCGTCCACGTAGGTTTTGGTGTTTGTTTTGTTCTGTGTGTCGTCACGCTACACTCCCCTTTCACCTGGCCCCTGCCCACCTCACCAAAGCCACACTCCGGCTCAGTCCCTCTACGCCAGTCACACTGGGACTTCTTCCACTGCCTTCCACCATGTTCTTCTGCCTCAGGATCTGTGCAAAAATGTTGCGTGCTCTCTTTATCTAGTTCAAATCTTCATTCAATGGTCACTTCCTCTGAAGTATTCTCAGACCCTCTTGATTATTATATGCATTAAAAGCATCTTAGAATTTTCTGCATAGAAATGATCATAGTTTAGGATTATATATTCATTGCTGTGTTACCTAATTAGTGTCCACCCACCCCCCGTAAGTCCTGTGTTTATTTTACTTGCTATTTTATTCCCAACACCTACCAGAGTGCTGGATAAATATTCGCAGAATGAATGAATGATTGCCTTGAGCCACATATTCAGTGGTTACATCTAGCCACACTAAATTCCATACCCTAAAAGGAAGTATCCTCAAAGCTTATAATAAGCAGACATCACCTTTTCCTGCCCCTTTGAATGAGTTTTTCCAAAGGTTCAATATTTGAGCAATGTGACATGTGAACAGAACCCACACACATACAGGGAAGAATTTCAAGGAGCTGGGAAGGCCCTTCTCTATCCATTGCTTTGCTTAATAGTACAAATTCCTTTGACAATTTATTCAAGCCTGTACAATAAAACTCAAAATGCAAATAACCCTCATCAATGGGCATTTTTCATTCATTCTTTCAGCATCTATTTTCTAAGTGTCTATTAGATGCTGTTTTATGTGCTAAAAAAAAGGCAGAGAAGGTCCCTGGAGCTTATAATATACTAGCAAATAAGTAAATAAATAAGAAACCTAAAGAAATATATGTGCCATGAGAAAAAAAAATGGAGTGGTACAATAGAGAGTTAATGAGATCTATTTTAGGTAAGGTGGTGAGAAAAGTCCTGAGTATGAGATTGCCACAGAAAAAGATAAACAGAACAATGAAGAGAATGGATAGCCTAGAAAAGGCTTATATAGAAATGGAAACTTACTATATGATAAAAGGGGCACTTAAAATCAGTGAAAGAGTTTGTTTTCAAAAATAAATAAAGGTATATTCATACTTAAATAAAAAATAAAGAGCCCAAAATATAAAATTAGAACTATAAAAATATTTCAACAAAATATGGGAGAATTTGCTTTGAACTTTAAAGGTAAGGAAAGTCTGAAAAAAATAAGGTATAGAAAGCAGAACCCATAAATGAAAAGAATGATAAATTTTTCTATCAAAATTCAAAATGTCTTTGTGGCTAAAGACATGAAACTTAACAAACAAGTTAAGATGAATATTTGAAATTTTTAACAAAATAGTTTGTGTATAATCTCTATAGATCATTTTTAAAGGCACTATAAAAATAGGCCAAATCAATTAAAAGCAATTTACAGAGGAGACAATATAATGCCAGTAAACTTCTGGAAATACCCAACCTCACTAGTAATAAGAAAGACAAAGCTGTCAATGAATACTAATTTTATCTATCAGATTGGCAGAAATTTTAAGTGTAATAATAAGAAATTTGGCAATAATGTGGGGAAATGGGTACTCCCATACTGTGCCACTGGGTATATAAATCAAACAACAATATAAATTAAGATATGCACATACCCTATGATCCATATTCTCACTTATTATTTACCCTAGAGAAAGATTTAGGTATTTGCACAATGAGGTCTACACAAAGAAGTGCTTGGCAATCTTTTTTCAATTTTATTTTATGCCTGTTGATCAGTAAACTCCTCATTCCCCACTCCCTCATCAGCCCCTGGCAACAGCCACTCACTCTTTCATTCTATAAATTTGACTATTTCAGATACATAATATAGAGGAATCATGCAGTATTTGTTCTTCTGTGACTGGCTTATTTCACATAACATAGTATCTTCAAGGTTCATCAGTGTTACATATAAAAAGAATTTCCCTCTTTTTAAAGGCTTAATAATATTCCATGGTGTGTCACACACACACACACACACCATATTTTCTTTATCCATTCATCTGTCAGTAGATATGTAGGTTTGTTTCACATCTTGGTTCTTGTGACTAGTGCTGCATTGAACATGGGAGTGCTAATATCTTTTCACAATCCTGGTTTCAATCCTTTTAGAAAAATAACCAGACGTGGGATGGCTGGAATATGTGGTAGTTATATTTTTAATTTTTTGAGGAACCTCTATACTGTTTTCCACTGTGGCTGCGGCCAATTTATCTTCAAGAAGGTGTCAGAAATAACATAATAGGGAAAGGACAGTCTCATCAACAGATGGTGTTAAGAAAACTGGATACCCACGTACAAAGGAATGAAATTGACTCAGCTTACACCACACACAAAAACCAACTCAAAGTGGATTTAAAGGCTTAAACATAAGATCCGAAACTTTAGAACACCTAGAAGAAAACAAAGGGGAAAAGCTTCATGACATTGGTCTTGGCAATGATTTTGTAGATAAAATACCAAAAGCACAAGCAACGACAACAAAAATAAACAAGGGGGACCACATCAAACTAAAAGCTTGGGCACAGCAAAAAAGCCCACCAACAGAGTGAAAAGGCAGCCACCCAATAGGAGAAAATACTTGCACACCTTGTACCTGATCAGGGATACACATGCAAAATATGTAAGGAACTTCTACAATTCAATAGCAAAAAAACAATAAACTGATTTCAAAATGGGCCAAAGTCTTAAACAGACATTTCTCCAAAGTAGACATACAATGGCCAACAAGTGTATGGAAAAATGTTCAAGGTTCCTAATTATCAGGGAAATGCAAATCAAAACCACAGACAGATACCACCTCACATATTTCAGAGGACATAGAGACACTGGAAACTTTGAACATGGCTGGTGCAATATTTCTTTTAAATAATGAAAATTTCTTATAAAAAGTAGAAATTTTTCTATCATAGAGGAATGCTCTAAACTATGGTATATTCCTGCTGTGAAATGCTATGCAATAATTAAAAAGTATGAGATAGAGCTCCATATACTTACATGGTTAGATGTCTATGACATGTTTTTAGGTGAACAGCAGGTTACAAGATTTATGTGAAGTACACTACTGTATAATTTTATGGATACACATACGCACCCACTCACATGCACTTATAATACATAAAAGATCTAGAAGGCTAAAGCCCACACAGACAACAAGCTTGCTCAGTCTAGTGCCCACCTAGGATGGTAAGTGGGGATAAAGCAAGGAACCTTGGGAGACAAGTGCTGATAGCAGCAGTTCCCTCAGAGATTGGCGTGCCTGGCAGGGGAGACGATCAAAAGGAAACTCTAGCCTTATTTGTAATATTTTGATTTCTAACATGGAAAACCTGTTCCTTGTTGACGCCTTTTATGTTGTTTTTTCTGACAAAAGAACAATTTCCTGCGGGCAGTCTGTCAGAATTTGGAGGGTGCTTTCCAACCAGCAAGGCACACCCCAGGGGGTGGAAGCACAGGGGGATCTTGTCTTATGCCTTGAGAACCACTTGTGGGATTGGGAGACACTATTGATCGGCACATCTTGCCCATGACTTAAGTAGAAGGAGAAAAAAAACAGTTGAGAATTGCTGCTTATACCTTATTTTGTTTTTCAAAAAATACATGCACTTCAGAGGGGGCTTCCGAATGCATGATCCCTGAGACACGCAGCCATCCCGAGGAGAGAGCTCACCACCGCCCTCTATGAAGAAGGGACGTGAGGCCCCGGTAACCCCACCCCCAAGCGGTAGATTTGTATGGTCTGGTCACGCCGTCCATCAGCATGCTGCATTTCAGGAGCTTCTTGACCTATCTGTCTCTCAAGCCAAATCATGAGTCAGTTAAGGTCATTTAAGGTGAGGGATCTTGCTCATCTCTCGATCCAAATCAGATGAATTTTGAAATTTGGGTGATAAAACTAGAAAGACACAGAGCTAAGACTTGATTCCGGTTCCTCTGACTCCACAGCCAGTTTCTTCACTCACAGTCAGTATTTTCCAAGGAATACCAATGGATATATAGCTCAGAGCTATATATGCGTCCCTTATAATAAATAATCCATTTCCACCTTCACAGTAAAAACCCCCTCACCCAGCCATGCTCGATGAACCCCCCCAAATTCACTCCAAAGGGAGCCTTGGCTCAGGACCTCCCAGATCGATGGGAGGTGGCTGACTGTCCATCTCAGGCCTGCCCACAGCAGGGTCTGGGTCAATGTCAGCCAGAAAACCCAGAAGTAAATAGAAGGTCAGGCAGTTGGAAGTGTGGCAGCCACAGCTAGAGATCAGCAAGAATGAAAAACCCAAGAACCTAGAAGGTCAAACTTCTTGCAAGTTATCTCAGACCTTGGGGGAGCTTCCAAAGCCTCTTCGTGAAACGCAGTCAGGGCCACATCACCGTGGAAGAGCACGTCATCGGCACACCCTGCCCGACGGCATCCCACCCTGTGAAGAGGTCACACGGGGAGGGCTCCTTCCTGGTCAGTCCTGTGTCGCCTGCAGCTGCAGTTATACACACCTGAGCACAGGCCACCCTCCTCTCTACCAACTACCTTGAAAAGTCAGACCATTTCCCTAGTAACAGGCACTACTCGAGAGCTCCAACAGGAGGGTAAATGAGGACAGAGCACAGGAACTTGGGAGAGGAGTCTGAAATGACGTTTGAGCTGCTGAGTGAGAACGGGTGAGCGGGAAGCTCAGGTCTCTCACTAGCTCACACTCCCCCTGACACCAGAGTATGGAGTTGTGCGTATCAGCGGCGAACAGCCTTCCAGTGCGTCAGGACACAGACCCTACCGCAATGTCTACTGTTGTGCTATAGAAAATGAATACACATGACAGATAGATAGCTGCAGATTCAGATAAAACAGATTTACATATAAAGAGAAACACTTTGATAAACATAGCTATATTAGTTAACTGCATCTATTTGGAAAAAGAGCACCATCATTCCCACTGTGATAATATGGAAAGTGGGCAGAGCAGGCAACCCTTGGGACTTTTTTCCCCTAACAAGATGGAAAGTCCAAGTGCCTCTGTTCCTCCCACACCCCTTTGGGGTGATCATATTTATAGATAGTAGAATTCTTTTTTCTTCCCCAAGTCTGAATATTTGCAAAAACCATCTTTCTCTCTGAAATGCAACTAGAGGTACATCACACTTTAAGAAATGTCTGAACTTGCCAGATTCACAAATCATGAAATGTTTATCTAATAATTCTTTGTACCAGCCTGCAGTGCCAGGTACCTTTGAATAACAAGTTTCCACACCACACATTCAAAATAACATTCAGTTTTAAAATGTTCCATCTACTTACTGAAGTCATGAATCACTGAGTGAGTCTCCACATAGCTAAATAATTCTTCACTTTACAAAAGAATCCAGCGCTTGGTTCCTCCAAATAGATGATCCTTCCAGAACATCCAATATATGATTGAATATACACTAAATCCAGTTGACAGTCAACGTCTCAGGAATGTGGCTTATGTACAAAGCAGGGCCCATCTGATCTGGCAGGTGGTCATTCTCCCCAGACCATCGTGCTTCCCAGACTCAAGAACTAGAGACAATCTGAGGTGACGGCCCCGAAACAGTCACAGATTTCCAGCCGCGACCTTCACGCGGAGCCTGGGATTGAGGAAGACGAAGAGCCTGCCGTCCTGGAAAAGCAGCCTGGACCCCCCCACCTACAGACAGGCCTTCCCTGCAGGAAAGGGCGGGGCCCTGGGAAGGCTGCTGGGGGAGGCGGAAGTGAGGCAAAGGGACTCGGGTCAGGCTGGATACCGGAGGTGTGTATGTGCACAATTGTGTGTGGTGCTTGAGCTTGTGTGTGCTGAGGATCAGGGCCTGGTGGGGTGAGGAAAAGCCACTTACTTTAAGGCCACATCTTTTCATTCAGGGCATTCAAGTCTTGTTTTTCCTCTGCTGAGTCATTTTCATTTCAGATTCAACAATCAGAAGAGCAATCAGGAGTATTTAATACTCAGCAAACAAATATGCAGAAATGAGCTTGGTTTTGGCAAGAGATGAGCCCCCAAACACACACACACACACACACACACACACACACACACACAGAGCTGTCCCAAACATCCGCATGTTTTTCTTGCTTCCCAAGGATTTGTGGAAGTCCTCCTCATTCCCAACTTTCCTCTGAGAGTCCCAACCTCATGCTTCTTAAAAAGTAGCCCCTCTGGTGCTGAGCCAAAGGCCCAGAATGGCCCAATCTGCACATGTTTAGGCACACGGGATGTGCCCCAGATGGCCTCCCTGGGGCTCAGGGTGGGAAGAATAGCAAGCAGGCCGGGGTCTGTTGTCAGAAGAGCTCTTTGTTGGCCTCTGCCTCACTCTGTCATCTGTAACATGGAGACACTTGAGTTCGTCCAAAGCTGGAGGGGAAAGGACTGGACAGCTCCCTCATTCTCTCACTCCCTGCCCAGGAAGAGGAGAGGGTGCTGAGTGCCGCCACGGCCACAGAAGGGACTCCCTCTGCCAGGGCAGGACGAACCACAGAACACCGATTATCTGGTATCATTTGCTATCCTCCTCTTTCTGTGTTATAGGCATGATGGAGGTCATTTCTAGCACCTTCATGTGACTCTAGAAGGAGGAAGAGTAAATGCAAAATGAGAACGGGGTGCTTTCCAAACACAAAATGATCTGACCGAAGCGCTGCAGTCCGGTGTTCCTAGGCGGGTCCCTTAACCTCACTGAGCCCCAGCGATCCCTGACTCTTCACTTGGACGGTTTATTCCCACCCCCGATTCCCCCTGTCCTGCCCCAGAGCATCTTTCCCACCCTGCCTCCTGTTTGCTTTCCCATCCCACCATCTACCCCAGGCTCCTCAGACCCCTGGAGCACGTGCTGGGGAGCAGAGGGCCTCCTGCGTGCATTGCCAGGCACAGGAAGGTCAGCGTGGGGGCTACAGGCGAGTCTTTGAAAGAAAAACACCAGTCCTCAAAATTATAGACCCACAAGAGTGAAGCTTGAAGGGGCCTGTGGGCTCATCTTTCTCAGTCCTTTCTATTCAAGATGAGGACGATGAGGCACAGCAGAAGCCAGCTGCAGGGAGAATTTCAGCAGTGAGGTAGGTCAGCACTTCGAAAACAACCATATACTAATTTCTGAGTTAAAGGACACTTCTCTGTAACCTGGGACTTAGGGGACAGGGTGGAAGTAGGAAATGGTGTCACTGCTAAAATAAAGTGGGATGAAGCATATAAAAGACTTCTGCACGGTGCCTGCGAGACAGTACATGCTTATTAGCATTTGGGTGTTCGTAGTGTATTATGAATAGAATGGTGCCTAAGAAGACAAGATCACAATCAAGGTGACAAGTTCATACTGGGCATCTATTGTGGACCCCGCACAGGTTGAGCCGCCTGGGGGGTAATACAACACAAAGGCATCTGTCTTAGTTCTTGGCAGGAGCAGATTTACGTGACAGTGGGTGAGCAAGTTCCCACTCTGCCGTGACTTAGGGATGGCAAAGTGGGAGATGGGGTGTTACACAGTCACTGGCCCAGAGACATATAGACACTGACAGTGAGGGCTCAGGGGTCCCACTACCTTGGACACACATGGCCCGGGAGTCCCTGCCCCATAGCAGAGGGTAGGGACCCAGTGCCTGAGATTCCTTTCCCGGCCCTTACCCCCGCCTTCGGGCACACGGCTCCCTCTGCTCCTGCGGCTTCTGCGACCCTTGCCAGAATTACAGTGTCACCAGTCAGAAGTCCAGCCTCTTTCCATCTCACGCTTCCTTCACATTGCTGGCTCAGTTCCCTTCTATGTGACTTTCACTGGCAGCCTCTGAACCCAGCAATGCAGAAAATATAAGTGTATTTAAGGCCGTGAAACATCTTCGGACTCCATCTGCCTTCAGGAAGTTTCCCTTTGCGTCACCAGGGCCTGACACTTAGTCTTGCTGTGTAAAGAGCCCCATCTCTCCAGTCGGCTGAGTCGCTTCATCTCCACGGCCTGGCCCAGCTGGAAGATGCCACCTTGCCAGCCTGCCCAGTCCTGGCCCCAGAGCCTTCTCAAGCTCAGTCTCAGAAATGCCCTTGCTTAGCACAACCCACCCCACCTCTCCCGCAGAAGGACCACCTACCAGCTCCTTTGGATAGGAGCTCATGGCTTCCAAGATGTCCTTTTCACCAGACAGACCCATGCTTTCCTTCTGACTCTTGTTTCTGAGCTCCTGACTCACCACATCCCATCACTGGGCCCAAATGACTGATTTGGGGTACAAGCAGACACGGGTATAACACCTGTTGGTTGCAGTATTTCTACACATACCCACCTGGCCAGCTGGGCTGTGAGCTTGTGGAGGGAGCGCCCTTGCCCTGACCTCCTTCAAGTCCCAGGGCAGAGCACGGGGTCTGGAAACAGTCAGCGCAAGCACTGGAATGAACAGATGACCCAGGGGTCTGCAGCGTCCACGCGTGTCTGCTGCCCTGTTCATCTCGCTGCGGACAGTTGAGAAGCGGAACACACCAGCGTTTCCACTCGTCTCTCACTCCTCTTTGGCCCTTCCTCCGGGCCTCAGTGCCCCGCAATGCATGCAGGCGGCCCTCTGCTCCCCAGCACATGCGCCAGGGGTCTGAGAGGCCTGGGGTAGAGGGTGGGATAGGGGAGCAAACAGGGAAACAGGAGGCAGGGTGGGAAAGACGCTCTGGGGCAGGACAGGGGAAATCAGGGGTGGGAGTAAACCGTCCAAGAGAGGAGCCAGGGATCGCGGGGGCTTTACCGATTCCACCGCACCAAACCCCATGCTCAGTAGATCCCGCACAGGGGCGTGTTGCTCCCTAATTGGGCTTGTATGTGGTGAAAATCTTGTCTCTGCAATAAGACTGCGAGCTCCTAAAGGGCAGGCATGGTTTCCATCCCTCAGGCTTTTACGAGGGCAATGCCCAACGCCAACGGAGCCTGCCACCCGCCAAGCGCTGTGCTAAAGCTGACGTGACTTCTCTCATCCGGCCCCCGTAGTGACTCTGAGGTCATGATCATTGTCATCACCGTACAGGCGGAAAGACCAGGACACAGAGGGGCGATGATCTGCCTGGGGGCACAGCCCTCCAGCACGGCAGCAGCCGACGCGCGGCCACGCACAGGGCGGTCAGGGCGGGCTGGGGGCGGCACCCCGCTGTGCTCCCCCACCCGGCCCTGTGGCCAGCCTAAGGGACAGCTCTGCCTCCCCCAAGAGCTCTCTTGGGCTGCCTGGGGGAGGGAGTCCGACCTCGTGGCCGGCTGGGCCTGCCTCCCGGCACGGGGCCTGCTCTGCGCCCTCCGCCCCTGCCCCTGGCACCCAGCCTCGTGCACGCCGCCCGTGCAGCGCAGCGGGACGGTCCCGGCAAGCACAGACGGTTCTATGGCTCTCGGAGCTCAGATAATTTGAAGGGCCCACTTTATTAAGAAATATAATATAAAATCACAAATACAAAATTAAGTTCAATGCTTCAGGAAGATCTCGAACAGTGAGGAGGAGAGAAGCAGGAGCTTCACCACCCGACGGCAAAGCCGCCCCGCGCCAGAGTCCTGGCCACCGAACTGCTCTGTCCCCTGAGCAGCAGCACCCTTCCTCGGGCCGGGCTCAGCGCCCTCTGTGTCCCCCTGGGGGCCAGAACGGAGGCCCCTCTCAGCCCTGGCACTTGGAGTTCTCTCGGCTGGGGCTCCGGCCACTTTCCCAGGCGCCCCAGACGTGACAGCATGCTCCCCCCGAGCCCGGGCACACACTGCTTCACAGCAATGAGCGCCTCCGCCGCTTGAAACACCGCCGAGCAGACCCAGCAGGCAGCCCGGGTGCCTTGTCCCTCCCCATCTGACAACGGAGCCAGGCCAGAGCAGAGGTGGGGGCAGGAGCCCACACAGGCCCTTTCAGGAACCCCCGGGCCTGTATGTGGAACAAAACTCAGGGCCGTTAAGAGGCAGCCCGAGGGAGAGACCGCAAGGTCGCTCTGGGACGCAGGGGCCTGAGATGGGAGAAATGGGTCCCGGATGCGCCAGAGCTGAGCTGGTGCCAAGCCTGAGGCTGCAGGAGCCGCGGTCTCTCACCTCGGGGAGCAGCAGAGAAGCCCAGCCAGAGCTCTCCACAGAAAGGCGGCTAGTCTCCTCCCGGGGGCCCAGAGGCGGCCCCAAAGCTGAACGACAGACATTCATCAGATGGGAAGGAGCCAGCGAGCATGAGAGGCTGGAGCCAGCCAGCCCTCCCCCCTCCCCCTGACCCTCCCCAAAGCCAAGGGCAGACCTGCGGGGGCTCTGCAGACCCCAGGAGGGGACCCTCGCAGCAAGGGCTGCGCTGTTCAGCTCGCCAGAGAGTCCCAGTGAGGTCCTGTTCTGTAAAGTGGTCCAGACTGTTCAGAGGCCTTATCAGAAAGTTATCCCATGTTGCGTGTATTAAATCAGGGTAAGAAGGTCATGCATGTTTAGCAACCCTCCCGAGACAACGAACAAGGCCCATCGGCTCTCCTCCCTGCAGCCTGGCTCCTCTGCCCCTCCGCACGCTCAGGCTGGGCCTCCACTGCTCCAGGGCGCCCCCCGGTGATGAGGGGATGCAGCCACAGTGAGGCAGGGCCATGCCTGTCAGGGGCGGGGAGCTGCTCTGTCTGCACCACGCCAGTCCCATGCTAGACCCCTGAGAGGCGATGCCTTCACCAGAAAAGGAAGCGGGAAGTGGACCTGTCCCTCGTGCCTGCCAGGAAAAGGCAGCGCTGCCCCGGGGCGCACCCTTCTCCTTCCCTCTGGTCTCCCTCCCTCCTCTCACCGACCAGCCTGTCAGTGAGACCAGCAGAGCGGCAGGCCCTCCACCACCTTCCCTTCTCTGGTCTCCTCCCTGTTGTTGGTGATAATCTGCCTCGGACTGGAAGTCAATTCCTTTCATACGATTCAGTCTGGTGTCTGTTTTCATCCCATTTATATAGTGCCAACTCTATTTCCCTCATTAACGCACTGAGGTCAGGGTCTGAGCTGTGGGCACCTCGGCACCTGCACAGCACTTTACGCATTTCTGAGCAAACTTCGCAGACTCTCTCCCAAGTTCTGGCCTGCCTGGCTGTCCTTTATTCCTCATTACTCACACTATTCTTTTCCCCTTAAGCATAGTCCCAACTTTCAAAAGGAAAAGAAGGCTTTATGTATCACTTAACCAGCACTTCACCACTTATGTGGTAAAGAGGAAAGGATGTATACTTATACACACACACACGAAATAGCTCAGAAATGCCACCGCCTACGAGTTGGTACAAAAAACAGGGGGGTCCGCGAGCTCGGTGGCTCCGCAGCAACGGCAGCTGGCCAGCTGCTCAACTCATGGCCCAAGTCGGACAAACCCACGGTTCTCCCTGAGGTTCTCTAGCTTGATCTGTAAAACAAAGGGGCAGGTTTGTTCTCCTCCTTCTGCACAATGAGCAGTACCGAGGCTTGTCTGATTAAAATCTAAAGTAGAGAATAAAGGTGCTACAGCTATGGAGAGGACAATGAGATGAAAGGGCCTGGACGTAAAATTTAAACGACACGCAGATGCCACTACTTTTGAGGGTCACACCAACAAACTACATACTCAAAGTCTTCAGAAGTGACAGGCATTTGCGGAATGGTCTGTACTCGGAGCCACACAGGGGAATCTAGCTAGATAGATGGTATGTCCACAAAGCAAGAGTGAATGTAAGACCTTTATATTGTTCTTGGTCTTTGAACTCACTGGTTCCACAGGATAAAAATATAATCTGGTTTTATAGCCAGAGGAGAAAGAAGAGGACCTAAGGAATGTCTCTTTTTCTTACAACTGATGGGAAAACTTAAATATTTGCAAAGGCAAGTAGAAGAAATCATGCAAGAAGGAAGGGAGGGAGAGTGACAATAATTGCCAAGAAACAAAGATAAGGAAATGTGATTCAGTCCTCGATGCACAGGAATACCTGTGATGGGGATGCTAGGAAGAAAAATAGACAAAGAGGAAAAAGAAAAGAACCAAAATTGTACTTCTGGGAATGAGGTGGCTCAGTGGAAAAAGCCTCAGTGTTAAAACAGTGAAAAGGGATGTCACGCCCCCTTTCCTCAGAGAGGGCGTAGTGGCCTTGATGACCAGGACATAGAACCTCCAGGACCCACAGGTTCCACAAGCTTAAGACACACCCAGTAGAAAGTGGGGAGAAGTTGTTTCCCTAAACAGGACATAAGAGGATTCATTGAGGAACCTCGGAATGTTCACCTGGAAAAAAGAAGACTCCACCAGGGACTGAGGGTCTTCAAATATGTGAAGCACTGTCCCGTAGTAGAGGGACACAGAGAGTAAACAGAGCTTCACCATCATAACTAAGGAAAGACAGAGAGGCAAATTCAATGCCAAATAAGGGGGGACATCCTAGACATGAGAGCCATCCAAAACTGGAGTGTGCTTCTTTGTGAGGGTAACTGTATGTGATGAGCTCCCTGTAACTGGAAGTGTTCAAGTAGAGGCTGAATAATCATCTTACTTAGAAGACTGTAAGGAAAAGTCTTTCTCTGTGGAGGAGACTGGGCTAGCAACTTCTAGTCCTTTCCAGTTTTAATAATCTGTCTGTTTATCAGAGCACAAAAACAGGGTAAGCTGACAGAAGCTTGATACAGAGGACAGGGGCATAGACATGAGTTGAAAGAACTACTTTTTTATGCTGACACAGGTTTGAAGCCTCATACAATGACACCTTGTGGCCCAAAAGTCATATGGTTCGCAGACACACGGACACTCCCATATGCTCACACCACGTGCACAGCAGACATCAGAGCAGGTCATTGTCACCTGCTATCTTATGCATATGCCATCCGGCCCAGACCCCACGGCTAAAGTGACATATCGGGGCTGTGCTCTACTGCTGTGAAATTGTTTAAAGCAACTTTTGAGTTTCCATTAGAAGATTTAGAGGGCAAAATTGATCACTTTTCTAGGAAAATATGGTCAACTTATTTAATGCACCTAGTAGTTGTAAAGAATAATTAGATCTACTGTGGTCAGTCTTAAAATCCTAGTTATTCAAGTGTTTAAACCTGAAAACTACACTAGTAAAATAGCTCCTCTTCTCATGTCCTGATCTCCTGAATCGTACATTATTTATCAGTGTCTTGAATACCGGGAAATATACACCAGTGTTTCTCCTACTTCATTTCACTACACCATACATAGGAGACAGAATATGAGAAAGAAAACACTGGGGCAATAACACAACACATTGGTTCTCATCTCCACCTTCAGCTATAAGCAGGCTGAGGGCATAAACTCTGTCCTCTTCCCCATCGTGCCCTGTAAGTGATTCGTGACTCTGAGTGACCCCTCATCGCTGCATCTTCTCAGAAATATCTCCCCTAATGGCTTGTCATGACCCCAAGCCCCAATATTAGAGCCTGGAGGCTATTTCTTCTAAAATTTCAGTTAGAATATATATTTTAAGATTCATAATGTATATATATATTTAATGTGCATTTAATGAAAGAAAGACACAATCCAAGCATGCTCATCGTTCTGTGCAAATAATTCCTCTTGTGTAGAAGTTTACACATACTCCAGGGTCCCAAGGCTCAAATCATGTGATAAAAATTCTGAAAGCTCAACATTATCCACACAATGTGGAGTCCCAGAGTCTCAGGCAGCCCAGGAGCAAACATTCCCCTGGGTGGGATTCTCCAGAATGGCCCTCAAACAAGTCACACGATGCCCTTAACTGAGCTCCCTGCAAAGGGATGTGGCACACAAAGGTATCTAGGTCATGGTCATGGGGTCTGTTAGGCTGGAGAAAGGAAAAACAAGGACATGCAAACAGAACAGAGAGATGCCATAGGGGGAGAACAGACCAGACCCCAAGGTCCGTGCCTTACATGGAAAGGGGACAGCTCTCCCTGAATTCCATCCTGATGTGCCAACTGGGACCCGGATGTCAGTCTCCTCCCTCTTGGAAGGAAAAAAGTTTCTAGTTGTCTATTATGTCACCTTTAGCCAATCATACTTCTCAACACCCCCTTAGGATAGCTTGCCCACTCCTCCGCCTCCTAATCCCTTATAAGCCCCCACCTCCCTGACCGGGTGTGACTTCTCCGGCTTGTAGTACCCAGGCCCCGAGAACATCACCCGGGGGTATTTAAATAAAGTACCTGGCCCTTTGTTGCCTCTCTTTGCCTGCTTATTCCGGCTAGAATTTATCTTACAGGGTCCACAGTAGCCCAAGAGGCACAGCGCTCATAAGGGTTTAGGATCCAGGGCTGATAGATAAGAAGGAACAAATTCACCCAAAGTGGGAGAATATAGTGTTGCTGGGGGAAGCCAAGATATTGCTGCTAAACACCTAGTGAGGGAGAGACAAGGCTGAAAACAGGAAAGCAGATTCTAAGACTAGGATCCCGCAATACTGGATAAAGAAACTCGGTGAGACAGTCTCAGGGCAGTCATGCTCACTGTGAACGTGCGGACCCCCAGCTCCAGCTGGTCCGTGGCAGTTTAAAGAGGCTTCCTCGTGAGTAACAGCACTTGTCTGAAACTGCTCGTGCTTATAGTCAGGGCATGTGTGGGATATCACTTTCCAGTCTAATTCAACCACATGCCAGCTGATAGGACAGGTGAGAATAGAAGCTAATTAGGAGGAAGAGATCTGAGTAGGATCTCAACTACTTATTTGCAGATGCAAAGAGCTTGGCATTCATGTCTAAGAATCGCACCACAGACCTTTGGCTCGTGTTCTTATATCCACAGTGTGATGAGGCTCAATCTGGGTTTTTACTTGGATAAAATTGATGGCATTTGTAGCAATAATGAGTGATTCTTACAGAAAGGAAACAAACTTGAGAAGTTGGGTACTTGAAACACTACATTTTGCTTTTATTTTCTCATGCTTTGAGTGAACCAAACAAGAAATGGAGAATGGGGTAGGCATCCCACCAGCCCCTGGACAGTTTGTGGGACCCAGATCCCATCACTACGTTGAGCGGCAGACTCTTCTCCAACACTCCATACTCCTCAAAACCAGCGTGCCCAAACGTAAGCAATCCCAGCTTAGAGCACCTACTAGCCCATTTTTCACAACCATTCGGTTTTGCTGTCCATGACGAGATAAACACTGTTTCTCAAGTGAGGGACGCTGGGGAGGCAGAAGTGACCAGCATTAACACAGAATGGCAGCAATGGGATATAAATGGATGCAGGGGGAACCATCACAGGTCTTGAGAAAGCAGTCATTAAAGCATTATGGCCTAGCTGGGCCAGTGTTTAGAATTATAACGCTCATGAGGTAAGTTTCAGAGCAATGCAGCAGACGGTTTTTGAGAAACCCAAATGCCTCCAGTTAGTTCCCAGTCTGTGCTAGCCTTCTCCTGCACGTCCTGCCACAGGAGCATCCTGTTGCAGATAATCCTCGTTACATAAGGATCTGGAGAACCCCCGAGAATATCCTCACCACACAGAAAACACCAGAAGGATTGCAGATTAAAAGCTCCTCCCTGCTATGAATCAAACGGAGCAATTTCAGGCTTGAGAAAGCGTAGCGAGTTCTCCTCCCTTTCCTCTGAAAACCCCAGGACAGGCTTTTAGGAATAAAGCACATTCTTAAGAGGCCACGAATTGCGGGAGAAGCCCTCCAAAACTAGCAAGGGGGACACTTAGAGAGGAACCCTCTAAATGTCCCCTCCGGCTTTCTTGTAGTTCAAAAGGAGAGCCATGGGTTGCAAGGTGCCTGCGGACCTCCCAGGGATCAGCTTCTGCGGGTGGCAACATTCATAACGTCAACCCTCTCCCAGCCCTGAAGGAGCCGGGCCACTCAGCCGGAGGCGGGGGAGAGGCGGGCAGAGGAGAGCCCACCCTAACCGGGAGCTGGATCTCAACGCACCTGGGCTAGGTGCTATTCCTCCCTCTCCCCTGAAAAACAGTCACCATGACACCCTGAGTGAAAATAAAGGAGAAGGAAAGATAAACGAAATATATTCTCTGCCCCAGGCAGGCCCAAAGGCGCGGCGAAGCGTCTTGAGTGAGTCACAGACCTCTCCCAGTGCTCCCATCAGCTCCCAGTGCGCACAGCAAGGGGCTGATCCCCTCTGGGAAGCAAAGCATCTACCTGGGCAGCTTTTGAGAACTGAATCCCTGGACCACTCTGCTGGGACACAGGATCCCACAGGGCTTTGCCATTTGCTTTATCTCCCTCCCTTCTCAACTCTCCCACCTTCTCAGTTTTCTCCGAGTCACCTGCGCCGGTGTTCAAGTTCATTCAGCAAAGTGATCTAAGAAGACAGTTCTAAGGCACATGGATAAGAAGATAAATTGCAATTACCAGTCACCAACAAATTCGTAGCTTCTATTCCCCATCTCACAGAGGATTGATCTAATCAGCAGTTGCTCACAAGCATAGGTTCTCAGGGTTAGAAATGGATACCCCTAGGCTGTCTAAGGCTACGGCCCCTCCCTCAGCAGCCACAGCAAGCAGCAGAGCTCAGAGGGGAAGCTACACAATACCTGGCTTTGAATCTCAGCTCTGCCCTTACCAGCTGGGTGATTTTAAGCAAGTTGCATAATGCTCATGCCTCAGTTTCCTTATCTTACAAATGGGTCCCTAACAGCAGGACTGCACAAAGGACCATCACGAGGAAAGATGAGCTAATACTCAGAGCAGCACTTGGCCTCGAGTCTCAGCTGTTGTGATAATCACAACTGGAGCTGTTTGAGCAACTAGAGCTCATCACATTTCATAGTAAATATACTTTGACTACCTCTAGTACATGGTGAGGGCTTGTGCATATTAAATAGTGGTGACATTACAACACCTTGGCAGCAAAAACAACTCACCAAAAGCCAATGAAAAGCCCCGCCTCTGTTGCTCTAAAAGGAGCAGTCAGGTCAGCATGCAACGCTGTCAGGTTGGCTCTCTCCCTGGCATACATTTCTCCAACTATGTCTAATGCCACATTACTTATAAATTTGGGGGGATACTTCAGCTTTCAGCAAGTGGCTGGGTGAGATCCTGCAGTTTCAGCTTTTCCTTGCCAGGGGTTCCAAGGACCTAGATTTTATGACCTGCCCAGGAGACCCCCTGGGCTCCAACAGCGGGCCTGCTCTGTGCACTCCTGGGAGGCAGTCCTAGGTTCTCCTTAAAAACTGTCTCTAATTCCATCTTTTCTAAAACACACACTCTTACCAATAATTCTTATCTGCAAGTTCTGCAAAGATCAACAAACAAAAGGACAGAGAAAGAGTTGCTTAGGAATGTGTTGTGCGCTTTCCCGCTAAGAGGGTGGCCAGACTCCAGAGGGGTGTGTCCCCACCAATCCCACCCACACCCCGAGTGATGATGGGGGCTCAGCAAAAGGAGGTGTGGAGACACACGCAGAGGGCTCGGGCGCACTAGAAATCTCCACGGGGAAGTGGAGGGTCTGGCCTGCTTCGTGTAGGGGCTCAAGGGCCATAAACTGGGAAGTGACTACAGAGCCTCGGGCAGAGGACGGGCCCAGCTAGACAAGTGGGGACTTTCGGTCAGAGGAGACCAGTGGCTGGGCAGAGAGCATGTCAGGGAAGAAGGCCGGGAGGCACATGGCCTACCTCTGATTTCAGCAGGAAGAGCGGGGCAAGCTGCAAGGGTGTGGGTGGGAGGGGAGAGGAAAGGGGCCTCTGGTAATAAGTCGGTGGTTTGGGCCCTGACCAGGAGGCTGTTGCTGTCAGTTTCATTTTGGGCCGGGGATTTGTGAGGTGCTTGGCCAGCAATCGCCCCCACCAAATGTGCATCCAATCAGTGTCATTTTTCAAACCCTCCCCCTACTTTGGCCAAGGAGGCAGCGAGTAAAGCCAGAGACGCAGGCCAAAACAGGCGGAGCGTGGGGCTCTGCGGCAGGCTGGTCCCTAGAGCTCAGGAAACAGGACACCGAGAGGGAAGAGCTGGAGGAAGAGTCACAGCCAAAGGGACACACCCTCGGCCAATGCGCTGCACCCAGAGGCCGCAGAGGGGCCCCGGCCAGTCCCGCTCCCGTTCCCTCCAGGATCGCAGCCCCCCCAGGGAGGGGAGACTCTTTCTGCTCAGAGAGTATCCTCTCCCCCGCCACCCACGATTCAGAGCTCTGCCTTTACGAGCCCTCGCGTGGTAAAGCTTATTTCAGTGCTATTTGGTGGAAACACTGTTCCAGCGTGTTCTGTAGGCCAGATGCCCGCTTTGCCTGGCATTTGTTATCACCCCTCACCTACCCTTGAACCAGTACTGCAGCACGGTGGGCGATTATGCCATGGATGGTCCACAGCAACAGATGACCGAAAGTGAGATGCGCTCAGCCCTAGAACGAGCCGGCTGGCTTGCTTCTCAGTATGGGAGGCAGTACAGCCTAATGGCTAGGAGTCCTGCCCACTTCAAGCAGGGGGAATGGGTTCAAAGCTCGGGGCTACCAGGGCCCTGCTGTCACCTAGGGCAAACCACTGAATTTCTCAGAGTCCCATTTTCTCACCTGTAAAATGGGGACATAAAGGCATTGATACCGTATGACTGGCATTGGAGTTAAGTAAGATTTGTCAATTTAAAGCAGCTGTAGTACCTGGCTGGCACAGAGCAAGCACTCAATGAATGGTAGCTATATGTCTGACGCTGATCTATAATTCTCCAATAGTCGTGTCAAAAAAAAATTCCTTCAGTTGATTTGAGAGACTTTGGCACGGCATCCTTGGCCCATTTTAAGTCCCTGCTCAGATCTCTTCTAATCCTCGTGCCCAGCAGGGATCAGGGATCACTTCTCACCTACGTACAAGCCATGAGCATAAGAGAGGATACTGGTTCCTTCCCCACGGTCTCTCTCCCTTCTGTTGTCATGTTCAAAGCTTTCATTTCCATAGGAAGGGGCTTTGATAAATTGGAAAGAATGTCCACCTTACATTCCCAAAACCAGGCAAAACTAATGAAGTTTAACTCAGAATTTTTTTCCAGAAATTAAGTCTCAATTCTAGAAATAAGTCACGATAATGATGTTGCTCTGCAGCCAGAGTAGGATCTCTATCTGCTTTTGAATTTTTTTTCACAGATTCAAAGTTCCCTAGATTGAAGTTTTAGATACAATTGAGTGAAATAAGGTAATATTAAAATTTGGAAGATCCTGTTTATGTTTTTTAAAAATTTTGGAACACACAGTTACCAAGAATAAGAACTTAAAAACAAAGCAGGTCTGACTTTTGTGAGTTGGTGATATTGTTTTGACTATAAAACAGTTCTATCAGTTACTAATAAAAATACTTCTAGACTCTTGTCCTATCATAAGGATCTAGGTAAACATGCACCCATTCATTTAGTTTTTATTGGGCAATTTCTAAATGTCAGGAATTGTGCTAAGCACTGGGAAACAAAACAGAAACAGTTATTTCCCAGGGGTATCTTAGAGTTTAGTGGGAAGTTCAGAAATAAGAGGCAATTAAGGAATGATGTAAGAGAGCAAGATGGGGGACATAGGGCATCATGAGAACCCCTGGGAAGGACACCTGGCTGATAGGTAGAGGACAGGAGAAACTTTCCAGGATAAACAACATCTAAGCTAAGACCTGTGAGATGGGCAAAGCCTGGAGTGAGCAGGTGGGGGGAGAAGGAAGCTGCCAGTAGGAGCACCCTCATGGAGACAGGCCCGGAGACCAGAGGGCTGGGAGCGGATCTGAGGAAACGGGGTCATTCTGGTGTCACTCAGCGTGGGAGTCAAAGCACATGCAGGAAGAAATGAGACCAGAGTGGGAAGCAGAATCTTGCAGGGCAGTTATTCTATGCAAACATGGGAGTCCCATCAGAGAACAAAAAAATGGGAAGTGGGAAGGCGGAGTTAAAAACTGTTGTCCAAATAGATAGCAACAGTGGGCATGGAGAAACAGTGGGAAAATTAAGAGAGATGTAGGTATGGAACCAAATGGATTGGTGATTTGGTTTGAATACGAGGGTGAAGAAGAAAGAGAGAGAAGCCAAGAATGAGGCCTGAGATTCTGGCTTGGGCAGCTAGGGTTCCCCCACAGGGCCTTTGCACTTGCTGCTCTCTGTGCCTGGCAGGCTCCCCCACAAACCTGCTGGGCTCACTCCGTCACCCTATTCAGGTTCCCACTCAGAGGCTAACTTACCAGAGAGTCGTCTTCCACCACCCTATGTAAAATAACATCTCATCGGCGCCCACATCCTCGCCTCAGCTTCTTTCCTCGCTATCCTCTTAGCCCCTAACATCACTTCGTGGATTTATCTCCACCTCACATGTTACACATTTGCATGTTCAGCTGCCTCTCTGTCCCCAAGAGAAGGTGAGCTCTGTGGGAACAGCAATGTTTTCTGTTTTGTTCCCTGTTTTATCCTCAGTATCTAACACAGTTCCTGGCACATGGTCACTCTCAATATACCTCTATTTAAAGATTAAATTCATAAAGATAGGAAACGCTAAAAGTGAAAATGCAAAAGCAGTCTAGAAAATCCCACTCTCTCTTCTTTTCTAAAGCTTTTGTTCAGAAGCTCCTTTGTTAGTGAATGAAAATACAGCGTACAGAAAGGCATGCAAATCATACGGGCAGAGCTCAATGAATTACAACAGAGTGAGCATGCTCGTGTTATCACCACTCAGGGCAAGAAGTAAACCATCGTCAGAAGTCCCCAACATGACCCACCCCATCACTACCCCTTGCTCCTCCCCAAAGGTAACCAGTAAGCTGACCTCTAATGGAATAAATAATTGTACCTGTTTTTGACATTTTGATAAATGGAATAATTCCATTTGTATTCTTGTGTCCAGCCCCTCTCAAGTCGGATTGGTGGGGTTCATCCGTGTCATTATACAGAGCAACACTTTATTCCTTTTCCATGGCTGCATAGGCTTCCACTTTATGAATGGCCCACAACTTATTTTCTACTGTTGATGAACATCTGGGTGTTTCCAGTTTGGAGCCACTACTACTAGCACTACTATAAACACTCCAGGACACACCTGTAGGTGAAATCTGTATGCAGCTGGGGTGGGGGTGTCCTAGGAGAGTGATTGCTGAGTCAGAGAGTATGTATATGTTCGAATTTTAACAGCTACTGCCAAAAAGTCTTCAAAACAGTTGCATCAATTTCTACTCTTGCCTGCAAAGTATATTCTGTTTCATTGCTACAAATCCTCAACAGTACTTGGCATACAAGTCTATTTAATTTTAGCCATTTTGGCTGGCACACAGTAAAATGTCATTTCCACAGCAACCAGTGAAGGTAAGCATCAAGATATTCATTTGTATGAAGTTTCTGCCCAAAGTTCTTTACCTTTCTTCTGTCTTTTTCTTAGTGATTTGGAAGGGTCCTTTATATGTCTGAATACAGGCCCTTTGTTGGTCATAAGCGCTTCAGATATTTTTTCCCAACTGGTGTTTGTAAAAGAAAGTCACTTTCTTAACAGTGGCTTTCGATGAACACTAATTCTTAACTTAGATATAATCCGTTTTCTCAGCCTTTTTCCCTTTAGGTTCGTGCTTTTTGTGTCTTGGAAGAGTTCATGAAAGAGGATGAGGAAAGTGGGGAAGTGGAGAGGAAAGGAAAGTGCTTTCTGAATGAGGGGTCGGTGCAAGCCAAGGTAGAGGTGTGTTCTCGAGACCGAGCTGGCCTGGCTGGAGTGGCAGGTCTGCACCAGTGAACGTGGGAGAAAAGGTTAGTCCCGTAGGTGGGGCTCAACCTCAAGGATGCTACTGCATTTCCCCTTGGCCTGAAGACAGCGGGCTGCTCTGAAGTCCTCGTCTCCACCTACCTACAGGCCTTCCTTATACAGCTTTCCTGTCCCTGCAGCTGACCTCGTGGATATGGTCACCCCAAAACTGAATCACTGCCCTCCATGAGAGCTTTCGACCCTGTACATACTTCTATCTCTGCTCTTATATATGTATTTCAATTTATCTTTGTTCCAGTCTAAAGTGACAACTTTCTGGAAGCAGACATTGGCAGTGGAGCGCAGGGTCTGGCAGCACTTGTATCAGCTCCTGAGAGCTGACTATTACATGTTCAAGAATCCTGCAAGCCCCTTGACATCACATTGGCAGCTGGAAACCCCCCATGCTGGGAGTGTTTTCACACTGTGGAAAGTAGCAGATTCTACAGATGGGGGCCACCCTCTGGCCCCACAGAGTCCAGTTACGTATTTGTCAGCACTTCACTGACACTGGTCTTATGCATCTCCATATAGCAATGAATGTAGTGTCCGCACTAATGTTTGTTGAATTAAATTGCATTTTTTCACACCTATCACACCTTTTAGAACCCCAGGTAAATAAATTCTCCCCATTAGAATTGATAGGATGCTAAATGAAATAACTCAAACACAGAAAGATAAGAACTGCATGATTCCACTGACATGAGGTATCTAAAACAATCAGGCTCACAAAATCAAAGGCTGGAATGGTGGTGACTGGGGTAAGGGGGGCAATTAATGGGAAGTTATTCATCAACAGGCAGAAGGTTTCAGTTAAATTTCATTTAATTATGGAATTTTCTCTAGAGACCTGCTCTCTGCCATTCCTATGGTAAACAAGAATGTACTGTACACTTGAAATTTGTTAAGAGGATAGGTCTCCTGTTATCAAAATAAAAAAACTTTTTAAAGAATCCTGCTCTCTCCTCCTTCAGTACTACTGGCAAGTCCGTGGTGCTCATTCACTCGGCACGGGGACGCCCTGTCCGAGAGTTTGCCCGTGAGCCCCTGAAGCAGCCAGGGGGCAGCACTGGGTAACACACAGCTGGGGGCCAGGTGTGAGCTGGAGAAGCGGTCCTCCCAGAGCACGCCTTCAGGGGCGGCTAGAATCAGGTGCTCAGCCAAGAGGCCTGTGAAGCATCGATTTTTCCCATGCAAATCTCAGAGTAAAAACAGCCCACACGTTTCCTAGAGCCAAGAGCGATTCTAACTCAGAGGGCCACTACATGAGGAGGAGCCTGGTGGGCCAGCTGGGTCAGACAGAGGGGCATGTCCCTTGGTGTTCCCTCCATAAACAGGATGGGTAAATGTCGGCTGGTCAGAGGACTCATGACTCACAACAATGCCTGCTGGCGTAAAGGGTTTTCAGTAAAAGGCATAAGTAGTTTTATTTACCACACAAACCTAAGAGCCAAAGCCTGGTGAAAGAATGAATACAAATTAAATAGACACAACCCCAGCACTGCAAAGCAATTAAAAAATTTAACCCTTTGGTGTGAGAATAAAAATACCTTCCCTGTGATTCTTAACCAAAAGAATGTCCAGGGTTTTGGGGGTCAGTGTATCAGAATTTCCCTTGAGGGTAGGGATGAGGGCCAGGGTGATTCAAACAAAAATCACTCGATATTATAATGGCTTTTATTTATTTTTAGTCATGGTAATTCACTTACTTGGAACATTAAGGAAGGCGTAATGTTTTATGTTTATAAAAAGAGGCATGGGTGTTCAAAAGGATGAGAGATGTTTTTAACATATTTTAATTCTCATCTTTTACAGATGAGGAAACTGGAAATCCAGCTGTGAACCCCACGGGAGCATGGACTATGTCTGCCCTGTCCCAAGTACGCAGCCAGGCTAACAATGCCTGGCACCCAGTAGGTGTGCTGTGAATAGCTGCTGAATGGAGAGAGGCGCCTGGGCCAGCGCTGCGCATAGTGACATTTTGGCAGCGCCCGCATGAGCGTCCTAACCCCAAACCCTGTGATCTTTCCGCCCTGGAGTGGCGGTTAATTAAGAGCATGGACTCCGGAGCCAGACTGCCTGGGTTCCTACACCAGCCCCACCACGTACTGGCTGTGTGACGCGAGAGGGTTATATAACACCCCTGAGCCTCGGTTTCCATAAAATGGGGGTCAGCACAGTCTACTCCCAGGCAGCACCGAGGAGCATGAAGTGAGGACATACATGCAAAGCACCCAGAAAGCACCCAGCTCACCGGACGTGCTCAGTGTACAATCGCCGTCATTATTACAACACAAATGGTAAGAGGGAACCCAACGATCTTGGTCCCTAATGGCTCACACTGTCTTCTGTGTTCGTGGTGAGCCCTTTGAAACGAAACGTCAACCTGAGACGAACTTTAAAGCACGACTTATAAACGACACTTTGCTTTTATTCCGGAGGCCCATCAGCTCACAGTAAACCCAAAGGCCACCAGAAACCTAAAGCAATGACACCAGTGAGACAGCCTTGGAGGGAGGGTGCCCTTATTCCTCACACTATCCCCTCTGAAGCCCAGGAGAGGTGGGGTAGCCTGGTGGTCGAGACGCAGATGCTGGGCCTTAAGTGCTCGGATTTAAACCCCAGTTCCTCCATTTGTTTCCGTACGTCTGCGTAATAACTGGGGTGAGTTACTCACTCTCTGGACCTACGCTTCTTCAACTGTAAAACAAGCCCGACAGCCACCTGCCCGAAGGCTCGCGGTGAGGACCAAACCCTGACCGGCGCTTGCATAGCCTCACGACGATGGGCCGGCACCGCGCACATCCCTGCGGATCGTGGGCGCTGTCGTGGCCTCAGCTGCGCGGCGGTGCCCTGCCTTGCCCCAGGCTAACCTTCCCGCGGTGACCACACTGTAACTGGCACCAGAGCCACGGCCCCAACCTGCAGAGCAGCCCTGACACCGGCCAGACTGAATAAGGAGCCCTGCGCAGACGTGGGGGCAATTTTCTGGCAGGACGTAGTGAACGGGGCCCGGGGCCCGGGGCTTCACCATCGGAGGAGACAGACGCCACGGTCCCGACCCAGTGACAGGGGCGTGAGGAGCCCGTGGCACCGCCAGGCAGCCGAGCCACGGCTGGCTGATGCCGAGGGACCCGCGGGGAGCTGAGCGCTCCAGGCCACCTGCCCGCCCCTGTGCTTTCCTGGGCCTGCTCCAGCCGGCGTTCTGGCCGCCCAACAGCCCGGTTCAACCCAGGACAGCTCTCGGGTGATCGCGTCTACTAACGCGCCCCTGGACGCCCCTCCCCTGTGAGTCACGGCCGTTCTCCTTCAGGACAGACTCATGCCCGCACACAGCTCAGATTTTAAAGAGAGAGTAGAAATGCTTTTCATCTAACACAGCTTAAAATCAATATATTCATAGATTTTGTAGAACCAGTGTAGCATCGTGGTTAAGAGCTTAGCCTCCAGAGCCAGGTGCTGCCTGAGTTCAGATCTTGACTGAACCACTTCCCTACCCCGGGGTGAGATGCTTAACCTCTCCGTGGCTCTGCTACCTTACCGGGAAAACAGGACAATTACATCTACTGCACATGGCTTCCCTGAGGCTAACTGAGGTAACGTGTGAAACTCTTAGGGGACACCTCACAAATGCTAAGTATTCTCCACGGTTAGCTATGATGAGCTTACCGCTCACACTGGGGTGGGGGCAGGGGGCACAGCTGTCTGTGCAAATGAACAGAAGGGAAACAGTCACCCGAACAGAACAAGAGGCTGTGTCCATTTGTGGGTGCCGGTGCCGGGCCCGGGGGAACAGGTCAGCCTTGCTGGCTTCACTCTTCACTCACACTCATGTATGCCCACTGGCGGACGTGCCCAAAGCAGAGGTTCTTTCAACTGCCCCACCCCTTTATTTGTATAACACTGAGGTCTCAGAACCAATGTTTCCAATTTCCCGAAAAATCACCTTTGCACTGAGTCAGCCTGGCAACTTTTAGTATGTGGCATTGCAGTTTCAAAAAGCTGTGACTGAAAACACCAGATGCCCACCTACATCATGTCTTGCTTCCCTCATTGCACCAACATAGAACCAGCAACCCACAAAAATGACACCCCATTAATGCTTGGTACCCTTAATGCTCCTGATCCGTTGTGGGGTCAAGTACACAGCAGCATTAGGGCCAGAATTGATGAGGTCAAGGTCTTACAATTCAACCTCTTCCATGTCCTCCGCGTGGTCCACGTAACACCACCTCTGCTTCAGGGCACCAGACGCCTCCTCCGTCCCCACCAGAGCTCTGGGTCGAGGGACAACACAGGCCAGAATGTCATGACAGCATCACACTCAGTTAAAACCAGAACTGAGGCTAGAACACCCAGGCTCCTGGCTCCACGATCAGAGTTCTGTTCCTACGACACCTGGGAAAACCACGTCTAGAGATTATGTCCTTTCCAGTACAGAAATAAAATATAAATAAATTAATTAATTAAAATGTAAGAAAGAACTCAAAGCAAATTGCTATTGCTAATCTACCCTGATCACTCCTGGAAACAAGGGAGCTCTCAGCGTTGCTAGGGAGAGTCTCCCTGGTTAGCTCTGAACTCACAGGGGGAGGGGAAGTGAGCTGTCGGGCCCTGTGATGGCCGTGGTGGCCGCACTGTGCTCAGGCTTAAAACAAGGCTATTGGGCACACAGGGAAGAGCAAACCCCGGTCAGTGTTCCTGGTCCAGGTAGTGAATTGTCTCTTCCTTCTACCACATCTGGGGCACCTTGGAGGGACACTGGACAGGCACCACTCCACATCACAGGAGCACAGCAAGACCACGTCGCCAGACATGACACGAAGACAGCAGCCCACAGGGGAGGGGCACAAGCAGCCAGAGCCTGGCAGCCCCACTGTCACCTTGCTCTAGATCGTCTCACTTTCTACCCTGTCAGGAGCCCTCCTGTCCCTTAACAAGAGCCTTCACCTTGTGTGGATGACATCAAGAAATCAACACTTAGCGTGATCAACTTTGCTACACCCTCAGCAACGTGGGAGGTTGGAATCAACTTAACCCAACAAATGGTTATCAGCATATCGTCATCAATAACAAGGATGGTAAATTTACTGAGGACCTATTCGAAGCTCCAGTATTCATTCTTACGGGTCTGTGGGGGAAACAAGACAAAGAGGAATAGGACACAGTTCCTTTTCTTTAGTTATTTGCCTGGTGTGTGGGCTCTACATTGTCTGCATAGGAATCCCACCCTGCCACTTAATAGCCACGTGACCTTGGGCAAATCACCTAGCTTCTCTCTGCTTCAGTTTCCTTATCTATAAAATGGGGATAATAATAAAGCTCCTTCATAGGATTGATGCAAGGGTTAAATAGGTTAAAGGGCTTAGAAAAGTGGCCACTGCAGAGAAAGTGCTCAATAAGTGCTAGGTGTTATTAAGGTTCCACAGTGTTTATGTAGATAAAACAGTCCCTTCATGTATGGGCACCCTCCCCTCAGATGTCAGAGCTGGAAAGGACCTCAGCAATCACATGGATCGGCCTCACGAGGCTCAGGAACACCAGCTGACTTGTCTACAAGTATATTCCCATTAACAGGAGCCCTGAGATTAGACATGGGCCCTTCACCCCAGTCTTCAAACTGCCTCCCCATCTAATAGACTAGTTTGTAAATCACTCTGCTGACCCTCCTCAAAACGTATTTTTACTTTAATGTCTCAAGTAAAGAAATGAATAATTATGGTATTGTGGCCACAGCACCAGGATGAGATACACGGATAAATTATTTTTAGGGAGTGGGCCCCCAGTTGCTCCAGTCCATTTGTACAGCATATGAAAGAATACAATTATTTCTGCCTTTCTCTGTTCTAAAAGTATTTTATGCATAAAATCTCAGCATAAATTATTTCTTCAAATCCTCAGAGCAATCCTATGAGACAGGTATTATTCCAGTTATACTGGAGACAAACCAAGGCACAAAGTACTTAAGTAATATGTCCAATGTCATGGCTTATAAATGGTGATTGTGATTTTAACCCAGGCAGGCTGCCTCTAGAAGTCATACTTCTAACCACGATTCAGCACTGCCAACCTGGCTTGAGAGGGAAAAGTTCTTGTGGCTTAGTTCAAGTGTGGGCATTACCAAGATCCACATTTTTAGAAGTTTCTTGCTTGGTTTTAACCATGAGTATTTATGATAACAATCATGTAAGGAATATTGGTGTTAAGAGGGCTTATTAGTCTGTGTGTGTGTGTGTGTGTGTGTGTGTGTGTGTGTGTGTGTTCCATGTATGTGGTTTTCAAAGCTCCCAATACATGCACAACATGAATTTAGGTATAATCCCCTTTTTGTGGTTGGTTTTTGGTCAGTTAAGTCATTTCAAGATCTTTCTAACCACATAAGCAGAAGGAGTCTACTGGGAAACAGAGCATCTATCTCTGAACCTCTCTTAAATTGCTGTGAAAATCTCTAATTCACAGATATTCTCAGAAGTTCACACAGCCAAACCCAGAACTTGGGGCTTGAGAGAACTCTAAAAACAGCTCCAAAAAATGAGTTCCATTCCTCAAGCTCCTTAACGAAGTTCAAATGAAGACGTGATAGCATCAGAAGAAAACAACCAAATGAGCACCTTACACTAAAGCTCCTCGCATTTGCCTTCAGGTGCAGAGATGAGTTACCACAGTGTTGAGACGTATCACTAACATTGGTCACTGCAGTGATTCTTATGGCTCATGGAACTCTTTATACATAAAAAAGAAAGGTATTTTGTTATCCCTTGTCAAGCAGAAGCCTGGAAGGAAGACAGGGCTGGATGTCCCCATTAAATAGGAGAGGAAACTGAGACGGGAAAAGTTAAGTCATTTAGACAAAGACAAGCAAAGACTTCTAGAACTGGAAGAAATCACTCATCCAAGGCCACACAAGTGAACAGAAGCCCTGGGTCCTAATCTTGGGCCCCCTGACTCTTGCGTCTAGAGCTTTTTTGAAAAATCAAGCCACATAGCAGCACATTTGTGTGGGTCCATTTCTGGATTTTCTATTGTGTTCCTTTGATCTATGTGTCTGTCTTTCCACCAGTACAACACAGTCTTGATTACTATAGCTCTGTAAGTCTTCAAAAGAATAGACTGATTCCTCCCTCTTTATCCTTTCACAATTATTCCAGTTATTACAGCTCCTTTCCCTTTCCTTCTAAATTTAAAATAATCTGTTCTATACTCACAGAAGAAAGAACACTACTAAGATTTTGATAGGAGTTGTTTTTAAACCTGTATATCAGTTAGGGTAGAACTGGCATCTTTGCTATACTGAATCTTCCAATCCATGAACATAGTATGTCTCCCCATTTATTTGATTCTTCTTTTATTTCCTCAGATTTTATCATTTTCAGCATACAATTTCTGTACATATTTTATTAGATTCACACTTAACTATTCTTGAGTGATTATAAATGGCATTGTATTTTTCATTTTGATGTCTTCATGTTCATTGCTAACATATGGAAATACAACTGATTTTTGTATTTACAAGCTTATTGCTTGTTGAGTTTGTAGCTTATGATTTTGCTGAACCCATATGCTAGTTCTAGGAGAGGTTTTCGGGGGGAATTTTATATGTAGGCAATCTTGTCATCTTCAAATATAGTTTGATTTCTTCCTTTCTAAACTGCTTGCATTTATTTCTTTTCTGCAATGGATAGAATTTCCAGCACTATGTTGAGTAAGAGTGTCAAGAGCAGACATTATTGCCTTATCCTGGTCTTTGGGAGAAAGCATTTAGTCTTTTTCATCATTAAGTATACACTTAGCTGTAGACATTGTACAGATGTTCTTTATCAAGTTGAGGTAATTCTCCTCTATTCTTAAGTTGCTGAGAGTTTTTATCATGAGTGGGTTTTTTATTTTGCCAAATGCATTTTCTACATTAATTAATATGACTGTGTGACTCTTCATATTGAATCACCCTTGCATATTGCAAACCTAAAGTAAACCCCACCTGGTCATAGTGTACAGTTCTTTTAATACATTGTATCTACTTGCTAATATTTTGTTGAGGATTTTCACACCCATTAATATAGCCACTCCTGCTTTCTTTTGGTTAATATTTGCATGATATAGCTTTTTCATCCTTTTTCTTTTAATATGTCTATATCATTATATTTGAAGTGATTTTCTTATAGACAGCATATAGTTTTGGGTCATGTTTTTATAACACTCTGCTAGTCCTTGTTATGTTTATAAGTTCAAAACAGTTAAAATATCAGCAATTACTTGTGTTTCAATCTAATATATTAGTTTGTTTACTCCTCAACACAATTTCCTCCAAACCGTCAAAATATTCCCATTTTACAAATTAGGAAGCTGAGACACATTTGCCTGAGTTAACACCCCCACGTGGCAGTGAAATCGGTATTTGCCCCAGTCTGGCTCCAGCATGCTTGCTTGCACCCACTGTTTCCCCAGCCCAGGCTAGCTGGCTGCTCACCAGCAGGCTGCCTAGGTCTTGCCCCTGTTGCTGTTTGGCTCAGGCTTTGCATATTCCGACAGGTCCCCCTGCTCAGGGAGCTTCAGCCCCAAGAGGGAGAGGAGTGAAGGCGCAGTTCACTGGTGAGACGCTGGGCCTGACAGTCTTGCAGCGGTGCATGCCGGTCATAACTGCCTGCTGCTGGTTCTGGGCAGGCAGGGGGAGGTGCTGCTTTCCTTATGATCCCAAAGGGCCTGAGCAGCCAAAATCATTGGAAGGCCAAGCACCTGGCACAGAGTCCCTGGCCAATTAAAAAGGAGAGGCATTCTTCAGCCTGAGCCAGAAAAGCAGCAGCGCCCAGCTCAGGGGAGGCCCACCAAGAAAAACACTGACCCCCACCCTCCACCCTCACTGCGGCCAGGGCTCGGGGCGGCACCTGGGGCCTGGTCCAAAGCAGACACCCAGGCACAGCCAGGGGGCCTCAGGAGGTTATAGCTCGAGGCTACCCTGGATTTTGCAAGAGTCGCCCGAATGTTCCAAGGGGGACCCAAAATTAATCTTCCTCCCTTGAAATGAAGCAGCTAATAAGATGACTCAGGGCCAGGCAGCGGAGTTCTGCACACAACTCCTGTGCACACCGTGTGCTGGGGACATTCACTCTCCTACCCCACCCACCGGCTCTGCAGGGTCTCCTGGGGTCCGGGGGACACGACTGGCCTAATCAATGGAAACAGAAGGACAAAATGCGCTGGTAAACGACGCCTGTCACCACAGGAGAGGACCGAGGGAGCCAGCGTGAGGAACAGCGGCAGAGACTCTCGCTCTACCCACGACTGCAGGTTGTATAGATCAGTCAGCCACACTGCAGTCAGGGACCGCAGGAAAGAGAACTGACCGAGTCCCCGGAAACCCTCCCCTGTGTCCAGGCTGAGCCCAGTACATGGTAAGGTACCATGTGGCAGTTATCTAGTGTAGAAAAGCTAGAAAACAGATCCAGAAAGGTCAAGACCTTTTCTCAAGGTCATCCAGCAAATGCGGAAGCAGAGCTCAGGCTTCAAGTCGGGTTTCAATCCAGACTTTCTGGCTCCAGAGGAACGTTCTCCCCATCCTACCGACCCCATCATAGAAGCAAGGGGCTCCGGCGCTCACATCCGTCAGGACTGCACACTCCTCCCAAAAAAGAAGCCAGAAGAGGCAGCAAGTCCCTGACTGAACCAAGAACGGGACTGGAGCTTTCTTAAAATGCCTAGCTTTGCTAATTTCAATTTTTATAAAAATCTGTGTTTATACAGGATGACTGGAATGTGTTCACCTGATAGGATTATGAGTAAAGTCCTCTCTTCCAGAAAAGAAACCTTCTCTAAGGTCGGGTTGTAAGATTTTTACACTTTTCTTCAAAGGAGTCTGTTTTTCCCAGTGGCATTCCAGGTGTGTCTGAGGCCAGTGCACGGACGCCTCTGACAACAGAAGCGAGCAGGGGGTGTTCCCCACGAAGAACATACCCCAGCACTGCAGGAACCATGGGGAGGAAAGTCTCCCAAGTTCTCAACTTAAAAATAAAATGTTCATCTGTGCCTTCGAGAATTTCCATGTTTCTCATTTCATATCAAATTACCTCAAGACCTCTCCTTTACCCACAGGTCTCCAGGGCTCCCAGACCCCACCGAGCTCTCCTCCCCATGGTCAACCTGGAGATCAGGGTTGGGGCTGTTTCTCTGCCTCACTGGTCTTTGCACACAACCTACTCCATTACCTGAGGGACTCCCATAGAAATTGTGCTGCTGTTGGAGGGGAGATGGCTTTACAGGGAGAAAGGAGGTCACATCTGGAGGGCTGGTCCATCAACCCCACAGGCCAAGGATGAGCAGCTTTGTGAGAAGTCGCATTCTGGCCACAGACCCAGTTTTCTACTGCCTCAAAGACTTGCTCCGTGGCCTTAGGCCTACATTTCCTGCTCTACAAAAAAGGGGTTTGGATTAAATGATCTCTGAGGTTCCTCCCAGCCCTAACTTTCTGAGAGCCTAGGCTTCTAGTGTTAAATCCAGGAGGACTAATGTGAGGCAGGTTGATGCTTCAGGTAGGACAGAACTTGAGTAACCAGGTATTTATATATATAACAGCTCGTTTTAGTGAGTGTTCACTATGTGTCATGTACTATTCTTAGTATTCTACATATATTGGCCTCAACCCTTACTGTACCCTGCGAGGTAGGAATTATTATTATCACTAATTTACATATGAGTAAACAAAGGCTCAGAGAAGCTACTTCACCTGCCCAAGGTCACCTACCACAACCAGTAGGTAACAGAGTCAACTCCTGAACTCAGTCAGTTTGGGCCATGATTTTAACAGCTATTATGTTGAAAGATCTGCCTGCAGAACCCAGTGTCTCCCCAGCGGGTGATCTTACCTGACTTTGGGTTTCACCAAATCCACTCTCCCCTTCCCTACAAGATGCCCAAAGTCTTCACGGTTTCCCTTCTATGAAATGTAAAAACAAAAGCAAAGACCTCTGCCAAGCCCAAAAATGTGGGTATAAATACCATGAGATGGCAACGCGGATGTGCAGTGCATCTCAAGTAGAGAAGCAAACCTAAAGCCGTGGCACGAAGCCAACATCCATAAGATGGGGAGAGTGGTGTCAGAAGCAGGAGACCGTCCTGGAGCCTTGAAATCACTGGCTCCCCTGAAACACAGAACCTCCATGTTCGCTTCTGCCTGGTGCCGAGGGCTGAGGGCTGCCTGGGAGTGCTGTTCATTCCACAACGCTAAATAAAAAGACTGTACGGAAGAGCCGTCCCAACTGGAGAGTGTAGGCAAGTCAGGCAGAAAGCAAACAGATGAAGGACGTGCACCTGTTGGTTAGCAGAGGCCCGTCTGTGCTTCCAGCTTCTCCCTGGATTACCCATGACCCTGAGAAGCCCCCTGGGAGAAGAGCTGAGGAGCCTGGAAAGATGAACTGTGATTCATCCTTGAATGGATATCCTTGCAAAGAGTAACCGGCCAGATAGGTCCCACCAACAAACAAAATATTAATAGACTACCAACTTCAGGCAAGGCAATCTGGAGACAGAAGGTCTTCGCCTTTTTGTTTAAATCCACCATAGCAACTAACTCAGTTGGAAATAACAAAACCCTGAGAAAAGTTAAGTTTTCAGCCCAGAAACAAAGCAGAATTTGGAAGTGGCTCTCCCTGGGATAGAGCGCATCCTGCCTGGATCCTTGGGGAAGAAAAGAAAAAGGCAAACATTTGAGGGAAGGGAAATCTTTACCCTCAGCCCTCCAGGAGCTTGGATCTCAACTGAATGATTATCATTGGTCCTGTGCTCCTGAGAACCAGCTCCCAGAACCCAGAGCTGGAGCTCACCCAAACTGGCCATGTCTCTGGGATAATATTGTTTTTGGTTCCCTCTCTGCGAATGGCCAAACCCCCTTGAGCACAGAGGAAACACTGTTTCCTTTTGACCACATTAAACCCTCTTACTTCTCACAGGAAGGGCAGTGACTTTTCCCATTGTGCCAAAGACAGAGAGCCAGGGATGGGGCGCCATAGGGAATGGCCGGCTGTGGGGCCCAGGAATTAAGGGCACAGACTCTGGTTCCGACTGAAGCTCTCTGCATTCTAGATGTGTGATGTCGCAAGTCACTTAACCTTAGGGAGCCTCCTTCTATCATCTGCGGAAGGCAGTTGATAACATTTACCTCCTGGGATTTTTTAAACTCCAAGTATTTTTGAAAACAGTGTATATAGTATACCTGGCATTGTACTGAGCACATGGTACGTTCTTTAAAATTGGTAACTCTAACTGCTGTTTCCAAAAAACAGGAGGCAATAATGATAGTTTGCTTTGGAGACTTCATGCTTTGGTAAGTAAGCTGCAAAACTGCTGCTTTTCCTTTAGTTTATTCAACAAACAATAGCTGAGAACCTACTATGTGCCTGAAGAAGTTAGGCTCTGCAAATAGAAAGATAAATGACATACTTTCCCATCCTTAGGACTTGACAGGCTAGCAACAGGAAAGTGGTACATAAACTCATAAAAATAGTGGTATGACAAGCGTTATAGAGGAAAGTGCTGCATGTGCATAAGAAAGAAGCAATTAATCAAATTGACTGGAAACAGCTTAGTGTGAGTCAGGATAGAATCACTGGGCTGAGCTCTTCTGCCCTTTTCTGCATGTGATTCGGAGCATGTGATCAGAAGTAAGGCATAAGTACTTGACGAGTCTTCAGGCCAAATAGGTATTAGTCGAACTCATTCTTGCCTGCTCACTTGACCTCATGCATGCACACACACCCCCACACACACCAAACCACTTGCACACACACATACAAATGCCAATTCACTCACACAAGCACATACACTTTCCAACTTGAGTGCATACTTTTCAACTCACTGCGCACACACACATTCCAACTTGCACAGGCACGCAAACACTTTTCAAGTTTCTCTAACACACACATTCAACCTAATTGTGCTCACACATCCTAATCAGTGTCCAGATCAGGATGTTCCACCTGCCTGTCTCTACCTCTTGGCACTTCTAGGCCAGGCCTAGGACTCGCCCTGGACTATATAATCTCGGAATGCCCTTCCTGTCTACACTTTCAGCTCCCACCAGATGAACAGTTACCCTTCCTGTCTGTGCTTGTGGCTTCAGTCTCATTCTCCCCAATCCATCCTCTGTTCTGCAGCAAAAGGGGTTTTTCTAAAATTCAAATCAGTGAGGTCTCTTCCCTGCTTAAAGAAAGCCCCACCGGCTACTTCTCCACTCCCATCACCAATCCTAGACAAAATACTGGACCCTCCATGGCCTTGCTTCTCCCAGTGCCTCTAGCCTCCCCTGCCACTCTTATCCACTCATTCATTTAGCAAATATTAACTAAGCACCTACTATGTGCAAGTTTTTGGAACAGGCACATTCTCTTTGAAACATATGCTTCAGCAAGCCACATAAAATGTGGTTCCTTGAAAGCCCCAGCCTACCTCCAGCCTCCAGGCATTTGTTCATCTGTTTTGCTTGACTGGTAAACTCATCACCAACATGCTGTGGGCACTAACCCTCCTTTCCCACCATCATTCCCCCATAGAACTGACCACATGTCCTTTGCAGTCTACACCAGCACCAGCAGCCCTTTCTTCCACCCATTTGTTTACATGCCCATATGCCAGCCCATCTGTGTCTCTGTATTATTCATTTCCACATCCACAGCAACCAGCCTCATGCCTGGACCATGAGATGCAGTCAGGATGTCTTACTAAATGAATCTGTTTCTTCTCTGTTCCCACTCGTGAAAACTTGGTTTGTGCTATTTATCCCTCCCCATGTTAAAATGGTTCTAGAAAGGAAACTGTATGGGTTTCCAACATTGATATTAGCTTTACTAGTGATAATTACAATGTAAATAGTAAGTGATACATAAGCATTGTACAGCGCTCTGCACCAGTTGGCCCTTATACAGCAAGTGGTGGAAGTAGGACTCAAACTCAGACTTTTGACTCAGTTGTGTGTTCAAAAGAACTGGTAAACACAAAAGGGGGATTTTAGAGACAAAGCAGAATAATGGATGCCAGGGGCTTGGGGGTGGGGAAATGGAGAGTTATTGTTTAATGGATATAGAGTTTCAGTTTTACAAGATGCAAAGAGCTATGGATATGGATGGTGGGGATGGTTGCACATTTCGTATGTATTTAATATCACTGAACTGTATACTTAAAAGTGGCTAAGACGACATTTTTATGTGTATTTTAACGCTATAAAAAAGGGAAAAAATTGTTAGTAAAACACTAAAGCAAAAGGGGTGGTCTGCTCTCAGCAAAAGATAAATGTCACAGTGTACTGTGTTCATTGATTACCTATGAAAGTGGGTTAATCCTGCTCTGATTTATTAATTCCTAGGAGGCAGAGTCTCTGTTACACATTCATTAATTCCCCAGTATATATTACAGAATGTCAAATATGTTCCAGGTTCTGTGTTAAATGCTGGATAACGTAGCAGTGAATTAAGAATATGTGAATTGCTATTCTAGTGGGATTTACAACATGTTGGGGGAAATAATTATAAAGCATGCTGAGTTCTGTGAAAGAAATGGCCAGCATGCAGCGATTGAGAATAAGGGTCTCTGCAGACCAGGAAGCCCTCCTCAGAAGGTGAAAGCTCAGACAGGAAGCATGAAAAGGAATCACCAGGGGAAAGGTCAGGAGGAGGGCGCAAGGCTGGTTGCTCCAGGCAAATAGAATAGTTTGCGTGAAGGTCCTAAGCAAAAGCAGGTTAGCCTATTCAAAGAACAAAAAAAAATCCCCAAGTGGCTGGACTGGAGATGACCAGGGCAAGTGGAGAGTACTACACTGCAGAGAGCTTCACAGCCAGAGCTGTGGACTGCATTGCATCCCCCCAAAATCCGTTTGTTGAAGCATTAACCTGAATGTGACTTTATTCAGAGATAGGGCCTATAAGAAGGTAATTAGGGTTCAATGAGGTCATAAGGGTGGGCACCGATCCGATAGGATAAGTTTCCTAGAACAGACACCAGAGAGCCCACTTTTATCCTCTCTCTCTGCCACACGAGGACACAGCCAGCAGGCAGCTGTCTACGAGCCAGAAAGGGGGCTCTCGCCAGAAATCAAACCCGGCTGGCCCTTGATCCTGGACTTCCCAGCCTCCACAACCATGCGGAAATGAGCTGCAGTTGTTTAAGTCGCCCAGCCTGCGGCATTTTGTTACAACAGCCAAGCCTGCCGATACACCACGGTAACAGGTTCGAGGTTTATACAAAGGAAATCAATGAAACATTTTAAGCCAGGGAATTACAGAAACCAATTCACTTGTTGTAACAGTTGCTTTTGCTGGCACTGGGAAGAAAGATGGAGAGACGGACAAGCACTGAAGAGGAGAAAAGCAGCAGCTTCTGCCGTCGGCCAGGCAAGCGGTGATGGCAGCTGAGCTGGGGCCACGGGGCTGGAGGAAGAGGGACTTGGACAGATTTCAGGTCTGTTCTGGAGACCAGGAGGAGCTGTTGGGGGCTGTGAGAGTTCTGGCTTGACTTAGATGAGTGGATACGGCTGGCATTTACTGAGTTTGGAAAGAATAAAAGAGCAAAGGGTTTGGGGGAGAAGTAAATTCAGTTTTGGACACATCGAGTTTAAAAAACCTATGAGTCATCCAAACTGGGAACAGCAAGAGTTCGGATTGTTATCTGAACCTGGAGCCCAGAGGGGGGGCCAGCTCTGGAGACATAAACATGAAGGCAAATTGCACACAGACAGCATAGGTGGTATGAGATAGTGAGAGCTCACCCACAGAATACATGCGCAAAAAGGAGGAGATGGAAGGGCAGGACCTCCACCACACTGCCTCATTTTGCTTAGATTAATAAAAGGAGGCAAATAGATAAATACATAGAGTATGTATTCTGTATACAGAATTATAGGAATTAAATACAATTATATAGGATAAAATGGACATAGCATGGTCCATGGGGAAAAACCCTGAAGTTAGGTCTTTTTTTTTTTAACTGAAGTGCTGTAGATAGGGAAAAATATGAAGAGAGACATAAATTACTGAGCATATTTATAAAATGGTTTCTAGTTTAAGATCTCTGCTTGTTAAAAATGTAAAGCGATCTCTCTCTCTGATCTCCTTTCTCTCTCTCTCTGTCACACAGATATAATCAGCTGCCCATATACAATAAAAAATTAACTTCATGAATCTAAATGCCTCATCTTTTCAACTTTTAATAAGTCACAAAAGAAACAAAAAGCCAGAGTTGCTCTAACATCTTTCTTCTTCCATGATTCCTTCGCCATTCATGTCACCTTTGAGTTTTCTAGTCAGGAGAAATTGGTTCTATATGAATGAGAAGAGTTATTTGCTGCCCTAGACAGAGCGATGTCTCTCCGACGTGAAGCCGCAGTCTGTGGGGAACATAGGCAGGGTACGGTCCCACGTCCTTCCCAAACCAGGGACCTTCTCATGAAAATGCCATTGGCTCCCAAGAGGTGCCTCCAAGAGGCTCCTTCCATGCACAGCCTTTTTAATGATGTATTAATTTTCTTGAAAGGTGGGGTAAGGTCCTCTATGGGTGAAGTAACTGCAGAATAGAATGGTGAATAACTAGCCTAAGGTTACCCCACTGGCGAGGGGCAGAACCCAGGCGTCCGGCTGCAGAGCCCGGCAGGGATCCGCCGAAGGCCTCTGAGCTGCAGAGTGACACCATGGGGCCCGTCGAGAGTGTGCTCCGGTAGCTCTAAAGAGCGGGGACAAACATCGGGAGGTTGTCAGGAAGCTAGAGCGATCGCCTAGGAAAGTGGCCATGACAGTGTGACCGGCACTGGGGGTGACAGATGAATGGAAGGAGAGATGAGACACATAATGGGCGCAGAAAGGGCAGGACCATGTGACTGGCAGGGATGATAAAGAGGGCAGGTCAAAGATGACTATGTTTTTTATTTAAGTGAAAAAAAAGAATGGTGATAAAACTATCAGAGACAGAAAAGAGAAGGAAGAATACAATGGAAATGATGAGTCTGCCCACACGCTACGCCTTTGAAGCGCCTGAGAGCCTCCGTGAGGCGGTGTCCCGTCAGGCAGCTGGAGACTCCAGACAACAGATGGGTCAGAAGCCAGCCTAGAGCGGCTGATCAGAGAGGTCTTTGAAGAGGGGAGACATCTCAGGGGGAGGCCTGAGATGGTCAAGGGAGAGGGCACAGAGGGGAAGAGAGGGTCAGAGTGAGGGCCAGGCTGCCAGTGGGAAGGTACCGATAACCGGTCATCACCTTCCGAAGGCTCCCCGGTCCTGGTGATGCCCACTCCTCTACCACAGTCCGCACGCTCGGGACGTGATAACCCCCAGTAAACACTGAAGATACGATCATCGGGACCCTTAGCAATGGCTCAACAAGAAGCTCTAGAAGGAGGAGGGTTGATCTGCCTTGTTCACTACTGGATACTGAAAGCCTGCTGCCTAACCGGGCACAGGACAGACGTGTCCTGGGTGAGGAAAGGGCGAGTAGGGCTGCAGAAGCTTCCGTGGTGACAAGTCGGTGGGAAGAACCCGTTCCCAGTGCGGGGCTATCCCTGCCTCACCCCTCCGCCTCCCCCGGACCACTGCCCGTTTCCTCAGGGCGGCCCCCTCACCCCCACAGCGCAGTCACGTGTCACGGAGCACGTGTGTGTGCTGACAGGGTGCAGGGGCCAAGCCACAGCCACTTTCCCCCGACAGACCACACCCCTCATTTAGCATGAACCTCCTGGCACATGAATAAAGGAGCAAATCCGGCATTTCAACCACCACAACAAGCATCAAATGTTTACCGGGGCCAAAGGAAAATCAAAGTGCCATCCCGTCCTCTGGCCCCTCAGAACGTGTTCCGGAGTCAAATCACTGAAATTAGTGTTCCAGCTCCTCAGCGAACATAACCACAGGTTTCTGGCAAATGGGAGAGGAGCCACTTACCCTTCCAGACCACGTGAGCCTGTGAGTATCAGCTGATGACAGAAGCAGCTCAGCACTTGGGTAAAGCCGCTGAAGCCAGACGCAGTGACAGGGCCGAACCCAGGCATTCCCGTCGGACTCTTGAATCAGCTGTATTGCCAGTGCCCACGGCGAAACTGGAGGGCAGCAGTTTCTTTAATCGTGGCTGTCTTTTTTTTTGATCTGTCAACTTGGCTGGGCTCCAGTCCCCAGTTATTCAAACACTAATCTAGGTGTTGCTGTGATGGTGTTTCATAGATGTTATTAAAATCCAAAGTCAGTTGACTTGATGTAGGAGAGATTACCCCGGATAATCTGGTGGAACTGATTCAATCAATTGGAAGGCTTGAGAAGCACAGCTAAGACTTCCCAGTAGAAGAACTTCCTGGACAGCAGCAGGAGCCTGGATCCAGGACGTGCAGCCTGCCCTTCCTGGAAGCCCGCCCTACCGATCTGGGACTTACACAGGCGGCCCCCACAGTCACCTAAGCCAAGCCCCTGCGATGAGTCTCTTGCTATATATCTCCTATGGGTTCTGTTCTTCTGGTTGACCCCTGAATGACACAATCCAGGATAGCCCCTGAATGGATGCATCCGCTCCATAAATATTTATTGAGTGTTTACCAGGTGTCATGGCCTGTTCTACACAGCACAGACGCAACAGCGTAAAGACAGGTAGAGGGCCAGCCGCCTGCACCTGGTGGTGTGTGAGCACCAAGATGCCTGCCTCACCAGGGGGCCCTCCCCCGAGCTTGGAAACCTGCCTTTAGGCACTGGTGGCTGCTTGCAAACCCTCTTAAATGCATACACAGTACCAGGAATTACGCTCTCTCAAATGTCTGATAGACTTAGACTGAGGGAATAAAGAAACAGGGTTCATTTTACAGAAGTAAAACCTTCAAACGAAGGTAAAATCTTTCTCCTAAGAGGGGGAGACCTCCACAAGAGCAACACATTTCTAAGCAGTGGAGTTAGGAAGGGGTGGCCGAGAGCAGCCTTCAGGTACAGGGCTCAGAGAAGCAGACCAGCAAGTCACAGAAATGTGCAGGTATCTGGGGACACAGGGCCCTTAACATGATCTTTCTCTCTTCCAGGCCAGGTCGGACTGAGGCCTTTGAAAACCTGAGCCAGCCATGCACCACACACCTTCACAGGTTCTTCTCACTGTTGCAGGGGAGATATGATGCAAAGTTGGACAATTTTTAGCATCAAAGAAGGCATATATTTTAAAGGTTATAAATTTGAGGCATGCACTTGGACCCCTAACACTTTGACACTCAGGCAAATTAAGAAGAACAGAAGAGCCAGTGTTCTAATATGTCTCTAGTAATTCTAGGTCTCCCACAGGTTTTCCATATGAAACCAGAGGTCTGCTGGGGGCTGGGGTTCCGGATGTGGAATCCGCCTGCAGACACACGGCGTGAAGCCCATGCAGTGGGGCTCCCTGCGGGTGTAGACACATCCTAGCCTGTGGGGAGGAATTCCGAGGTGGAAGTCTGTCCAATGAGGGACTGAGGCTCCCCCAGGGAACTCGCTCTTCCTGAGGAAGAGAGAATCAAGTCATGAGTTTGGGCTGAGCATCTGTCCTGTGTTGACAGACAGGGTGGCAATGACTTCAGCACAGTGTCGCCCTCACTGGCGCCAGCCACGCTGGCAACCCTGAGGGCTGGGCGCTTGGGAGAGGGGTCCCGAAGTAAGCCTCAAAAACTCTGCTTCCATTAAAAACGACACATATTGTCTGCACAGCACTGAAAACACCAGTCACTGGACAACAAAATCACTCTACAAAGGTTAAACTCGATCTTAACTGTACCCAGCACGGAAGAAAGGACAATTATGTGACCCTACAGAAGTGGTAGCTAAGGTGACACTGGCGATCGCGTCACACTGTGAAGGTACCATGTCAATGTGTTGTACACCTAAACTTGCACAGTGTTGTATGTCACATATGCTTCAATACGAGGGAGACAGAAAATACCAGATGGAACTGGATCATGGCCATACAGGAGGTCGGAAAGGCCGATACTCCTTCTCATTGAAAAGCCCGACCGTGGCCTCAGCAGGATCAGGGTTTGGCACACCTGGCAGCTTGGGCACAGCGGTGCTGTCCCAGAGTGGCTTTGGTGCAGCTGCCTGGGATGGACCCTCATGGGCAAGACCCTGGGGCGGGGTGGGGCAGCTGCCAAGAACCGGTGAAGGCAGCTGTGGCCGGCCCGTCCCAGGCGGCAGGCCCGGCCCCCACGGCGGCCGCAGCCAGCGGCACACGGGGCCGGGGCCACAGCCAGGAAAGGAGGCGGAGAGCGCAGCTGCCTCGGGCTGCATGAGAGACATGCCCCCAAGAATCCCTGCAGCCACTGGAAGGGATTTTAATGCCATAAAAGAGAAAGAGCTGGACGTTCTCCAGTTGCAGACAAAGTTTTGCTTTTACAGTAACTCAGCACTTATCCAATCAGCCTACAGAAACGAGAGAAAAATACTAAAAATATTGAACTGCCACAGTTAAAAACTTTAAGGTAACACCAGCAGGGTGGCAAGAAGGGCCAC
This sequence comes from Manis pentadactyla, assembly GCF_030020395.1. Lineage (NCBI taxonomy): Eukaryota > Metazoa > Chordata > Mammalia > Pholidota > Manidae > Manis > Manis pentadactyla. The sequence continues at coordinate 5,802,902 of NC_080037.1, forward strand.
GCACAGGCCAGTGGCGCCCCGTCACACCGCAGTGCTGGGGGGCCCGCCTCCGTCGCTGCCGGGCCAGATGATCACAAACAGAGGCTCCGAGCATGACTTTATGACCTGCTGGCCAGAAAGCCTAAAGTCGGTGTGCGGCCAGACTCTCCCGTCCAGGGGCTCCGGGGAGAACCCCCTCCACGCCGCTCCAGCGCCCAGCGGCCCCGCCGGCCCCCGGCCCCGGTCAGAGGGCGGCTTCTCCCCTCTGGCCCCGCTGCCATCCTCACATCATCCTGCTCTGACTCTGACCCTCCTGATTCCCTCTTTTAGGGACCCTGTGATCACATCAAGCCCAAGGTAACCCAGAATGGCCTCTCCGCCTCAGGGTCCTTAACCTCACCCACATCTGCAAAGTCCCTTTTACCCTGTAAGGCAGCCCATTCAGAGGCTCCAGGGATGAGGACGAGGGTGTCCTTGGGGGCCATCGCTGAGCCTCCCACAGGCCCCTTGCCCATCCCCTTGCTCCCATCATCCCAGGCCAAAGAGCCTCCAGGCAGAGCTGCCCCGATTTCCTGTCCCACCACACTAGGTGGCAGGGTCAAACGAGAGAAGCACCCAGGATACCTGTGGCCAACAAGACCCCCTTATGCTCTTAGGGCACTTCAGAGTTTAGGGGCGCTTTTCCACTCTCTTTTGCTTCATCACCACTAGCGATCAGTCACCGGAAGAGGAAAGGTGCTCATCTGACAGATGAGGCACAGAGGGGCTGACGGAACAGATAAGGCCACACAGTTAGAAAGCAGCAAAGTGGAGATAAGATCCCCACCTCTGTGAGTCCAATTGATGCCCTTCTGACGCCTGCATACTAGCCTTGGCGAGGGCGGCCAGCAAAGTGGCATCTTAAGGCAGGAGGTGCGCCATGGAAGCATTTCTATCTGTTTCACTTTCTTCCTCTTGACGCGTTGGCCATGTGGGAGGCCACATCCTGCTACCACACACATTCCAAACACAGCATCACCCCCCAGCCTCGTGCACTCACAGATGGAACCAAAGAATGAGTAGGGCCCCAAGGGGTTTCTCCAACCCAGAAGTTCTTAACCTTTTTTTGTGCTGTGGACACTTTATTCAGTCTGGTGAAGCTTCTGAACCTTTTCTAGGAATCATGTTGTTAAATACATAAAGAACATAGGGTTACAAAGAAAACCAATGATATTGGTTATAAAATATGTGAAATGCAGTTATCCAAAAATTTAAAATATGTATGGTACAGGAATATATGTGCACTTTATCATTAAGTAACAAGATCTGGTCAAGAGCCTGCCTACACTACAGTTTCAAAGTGGTGATGAGTATATACAATATTATGAGATAGCGGCCACAATTATAATGTGATATAAAAATACCATTGATTTCTACTAATTGGAAGAAATGCTAAATTTTGGTTACAGTTTTAAAAAATATACACATAATGTTTTTCCCAACCAAGGTTATAAAACACTTCTCTAAATTCTATTCACAGACCTCTTATGTAAACATCAGACTTAAAATCTTTATTTTAGTCTATTTTCCTGCCCCTAGACAAGTTCATACTTAGAGCAATTAGATAAATGTTGGATATTTAAACAAATTTAAAATTTCAACAGGGATGAAAAATATCCACAAACTCCTCTAGTCACTTAAGTCAAATTCTAGGAGTGTATTTTTAGACACTTTCTAAAATTACATACTTATTTAGATTCATTGATTTTTAGTTTATAATAAGAAATAAACTGAAATAAAATAAATTCAATTTTACCTTCTACTATAAAAAATGTTTACAAAGCAAATCACTTACACAAACCAGATGACAGGGAGAACTTCAGGATTCTTTAAAAAGCAAACTCTCTTCAAGCTCTTAAAAAATGCTTCTGTAGTTCAATGTATGTATCGGTGATAATGTTTGGGACAATCACTTCCTCACTGTTCATTAAAGCAGGACCCCTTCACCTGTGCTAGCAGCCCTTCTTAGCCGTGCTTTCCACCTGTTAAAGTTAATGTACTCATACAGAAAATAGCCCATGTAGAGAAAGACGCAACTATCTTTACATGAGCTGGTGACCCCCAACCAAAACCAGGACAAAGAAAAAAAGTATGATATTTCAAACCCAAGTAAGCAGAATATCATTCCTAAGAATTACTGCACGAATAAGTGAAATAATGCACATAAAGGGATCAATCAATCCATGTTCTTGGCATATAACAAGCACCCAGATATCAGGTATTATTAAGTTATTAATTTCATAATGATTTACAGTTATTGATCACATAGTAATTATGGGTTAGTAATACAGTAATTGCAGTAACTAATATTATTATTATTATTATTGCTGGTACAACTAATTAGGCCTACACTTATACAAGTATGTTTATAACAACAAAGTTTACTAAAAGACTATGACACATTCATGTTTTGGAACTTGGCTGTGATGTATTTGAAAAATGGGAGAAAACAGATCTGGTTCCCATATACATCTCAACTTACCTCAAATTCAAATAGCATCTAATAATCCCTTTTTTTTCACCACCTTCTAGCAGGGCTCAGAGGTATAACAGCGAATTTCATGAACTGAAAGTCATAATGTCAGGTCTGGCAGAGGATATTTTTCCCCTAAATTGTGAATTTATGCAAAAAAAAAATCTCTGAAAGGTATCACAGTCTATCATACTAGCAATTAATTAGTAAATTGCTACTTAGTAAATAAATTTATTGAAAAAATAAAGTATCAACCAAAGACATAAAATTTAGCAAAAATGTTTTCTAGTCACTGTTATCTCAACATTTGAAATCAGGACTCCCCTTAAAATCCTGCACCTGTTTGTCACCATGTCCATTAGCAGAGGTTATAACATATGAATCCCAAAGAAATTCAACTGTATTTCCTTAAACATTTCCTTAGGTAATTTAATTATGACAGAAGTCAATCCCCACTCTACTTCCAGATTCCTGTAAATAGATAATGTGTTTTTGTTGCATCTAAATGAAATCTCTGCTATTTAATAGTGTAGTGGGTTCAGTTATGTCCCTCCACCCCAACAAAAAGATGTGTTGAGGTCCTAATCTCTGGTACCTAGGAATGTGACCTTATTTGGAAATTGAGTTTTCACAGATATTATCAAAATGAGGTCATTCCACATTAGGGTGTCAGCCAATGACTGGTATCTTTATGAGAGAAAGGAGATTCAGACACAGGCATAGAGACACAGGGAAGAAGGCTATGTGACCACAGAGGCAGGACTGGAGTGGCCACAGGAGCCCCAGAAGCCAGAAGAGACAAGAAGGGTGCTTCCCTGCAGCCCTCAGAGGGGGCACAACCCTGGTGGTCACCCTGATGTTGGACTTCCAGCCTCCGGAACTGGGAGAAAATAAGTCTGTTGTCTTAAGCTGCCCAGCTTGTGGTAAATGTTCAGGCAGCCCTAGGAGACTAATAGAAACAGTCAAATCCACTCATTCTTTCTCTACATAAGTATTTTTCCCATAAATCACAGACCACGGTCTGTACTGTCTAACATTGGCTGCTTAACCAGGGTTTTCACATGTCCAGTAACTAGCCTGGCACTCCCCCGCTGTCCTCCTAGCCTGGCACTCCCCCGCTGTTCTACCTTCACTTCCAGTGACTTCCCACTAAAACTTTGTTTACAAACAGGTTGCCGGCCCATGCGTTGTAATTTGCCAATCTGATTATTTTAATACTATTACAGTATTATCTATCTTGATCATTGAGTGTTCACCCTGTCTCAATGCAGGCCCAGTCCTATTTCCCTGAGACTGTTTGCCCTGTTTTCGTGAATGTGCATTTTTCCAGGCTGAATTGTTCTCCTTCTTACCAGCCCTTCTCAAATGCTCTTGATGCCTGGGAAATAACTTGTGGTCTCCAGTGACCCTGCCAATTGATTGCATCTGTGGATTTTAATAGCAGCTATTTCCTGTAAATAATTGAGGAAGATGTCAATTAAGGCCAATCCCAACCAGATGCCTAGAGGCCCTTTCTAGACACTTACGGGATGGGGGGGACAGTGTAATTTGGGGGATTGTTGGGGTGTCCTTTGTAGCTCTCCTGCTACATATATGCATCCTAAGCCTGCCTCACCATTCGGATATCACCTTGAGAACATCACACAAGAAGTGGTACCTAGATAAGAACAGCTCATCCGATGCTAGGCCCCACTCACCACTGGCATATTTCTTCCAAATGGTAGCTTTTAAATGTTTGGCCTTGAGTTTTTTTGTCCTTTTGTGTGTGTTTCTGTTTCTTTTCTGTTTGTTTTTAATACAGTGTAATGCAGCTGCCTGCTCAGTGGCCCACTCGGCTCTGCCTGGTTGTGCCTGTTCCCTACTAACTAGAGCTTTATTTGGGACGTTCATCCACTGCCCTTGGGATAAGAGGAGCTTGGGACTAGAAGTCAAGCACTGGGAAACCCGGGCTCTGTCACAGTCCAGCCGTGTGTGTCTTGGGCAAGGTGCTTGCTTCCTTTCACCCTCTGTTTGTGCATCTGTAAAATGGAGTGACGTTATCTACTCTCCCTTCTCAGAGTGGTTGAGTCAAGGGAATAATAAACATTTAGGGGCCTGGCTGCTAGCAAGTGTGACATACAAGCTTAAAAACATACATGTATAAGGAAGTTCACTGCAGTGTCATTGGTAATCACAGAGCACCAGAACCGTGTGGGACTGGTGGTTAGTTATGGGATATTCAAACCATGAATAATTCTGCTCTCATCCAAAAAAATAATTGACTTAGAGGTGATAGGTGTTAGACAGATAGATAAATAGACACAAGTAGTTTTATTTAGACAATGCAAGCACATACATATGCCTAATGCAACTTTGGAAACTATCAGGAAGGATAAGCACCAAAACCTTAAATGTTGAGGGAAGTATTTATCTCTGGGGAATTAAGAGAGATGGCTGGGAAGGGAAATTTTACTTTTTATTTTAGATCATTCTTAAATGATGGGATTCTGGGTTATATTTACTTAGTGATTTTCAGGATTTTTAATTTAAAAGTGTTAAAGGGAAAAAAAGTGCTACATAAATGCTCTTCAAATGCTCTTCAGAGGCAGCACTGTGCCAGGTAATGTTATGAATGCTACACACACATTTTCAATCACTAACCGCCTCACCCACATGTATGCATGCTCTTTGACAGCTGGGGAACTGACCCCACAGTGACGAAGGCACATGCCCAAGGGTTACGTAACCGTAAGTCGGAGCGGTGACCACCGTCCACTCTGGCTCTGTCCCTGTACTCTTGCCAGAGTCCACAATGCTCCCCTTGCCATTGGAGTATGCCTGCCCTTCATCTGCTCGTCCACTCATTCCACGGACACCTACTAAGGCCTGCCCTGTGCTTAGCACCATCTTGGTTCCAGAAAGAGCCGCAAAGATGAACCAGGCAAGATTTCTGCCCTTAAGCACTTCGTAGTCTCTTGTGCTGTTAATAAGAAACAGAAGGAAAAACAATGCCCCCTGGGCAGCGAGGGAGCAAAGGGTCGGGAGCCGCCCGCGAGCTCTGGCTGCTCCTGTGAGCGTGAGTCAGAAGACACCTCTGACCCCCTCCCTCCAAAATGCCCTCGTGCCGCAACATGGTGAAGGTGCTCTCAGCACTTTGGTACACGCTCCATTTTCTCAACCAGCCTCTTAGTTTTGTCCGGTGTGGACATGCAGGTAATGGACAGAAAGGAGGGAAGCAATGTACTGCTAGAAATTTGAAGGGGGAGGATTCTGGTCGCAGGAGGAGTTACATATGAACTGAAGGATAAACCAGTGGTTGGTAAGAGGAGAACCTTCTCTGATGGATACTGTAAAATTCACACTTATATGCTGGCTAAAGAAGAAAAATAATCCTTTCACTCAAAATAAAGAAACACAGAATTGCAGTAGGCCCACGTGTGACTTTTCCTTGGGTTTTTGGAAATACTGTAGATGGTCTAAATACCCCTCTCCCTGACATAGGTGGGGCCAAGATAATGCATCCGAGTGGCCAAAGGACTGACAGAAACAGTCCCTGTTCTTTCGAACCACAGGAAACATACGATGAAGGGAAAGCAACATGAGCAGGAAGTGAAGGATTTGGCAGGATGAAAGGAGGGAAGGGGGCACTTCAGGCCCCAACCAGAGACAAGACAGAATGAGCACACTAGGCAGTAAGGCGGCGAGCCTGGCCACGCTCCAGAGCCGCAAGGGACCTTGGCAGCCAGTATTACAGGGGTGCCATCTGGGAGCCAGAAAGGGGAAATGGTTTGCCAAGACCCTACAGCCGTCTCAACCTGGTCATGTCAAAGGAGGCTCCTGTCTGCTTGACTGTCTAATACATGCTGAGAACATGCTCTCTTGGAGACAAACAGGTTTAGAAAATGAAATTGAGGACACATACAAGAAATAGCAAGTCTGAGAGGGGGTTTGATTTGAGTAGAAAATACACTGAGGGACGGATGGGAAGTAAATTTGGAAAAATCAGTTGGAATTTGATTCTGAAAGAATGGTTTGGGTCTTTTTTTCCATGTAGGTAACAGAGGACTATTGGACATGTTGAAACAGAGCTCAGACAGAAAACCTGCTATGTTTTTGTCCCAGGAACAGACTGACATATGAAGAGAATTTAACTCAGAGCAAGAAAATATCCTCCTGAGAATAAAAATCATCCCAGAATCCCAGGGAAGCAAAGAGGTTATTAGATTTTTCATATATTCTCTCTGAAAACAACAAATACTCCTTTATAATATTTTCCCTTTTTAAAAAAAGACCACATACTTCTATCTCTTTTTCTGATATAAAAATAACACATGCTTATTTATGAACTTTCAATTGTATGAAGAACCAAAAATGTTCCTATAATTTCCTCACCTAAAATCAAAATAGTTAATATTTTGATGTTTTCACTCATTTTTTTCTGTGCCTTTTTACATAATTTAATACCTTTTTGAACTTTGTGACTTCTAATTTCATTTACTATAAAACCACAAACACAGTCCTGTGTTATCTAAAATTCTCAAAACCATCATTGTAAAGGTTTATTACCTACATATTTAACAATACCCTCAGTGCTGGCCATTTAAACCATTTCTTTTTTGTGCCTAATGCTGTATCATTGGGTATAAACTTTGTCCCTTTCACAGTGTTTCCTTTTATGAATAAATTCATAAAAGTGAAATTAGTATATCAAATTGTATGGACATTTTTTTAAGGTCACTCATACATCTTGTCAAATTTATAATTCTGGGGGGTTTATTATACAGAGAGAATTACTAGAGTATTTATCAACCAAAAGTAGTTTCTCCATTTTAATGGCTTTTCTTTAATTATAAGAATATTTCATATTCGAAGGCAAAAAAATTCTCCATAAAATTAGACTGTGGAGGAAAATACAGCTTATATGAAGTTTAATGTCGTCTCACCCTTGACCACATTTTATATTGTTGCTTTCTGTCTCTGATCAGTTCTGTGTCCCCATCCCTCTCCTGACAACCTCCTCCTCTGTCCTCTGCAAGACTCTCAAATTCTTGGGTATTATCAGTTCCGTGATTTACTGAGGGGAATTTCATCTTGCATTTCCTAAGAAAAAGCCCACAGCCACAGGCAGAGGCTTCTGCTCCCTTATCCAGGGCTTTGGAAAATAAAGTTTGCAACAAAAAGATGAATGGTGCTTTCCTGGTCTTCGTGGCCTGTGTGTTTCTCATCATCTTCTTTTGGATGCAATCGCTGGCTTTGGTCCCAAAGCCACATGAAGCTGGTTATTGCTTCTCCCAGAGCAAGGAGACTTCTCCAGGGCTAATGCCATGTATAGTCGTGTGTAGCCAAAGTCCCCTCCCCTCTATTCCTTGGGCATAGCTCTGCTTCCGACTCCTCCACCGCCCACCTGCTCTTTTGCTGCTCTGCTGACAAGTCCCCCCTCCTCTGCCTCCTTTCCCTCCAGTCTTTCTGATGCACTTGCAGTAAAATCTGGTCTTCCTGGAGCAAAATTCTTACCATCTTACAAAACTGCTCAATCATCTGCAGAAGTTCTTTGTTACTTACATAGGAAACAAGGTCCAATAATTTACAATGGATCAATAAATATTCCTCATGTGTTTTTTAATGGATGGGCATTAAGCATCACGGGAGCTGTATCATGAGTTCTATGTCTAACTTTGAGAGCCAGAACAGATCCATAAAAAGTAAAAAACAAGGGTCTAGCTACCACCCCCTTCCAGTACTCCAAGCCTGCATGTTTGATAGCCAGATTGCACACTTGAGGTGTTTCAAACTGGACTTACTCTCTTCTCCCCAAATCTCTGCTTCTCTACACATTGGTTCCACTATCCAGGTTCTCAAGACAAGATAGACACAAGCCTGGAGTATGGGAAGATTTGGTGGGGAAGCAGGAGATTTGGGCCTTATAGTGCCATCAATATCTGGTTATCTACTTATTATATTCACCTTCTGAGTTGTGCTGAGGAGCATAAAGAGACAGAAATAAATAGGACATACCCCAGTGTTGTGAGCATACCGCAGGGGGAGACATGGAGCTTCCGTCCATTGTCAACACATGCATGCAAGCCTCAGTCTCCAGACCCTCTCCCATCCAACCGTTCAGTTTAGGAAATCAGACTAAGACATCCTCATACATTTTTATGATTCTCTTGTACTTATCTTCTACCAAATCCCAAGCAACCGATATTAGAACAACCATAATATTTGTGAGCACTTTGTATGCACAGAACACTCTTCCAAACATACCTGATTTAATCCTCACAACAAGATCACAAGGTATGTTTTCATCACCTTTATTTTACAGATGAGAAAACCATGCATTAGGGAAGTTAGATCATACAACCAAGTTCCTTTCAGGGCACAACATTCAATTTCTAATATATGTCAGGAACTAAGGGCAAAAAACATTAATGAAATCAGTGACTTTGCCATCTGGTGAGGGAGACGAGCACCTGAGCGGATACATTCCACATAGTATGGTTTGGGCACAGACGATGCCAAACTCTTAGCAATGGCAAAGAGAAGGGATCAACTAGGCCAGTCTCAGATTCAGGAAGATTCAGGCAAAGTGGGATGAGGAGAGAAGAAACGCGCCGACTAAACCAGAGTGAGGAGTAGTTAGCTCAGAGTGGGGACACTAGAATTTGAACCCAGGTTTGTCCAACTCTCCAATTCATGTTTTTCCACCATCCTGTTACATGGTAGGTTTCCAGTGGGTATTCATGAAATGAAAGAAGAAATGAATAATGAATGAATGAATACATTATACTCCATCCAACAGAGAATGACTGGAATGTCAGCCCAAACTGTAAGTCTGCTTTCCACTCCCTACCTTCTGATCGAATTAGCTGATGCACCTTAGGGAATTCCAGGAGGGCTTCCTGGCCACAGAGCAGGCTGTTCTCCACATGAGGGAACCTACTTCACTCCTACAGTGTCTCTGAGTTGGTTGGAAGTAAGAGAGCCTAGAATTGAGGAGAGGACGCCCCACTTTTGTCTACTCCACCTCCTCATAAAAACCCTGTTAGCATCCTAGGCCGTCAGACAGTGGGAAAGGAAGCCGAACAAGGCTAGAGCCCCCAGACCCACAGCCAAGATTCCCATGGAATCCTGCACCAACCCCGTGGCTCCAGGTAACGCTGGATAAAGGAAAAAGGACCGTAATTCTCCCACACCCACCTCCTCTGAAATTTGGTTCTGGAAGGAGGAGAGACAGGATCTCCAAGATCTGAAGATCAGGGGAGTGCGCCCACATCCTCGAGCCATCACATGCCCTGGCCCCGCATCCTCCCACGGCCGCCCCGCCCCGTCGTGGGTGTGGAGCAGATGCAGCCCCCCCTTCTTTACTGCCGGCTCCTCAGCCCATCTGCCGTCTGCCTCTGTGTGCTTGGCATACACAGGCAGCAAGCTTGGAGCGTGTGTGTGCCATCGCTTCACAATTCAAAACCCCAAATAAGAGACAGGCGTGGGATTCTCCTGGGGAATTAAAAGGACTCCAAGCCCACACTGTCTGACTCTGGCTGCCCAGTGAACAGCCCAGAGGTGAGCTGGGCTGACGCCACCGCTTCAGGACTCAAACGTGGATTCTACCCAACCCATACCAGGCCACTTTTATTCCTTGGTCCCAAACATTTCCACTCAGAATTTCCTCTTGGCTTTTTCCAACGCTTTGACTTTCCAAGGGAAGTCAAACTTATTTTGAACAACTAAAGTGGAATCCGTTTGTGGAGGAAGTGGTCAGCTCAAGAAAATTACAAGTATTTCTTTAAGGAGGTAGGTATGAAATGGGCCTTGAAAAAAATCTCTTGATTATTTTGTACCGTTGTTGGAACAAATCTGGGGCTCAAGACCCTTCACTGCCCACTTGGGAACCATGATTTATGATTCAGATTCTCTGTGATGGATTGAGACGGGCTTGCAAATTTTACCACTGAGGCAAAAGACTCTAGCAATTTTCCTCTCTTCAAGAAAATGTTTAGGGTTCATCTCATAAGCCAGGGACCAACAGACTTGTTCTGTAAAGGCCTAAATAGTAAATATTTCAGGCTTTGCAAGCCAAAAGGTTTCTATTGTAAGTATTCAACCTGGCCTATTTAACACAAAGGAAGCCACAGATGATCTGCAAATAAATGAGCACAGCAGTGTTCTCAAAACACTTTATTTACAAAAACAGGCCGTGGGCTGGATTTGGACCTCAGGCTTTAGCGTGCCAATTCCTGACATAAGCCCCTTGTGGTCTGCAGGACTGTTAGCTTGAGGAGGGACTGATGTTCACTGGCACCCTTAGGAAGGAGGTTACTGCTTTGTTGCAAGACAACTTCAAGGCCTAGTTGTTCTACCGTCACGTAAGTAACCTCAAATAATATCGGAACCTGCCTTTAACACGATCCCAGGTGATCTGCATGCATGTCACCCAGAGACCAGCGTGTCTCAAATACCAGTCAAATTACAGGCTCTGCGGTCTGAGGCTAAGATTCTGTATTTTCAACAAACTCCTGGGTGTTGATGAGGCTGTCAGTGGATGATACTCCAATCAGCAAAGATCTTTTTAGGGCCTCAGCTACAAAACCCAATACAGGGGTGGAACATGGGAGTGGGTGGGTCCAGCATCCCACCACCACCACCGACCAGTCTCTCTGCCCCGAAGTACTGCATGCGTGATGCTGTGCCCGTGTTCTGCAAAAACCAAACACCCAACAGAGACTGAAACCCTGGCTAAGAGGGTCTCACAACCCTGAGGGGGATACAAAACGTCAGACACCTAAAAACTAATCAATACAAGAGGTGTGTGAATGTCTCTTGTAAGACAGTCAGACATCAGAGAGAAATCCTGAGAAACACTACGAATGACCGCAAGGGAGAGCCCAACACCTCCCGCCCATCGTAAAAGGAGGACCAGGAGTGCCGAGCCCCAGGAAGCAGGACTCCGCGTAGGTTCACACTCAGGAGGAAATGCAGTGAACACTGCCATCCAGGAACACTTAACATCATTCCTGCGGCCCGTAATCTCAGGCTAAAAGAGCTCGTGTAATCTGAGAAGTCATAAGCAATGAAAACCCAAACAATGGAAATAGGACTCTCATCAGCAACCCTACATCTATTCTGAGGGTTTGTGGCTGACCCTTGAATCTCTTAGAAGCTATGAATATCAAAGCAAAAATGAGATGCGGCCTCAGAGAACACTGGCTCAGAGTGTCTCTCACACATCTATTTTAGGTCCCTTAGTATTTCCCCCTGGTAGTGTATTGTTACAGCACCTTAAAATCTGGGTCAGAACTGCACCCACTCTCTGCAAGAGGGGCACCGGAAATGAGCCTCTCCAGAAGCCAAGGCCTCCCTCCCACCCAGAGCAGGTTCTGAGCGCATGCTGAGTCCCTAAGGCGGTGCGCAGACATCCTAGCCCGGCCAGCAGCCAGCGATCCGCCCATCTGGCAGCTGCCCTCCTTTCCAGCTCCGCCTCCGCTGCTCCTCAACCCTGACCCTCTGCTCCCCGTGGGCTGCTGCTTCCGCCTCCCCCCCCCACTCCTCCAGTGAGGCGCTTGGTCCCTGGGCCTCTGCGTCCCTGCCGCCCAGGCGGGCTCAGGCCGGCTCCACCGATGGTGACTGACCCTCACCTTTCTCTCGCCTACCGATTCCTGCCTCACCTCCAGGGTCTGGCCCAAGCCGCACGCTCCCCATCTGTGCGCTGACCATCCCAGCGCCAAGTGCTCTCTGCTTCCATCGGTCCACGCCACTCCCGGACACACCTACCGCACCTGAGCCCAGATCTCGGTTCTGCTCCTTCTCTCCCCTATCAGCCGCGGGCCACCTAGGCTGGAATCACCTCATTCATGACTGCATCCCTTCAGCTCACTTCCAGATTCCTTTACATACCCCAGGCGCTCAGCAAGCATTGCTATTATTTCATAAGCTCCTAACCCAAATCCTTGGACCCCATGAGCGAATAAGAGCATGTTGTTCTCTTGCCCGGAGGTTCTCCCTAGTACTGTCGGCCCTTCTCAGCTTACATTTTTCATATCGTTTTTGGAGCCCTGTTCACCCAGAAGGGCCTGAGCCGACCTCCAGCACACCTTACCTCCATTTCCCTTTGCACACTGGTTTCCTCAGTTCCCAGTAGGTCCCTCCTCTCCTGCACTGGCACACCCACGTAGCTGAGGCGCTGACTAGTTAGACACTGATCCTGACCTTGCCTTTTCTGAAATGATCCTGGCACAGCCAAATTCCAAAATCTTAGACGTCGAGGCTTATACGGCACTGCAATCACAGTGTCTCGTTTACGCCGATGCTGTAACCAGCGGATGCTTCCTAGGTTTGTTCTGTCGACAGCCCACCTTGCACCCATCCCATCAGCAAGCCCACCTCCAACACCGTGGGCCGGGCTGCCTTCAGGCCAGAGAGAAACCTCCTCCAGGACACAGGAAAACCAGAACCTTCTGTCAGAGACTCATGGGAAACAGACCCCTCCTCAGCCCCTTGCAATGGCAGAAAGACAGCCACCAACTCATGAAGGAAAATCAAGTGACAGTTGGAAATACAAGTTTTCCTTTAAAGGAGATACTAAGGTTGGCAGCGCTGCTGAGCTGCCCTCCAGCGATGTTGAAAGGGCCGTTTTGGGAGAGGGAGGAAAAGGAAGGGGGTGTGAGTGACAAATGGAGAGAAGGAGACAGAAAGGGAACAGGAGAAGGAGACAGAGCAGCAGGAGGGGAGGCAGAGGGCGAGCATGAGGGTCGGAAGGGGGAGGCGCAGGTGGCGGGGCGCGGGGACGGCAGCAGGTCCCACGAACGCCGCCACCGGCTCTGCCCGATGCCGACCGCGTCCCCCGGGAGCTCCAACACCCACAGGAGGACAGGCTCTCCACCGGCTTATTATAAACACTCAGCGCTATGAAATCAACTCCAGAGCCCCCTGAACCCAGAACCAACCAGTGGACAGAATTCAGGAATTTTATCTCCAGAGACTATTGTTAACCTTCCGCTCTCAGTATTCATAAAAAATGCAAGACCTCTGAAAAGTAGGTGACACACATACAGACTGAGCTCCTGCTCCAGAGGATCTACGAATAGCTTTGCCTTCCCTTCACAAGTGTTCCAGTGTAGATGCCAAATTACTTGGTCTTCCTGTTAATAAGAGACACAGGGAACGGCAACTTAAGTTTTTAAACAGACTGCAATAGTCCGTCTCTCAGTCTCAGAAAAGGGGAAAGCCTGGATTCGTGACCAGAGAGACCTGAGACACTCTCCTTGGGGGGCCGAAGGGCTTGAGACAGTTGTAGGTGCAATAGTGTGCCGGGGTCGGGGGAGGCACCCACAGTGGGCTCCACCAGCCAAGGCTGGGTATAGCCCACGCCTTGGATACTGGAATAATAATTTCTGGAAATAGTCACTTAAGATTGGGTGGTGTGGGAAGAAAAGACCGCAGCGGTAGTTTCTGAAGGCAAAGATGCACCGGTAAGTAATGGTTGAGGAATGTCTGTGACAGAGAAACCCTGCAGGAACTTGTGCTTGGTGGTCCAAGGTCGCTACGGGTCATTCATTCCGAGATGAGGCCTCCCCTGAGGATGGCTTGGCCCTCCACTCCCAGGAGTCTATTGGGAGGAAGAAAGGGAGGGAGGGGGGGTGGGAAATTAGTTTCAAGGCAGTGTGTGGGAAGAGGGGGACCCAGGATACCTCCTTCAACCCAAGGAGGCTAAGGAGAAATGTGGGGAGGCTGCGGTTCTGAGATGAGAAACAGAAAGGAGTGTATGATCCAGTGAGCATCCTGACAGTGGGACCTCCCCTGGGGAACACGAGTAAAATGCCACTTTCCCCTCCCACCCTCATGCTTCACGCCCAAGAACCCGCAGGTCCACATCATTAACTTCATTGTCTGTCACCCAGCAAGCACTACGGAAGCTGTGCGGATGTATAAGCCTAAGTCGGGTCAGGGGGTCCTGCCTGGGCACCTTCTGTGGGCCAGACCCTTCGCTCAGTGCTGGGCAGGAGGCATGCAGGGGGCACAGCGCCTGCCTGCAGGGAGCTCCAGGCAGGTCTCAGGCTCCTGGACTCCCCCGGTTCTCCATCTGCTGGTGGGATTTGAACTGTTCAGGATGAACTGAGAAGCCCCATGGCACCAAAGTCCCCCTACAGCAGGCCACCTTGACGTGTGCGACGGCTCCTTAGCCTCCTCGGGAACGTTCTGCCGTGCACCACGCTTCTCCTTCTGCACGAGACCCGGAGCTCAGGGCTGCGCTGACCCGCGCTAAGTATCCCTGGGCTGGGTTTTCTTGTACGTTTAACTCCCTAAACCTTTGTACGGGACTCTGGTTCTCTTACTCCGGTTTTAGTAGTTGCATTAAGTACTATTTTTCTCTAACCCCCCCTTCAAATTATTGCTGGAAGAAGGCAGCTTGTAAAAAAAATAAATAAATGACATTGGAATCTTAGAGGAGACCCAGACTGATCCAGAGCCTTGAGATTCTGGCGGGTCCCGCAGAGACAGGGAAGTGCCCATCTCCCGGGTTCCTCCGGGCCACAAGGCCCCAGAGCCTGCGTCTCATCTGGGGCTGGCCGCAGCGGGGCCAGCGACGTGCGACCAGCAAGCTGCAGTTCACATCAGGTTCCCTTCCACATCAAATACACCATCTTCTCATCTGATAATCTGCTCCGGGCGCAGAACCCGAGCTCAGCTTTCCCCAGGACCCCCGCAGAGGTAAGCGAGGGGCTCAGGGGACCCACAGCGGGAGCGCATGGTGCCCCCTCCTGCCGTCGCCCCCACGTCCATGCGGTGGCAGGGCTCCGGTCACCGGCCTTACTTACATCAACGGGGGCAGCGCATCCTCTGAGGAGCAGGACCCTCAGCAGCGGCTGGCCTGTGCTTCTCTCCGGCTGCTGCACCTTCTCTGCTTCAAGCCGCGAGCCCGGCCACTTCCCGGAGCACTGAACCCCCGGCCACTTGGCGGTTTCCCTTCACGGAGGGGGAGAAAAGGGAGAGCAGTATTTTATTGCCAACGTTTGCTGCTCCACATTGTCTTCCCTGTGAGACGTTCCTTTCCCTCAATATCTAACAGAAGCCCCCAGGCACTGAAGGAACCTACGTATCCCAGAGGATCTCAAAGAGATTCTGCGTCTGGGGTCTGTACTTATGATACCCATTGATTTAGAAATTAAAACTTAGAATGTTTATTTTTTATTAATTCATTAAAATGATAATTACATGTTAACATATTTTTTATATGAAATAACTTTTCAAAGAATATGTAGTGAGAAAAGGGACACTGTTTTATGTTTCTAAATACCTCTTTGGTATCTGGCTTAATCAAACACAGAGTCTCATATCTGCTTACGGACTCAATTTGTTTCTATTTCACATATCCTGTCACCTCCGGAACACGCCACCATACACTTGGGGGAGAATGAGAGCGAAAAACGCAGGAACACCTCAGGAGTATTACTGAAAATAATTCTGCTCTTGTGGATTCCCTGGAAGAGTCTCGGGAACTCCCAGACAACCTGAAGCCGCTGCTCTATACAACGAAATACGTTTCACCTCCACCTCAGACGATCATTCACCTGCTTTGATGCGACTAGTTATCAGTCGCCTGAACGAGAGGAACTAGTTGCCTGAGCAGAACTAGAACTATCCTATGCACCTATAAAAATATATTGATGTATAGTTTTTATCATTAAAGACAATCAAGCATCCGCATCCTGTATGTTTCACCTTGGGTTTCCTGTCCAACAGGCTGGGGGTCATTACATTTTAGCCCCTGTAGTTACACCATTCCTCTCCATGGTCTATGTATTGTATTCTGCTGAATGGACAGGATGACATATGACTACCCAGTGCCACTGTGTGCAGGTGGCTTGCTGAACAGCTACCGTAAGTTGCCAATTTCTTCAGTGAAGGGTACAGATGTGATGGGAATAAAATGGTCACCCAGAGCAAGAATAGATGTCACATTCTAGTGCCTAGTGAGGCATACAGCTGAAGTCTTCAGACTTTGGGTTTACCTCACTGTTTCAGAAAACTCGCATTAACAATAATATCTGTATCCATTTTTACAAAAATGTTTATGAATATCAACCTCTCTTGAAACATACTATCATCAGTGTCACAGCATCGTGGGGGAAGAAAGAGGGATCAGGGTCCAAGTGCCCCCAACCCAAACAGTATTTCCAAAAACCTAGTACCACTCCCTTGTGCCGGTAAGGCAGCAAAGGTTCATGCTGTTAGATGACAATTTTCTTGACACAGAAAACCCCACACCTAAAGGAAAACCTCACTCCCTATTTAGTTCAGTTCAATTACATCGCAGGCTTCCAGTGCTAAAACTTATGCAGACCAGTGAAGGTTCACTTCCTCGCCCTGAGGTTTCCTGGCTGTATAATCTTAAGAATTACTTATTTTCTACCTACTTGTAAAACGGAGTTAAGGATTCTTATCTCACCAACTTATGAAGAAGAAGAATCACAAATTAAATGTGCCAGCCACATAGCAGGTGTTCAGTGCTTGGTAATTTTTAACCCCCTTCCTTCTTTTTGTTCTACGAGCAGAAATGAGATATGAGACTGATCTTATGTCCTGGACTGAGCTGGCTTTTCACTGGGAACCCCAGGGGTCTAGGCTTTCAGGACGTCTGGAGATACAAGAGACTGGGGCAAGAAAAGATGGCAGAGGAATTTTTTTCCAACAAAAAAAGGATTTTGCCAAATATTTGTCATTCTTTGACTGATTCAGAATAAGACACAGGTCTGCTTTCCTCCTCCCCAGGCCAGGAAAACAGGCCCCAACCTTCCCTGAATTTCTGTTTCAACTTTCCAGTCTATCTCTGAAATTACACAGGCCAGCGTGGTTTGCATTTCTCAAGTCCACAGAACCCACAGAAAATCCACCAGGTTTGGGGAAGCCCTTCAGGTGAGAATGGGGTAAGAGAAATTTGCTTGTGAACAATTCCCAGGAGTAGAAATCAGTACCTGTAGTCGTTACAGGCCAGATATATTATGACCTCCAATCACAGATTAGGAAACTAATGTTTGGAGACAGCAGGGAAATTCCCCAGGGCAGCCCAGCTAACAAGACAGTCAGAACCCAAACCCAGGCCTGTGGTGCTCCGAAGCCCAGGTACTTGAGCCCGTCGCCACCTGGTGCAGCGAGGCTGGCGGCTTCCCTGAGACGGTCTCACAAGATGGGCAAACTCTCCCTCGCTCTAAGTTTCTGACTTTACTAAACCCAATATTGTAACCAAAATCAAAATCAAATTTCTTCAGAAAAACCATCCCTAAACTAGACACAAAAGTAAGAATGGCAGGACACCACAAACAAGATTTTAGAAGTATTGGAGTTGTAGATTATTTATTTTATGTTTTTAGGATTTGATTAGACCAATTGTTAAGATTAGTAGGATGTCATAATTTACAGATTTTCTTGTATCATAGATTAATAATTTGATATTAATGGATCCAATAAGGTTTCTAGCTCCCAGTATATATCAGGAGCTATAGATGCTATAGCTGAAGAAAAGGTATTCCTCTGCCTCAAAGAAGATATAATGCATATTATAAGACACAATGGATGTAACTACATATATATTTGGGTTGGTGGGGGAGTAAGAAAGGAAAGAATAAGGTCCTAAAGGAGGAACAATCAGCCAGTGGAGTGTCCAGGCAAGACCTGAAGGAGCGAGAAGGCATTGTTTGAGCTGACTCTTGAAATTTAACTAGGGTTTTGTCAGAAAAAGTGAAGACAAGAGTCTAAGGGAACAACTTGAACAGGTGAGTGATGGTGTGAGATCAGTAAACAGTGTCCGGAGGACAGGCACGTCCAGGCACCTGAAGAGAGAGCCAGTGGACGGCTGGAGCTGGAGGGCGGCAAGGGGTGAGCATGGTCACCCCAGGAGAGCCTTTCAGGAGAGGGCGGCAGTTTCAGAGAGGCCCTGGAAGGCTCGCCCTGGCACGCGGGCTGCTTCAGAGGCCAGACTGGGGGCAGAGCCTGACCTGGAGCAATGACACCAGGAAGGGGAAAGAAACGACATGGAGGTGTGGCGATAATGACGCGGGGAAGATGGAGCGCCAGGCAGCGGCTGGCTAGAGCAGGGAAAGGAAGGGACCCAAGGAGCCTGAGGTGCAGCCGCCGCGACCAGGAACACGTCACCATCAGCAAGACCTGGAGACACCAGGAGGGGAGCTGGCGCGCAAGGGAGCATCGTGAGTTTGGGTTGGAACATAAGGAACTGGGGCCAGGTGAACACATGGGGCAGAGAAGGAGAAGGTGGGTCCAGTACTCGTGGGAGCGTTTGGTGGCACAGAAACCTATCTGAACATAAAGGCATAAAGGCAGGAAATGAGGTCAAAGGCAGCTGAGACGATCAGGGAAGAGAAGGGAACTGAAGACAGGACCTCGGGGCCCATCTGCCTTGAGTGGGTAAAAGAACATCTCCAGATAAGACCCAGGACAACTCAGAAACAGTTCCTCCTCACAAAACGTCAGGAGTCCCTGATCTCACCCACTTCCCTTTTTTCTCAGATGAAAAAAACCCAGACCCAAAGGAATGACTCGTTTATCTAAGGTTTCACAGCTGCTTAACAGCAAAAGCAAAACTGAGATCAGGTGGATTAAGTGACCATTGGGAATTAGTTTTGCCTTAGCAATGCGGTTGCACGACCCCACGTGGCACGGCTGGACCCAGAGAAGCCCAAGAACAAAGTGGAAACCCCATTTCTCTCTGCTGCATCAGTCCAGCACTGTAACTGTGCTCGACTGCGTAAGCACTCCGGGCCTCAAACCACTTGTTACTCACCTTGTTGTTCCTGTCCCCTCACCTCGCTCTCCCCACCACCGTCTCCTCCACCAGTGTGACTACAGAGCAGAAAAATCACAGTTGAGTTTCCTTTTCTAAGTGCACACGCGATTATAGACTTTTGGAGTTGAAAGAACTTAAGAGTTCATCTACTATTAGTTTGACCTTGGCAGAAACAGACCCTGAAAAGTTCAGTGACCAGGTGGCCGGCTAGTAGCAGGACCCAGCCCCAGGGTCCACTCTTGTTTCTCTCCATCACACCACCAGCCTCCAGGGCAAGAGACTTGTGTTTAAGACAAGCTCTTTGCTCTCTGGTTTCTCGAAACGTGTGCTACTTATCCCTCTCCACTCAAGATGCTTCTCCTCAGAAGAGCTCCATGGTCCAAATAGTTTGCATGGTGTCTTACCCTCTTTTGGGCAGTCAAAATGCTTATTCCCTTATTAAAACCATGGGAAGTCTTGCAGTAAAGAAACGTGTTTAATTATCCAAGAATATTTCCCAAACTTACTTGACCACAGAACTCTGGCCCTTGCCCTGCCCCTCTATCTAACTTAAAACCCAGTGGTCTGCAAGGATTGTACTTTGGGCAGCACCACCTTTGCCCAATTAGTAAGATTTCCTTTGTGGGGCCCAAGCAGAAGGCCTCACTGTGGGAACTGGGTGGGGAGGCCATGAGAAACAGAGAAGGAAGGAGAGACAGGGAATAGTTCCAGTCTCTTCCAGAGCCCTGTGCTCTGCCAAGCACCAAGACCAAAACAGCTATTTCGGACATTGTCACTTGGGATCCTGGTCATAAGCTGAGGGCCCTCCTCTCCAACCGAGTGTTCTTATGGGAAAGTGGGTTTTAGGGGCTCCTACACTCCTCGTCACTAGCACGTGGGTTTCGCTTTGCTTGTGCCCCATGGTCAGCAGCACTGCTACGTGGTCAGTGTCCTTCCGGTTACCTCCACAGCCTCCCCCCAACCCTGATCCGACCTGTCACTTCGCATCTGGATGACTGAGACAGCCTCTAATGAGTCCCCCCACTTAGCTCTTCTGCCCTGTAACTTACCTTACACACTGCAGTCATATTAACCTTGAAACACAATGCTTCACCTGCTCTAAGATAAAATTCCACAACCTGGAAGCTCTCCTTAAGGTAAGAAAACGTATCTACGCCGTGCCAACTCTCCGTGCTCTGCAGTGCAGATTCCTCGTAGTCCCAGGCTCCTAACCTCACGTTAACTGAGCCAGCGGTCTGACTGCTAAGCCTCTGCTCTTCCTGCTCTTTGCTTCCTGCACATCCAGTTCTATCCAATTCTTACTCCACTTCCAGCATCCAGCTCCAGTCCCCCAATTTGCAGACCCTGCCAGGAGCTCTCCCCACCCTTGCAGACACTGAGCCCTTAGCCCCATATCTACTTGTATTGCTCCTTTACCATCTCCTGAGTTTTCCAACTGATAACAAACTCAGAAAGAGAAAAGATGATGCCTTATGATGTTCAAAGCACTTAGTATTCAAAAAAATACCCTTGCTGAATACAGGAATTAATCCATATTGACCTCAGAACTATGAGTCCGGGAGAAAAGTTCATGTCTACACAGAACCTTGGAGGCATGAACATCTTTCTAGGCCTCCAAGGCATGTAGATCTTTCTAGTTCAATTTATCTTAGTTTTACAAAAACAGAAGATTGATTCTATCCTATCCTGGAGGACCAGTAAGTTCTCATTGTTTTTCTTGTGGACAGAGCTGTGCTTTCTGCCACCTTCTTGCAGGCTCCTTGCCACACTCAGCCTCCAGAGAGAGAGTCTAGACAGAGTATATTAGGTGATATTTAAACACATATCTCTAAATTTTCCAAGGATCTGGCCAAAAAGAGTGTTCTTTCCAAAAACATCGTCCCTATTGACCACTGTTCCTTCCTTCCTTCATTTTTTTTTTTGGATTATTTGACATTTAGGGAGCAAGTCCTTGAGATAAAAAGGTAGATTAAAAAAAAAATCATAGTCCTTGAGGCACCCAGAGTTGAGGCAGTTTTACTCAAAATGTGCTCAGAGGAACACCCACAGCAAAATCACCTGAGAGAGGTTGTTAAAATACAGGTTCCCTGACACTGCTCAGAAAATTTCTTACTAAGCCTGTGGTGGTGCCTGGAATCTGCATTTTTAAAAATCTCTCCGGCTGCTGCTGATGCATGCTCAAGTTTGAGGCCCACCAGCCCAATGGAAAAGACAGGCAAATAAAGAGATAGTTATAAAACAATGGTATCCACTTAAAATAAGAGAGAAATTCACAATGCATAACAGAGGTGCAAGGAGAGGAAGTAGTATGAAGAGGTTAGGTGTGACAATCAGAATGACCTGGATTCAAATCCTGCCTCTGCCACTAACTTGCTAAGTGATTGACCCAGGATCGCTGTCATGTGTCTGACATACATAAAGTAGGAAAAATACCCACTTCATACAATTATTGCAAGATTTCAATGAGATTATGTATATAAAATACTTGCATAAATCTCGGTCACTTCATCACTCTGAACTCATCAGGATTGTTATTTGTAATAATATAATTTAAAGGAAAGGGAGCAGATCAGAAAGGCCTCCTTGAAAAAAAAAAAGGCTGGTCTGAATTTAATTTTAAAGCAGGCTGTCTCCAAGTATACATTTGTACTCTTGCAGCCCACAAGATTTCTAGAACTTTTTAAATTTTGTATCTTCAATTCTAAAATTTGACCTTTTTAATACTAGGTTAACCAGGTGCTATTGTGCAATTTCAGTGCCTGTCTTCACATTGGTGTTTGAATTGTACCAACGTCATATGAGACCAGATCAAATCAAGGACCAATCCAGAAAGAGAGGAAACAGTGAATGGCATGGGGCAGTTCAATCTGCTCAGCCGTAGAGGCCAATGCCATGTTCATTCTGTAAGCAGATGTGTCATGTGGCCTCTGACCTTTTGCCCACTAACACCTACCAGATATGTGATGTGGCCTCTGACCTTTTGTACATTAGCACCATAAACAGAAACCTGAGACATAAGTACACAAGGCAGAATGGTTCTGTCCCTAAATCTATTAGTAATGGATTAGATACTCCTTTAGTAACAGTGTCAGTATCACCACAATTGCTAATCTTATCTTCAAGTGAATGGACAACTCAACAAATTATCAGATGAGACCTGATTAAAACTGACATTTAACATTTCCTACTTAGCAGAATTTTGGTTAACTGTGAGACCAGATTTTCTTAGACTTATAAACCTTTGATGCTATTAATAACAATTTTTTTAACATACTCTAATGGGCATTTTCTGCATGAGTATTAATTACACTTAAATAACAGACCAGACTAAACACAGACCAGGCCCTGAGGTCATGTGATTCCACCTCCATGCTAGTGATTAGTTTCAGCAAACCACACCATCTGACACATTAAAATAATTTTTTAGTTTATTTTATTGTGTTTACAGTTATTTGATTTTATTTATAAATTTGGTTTGGCTTTATAGTTACAGAAGAACCATAAGCATAAGAAGCATATCCCTAGTTTTATGTTTGTACATATTTTAAAAACAGCCAAGTTATTGATTATCCCACAGAGCTGCAACAACTTCCCTATAAGATAGGTCTATATACTGCGTGGGTTTGAGCAACATCAAATCAGACAGCCCCAAAGGAAGCTGCCTGGAGAGCTTAGTCTATTCTGCCTGTAACTGTCTCCTTTGCCGGAGCCTGTCCCTGCCTTTCACCAAGGGTAAGCAGCAGAGCATCTGTGCCTTCAGAAACCCACGCCTGAAGCCACCCTTGCAGTGTATCTGCTCCCTGCAGTCTTGGGCCAGTGTTTCATCAGCTGCACCCCAAATCAGCATTTGCAAAGCTCTTAATCTGGGGGTGAGGGGAGAGGGCAGATGTCAGGAGAGCATCCTCTTCAAACGAGGAAAGCATTTGCCTTACACTTGGAGCCATTTACCTCGCCTGAAGAAGTGTGGTCGGTGGTGGTGGTGAGAATTACTGAGTTTGATCACAGGAAATGACTAGATATCACCACGCTTGTCACCACTCTCCCCCAGCCCTCATTTTATTCAGCAGAAAGTGTTTCAACACCCCAAGATCAGTGGGGTGGGTATTCTTTCCCAATGCATTTCTTGAATCATGCAGTAGAAACTGTAATACCCTCCTCATCATAAGGATGGATTTGAATGTATTTTTCAACAGTAACATAGTATTTCTCCCTGAGGAACTGTGGCTAAGTAAATGCGGGGACAAGCCTTGGATGACATTTCCTTGGTATCTCTCTAAGCACAAGGTACACCCAAGGACAGCTGAATGAGTGAATCCATTCTAGACCGTGCTCGTCTCCAGAAGCCCTGCAGAGCCCAGGGGCTTGAGGAGGTCTAACCACTGCAGAACTTCTATGCCTTTTCATTGCACTTTGGGCTTCCAGGATACTTGGGGCGGCCCAGAGCTGACCTTTCTCAGTGCTCAGAAGCCAAAGTGAGAGTCCAGCTAGTGAGTATAACCTGACCAAGGCTGGGAATCGCCGTTGCTCGGAGGATTACAGAAACTTGGAAATACCGAGTAGTTCTATGTGAAAGGGGAAGGACGGAAAGCAAAAATAGGAAAGAAAATCAAAACAGGAAGAGAATTATTTCCGACCAAATCATATCTGAATAACATAAGCTCAATCATAATATAGCCAAATGTACACAAATAAAATGAAAAGAGATGATGGAAGTTTAGAGAGACCATTACTGTAGCCATGAGGAGGCTGGTGTTCCAGTGAACATCCCTGAACAGGCTCTCATTTCCTTTATGAAGCTGGTTAAAAGAGTGTCTTCCTCTAGCAGACAGTCAATAAGCGGTTGCTAAATAGAATTAAACCCAATAGAGTTGCTGGGGGATCCCAGAACAATGAGAGACAGGAGCAGGTTAGAACCTTCCGAGAAACACCAGAATGGGGAAAGAATGGGCAAACTGGAGACTTGAGCCTTAGGAGTAGGAAGGGGGGAAAACAAGAAACATAACAAGTCAAGGCCAATGTTCTCCCAGTGGCCCCTCCAGCTCGGAACCCTTGGTAGGACCGGCTTGTTACTGAAGGATTTCTACAGTAGCACAAAAACCAGATTCTTCTCTAGCTCATCTGTCCCTTTCCTAAGTGCATTTTGCAGTTGCGACGCATGCTGTTTCCTACCGCCCTCTGAATCTCCATTGTAATAGGATTATCTTGCCCCATGTACAACACAGTCTCCCTTCTTCCCTACCCGCCAGAATTGCTCATTCTCCTTCCTTCTGGTGTGTGTAGACCCCCAGCCAAGGAACCCAGTCTTGTGCTTAGTTCCCCATTAGAAGATTATAGCATGCACAAATCTGTCATGAACATTCAGGGAAGGGGTGGACACAGGTGGGGTGGGGATGAATGAGGAGTCGGGCGAGGAGATGAAATGGCAACTGCCTTTTCATATCAACAAGGCCAAGGTCAAGCAAATCACATCCATGATCAAAATGCTTAAATGAAAAGGAGTTGATTCAAGATACCAGTTTCCATGGCTCATACATGATTGGCTTTTAGACCATTAGAAATCTAAGATCTCACCAGAAAAAGTAAGAGAGGTAACATTCTCTTGTTCCGAGCATCTACATGTATGGGGCATTCCGCTGGGCTCTTCACATAGCTAATGGCACCTATTCCTCCTAACAACCTATGAGATGAGAAAAATAAGACTCAGAGAGGTTAAGTGTCTTGTCCAAAATTACACAGTCAGTAAGTGGTAGACAAGCTGGAATTTAAACCCGTGTCCTTTCCACCGTGTGAGTACTTCAGGAAGCAACCTGGCAGCTAGCGGTGGACTTTGGTGGGTAGATGTCACTGGACTGGGGAATGGACTATGGAAAGTAGGTGAGCTGGGGTAAATGAGGTGAACTAAGGTGGCAGTGCTGAGCTAATAGCAAAAATCATCAACAGCATTCATTAAGTACATGCCAAACATCACGCTAAGACCTTGCAAGCGGCATCTGCAATGCCCATTAGGTGGGAATTACAATCCTTACTGTGCAGAGTGGGAAACTGAAGCAGAGAGTCTAAGAGCCGGCCCGAGGCCACACAGCCAGTGAGAGCGCGGTCGGGACAGTATCTGACTTCACATTGTGAAGCCTCTGAGGCCTGGACAGGCCTCCACTTCAGGGAAAAAGGGACACCACTGTGTACGCCGTGAGGAGGAGGTGGCCACCGTGGGTGTCTCTCCCAAGCCTGCCCTCAACTCACACTGGAGGAGCTGAGGCAACACTTGGAGACTTACCAGTGGAGGCTCACATTAGAATCACCTGGGTAACACTTCAAGTACTGCCCCTACCCCCAGATATTCTGAGTTAATTGGTCTGGGGACGCTTGAGGTCGACCCGAGGTTTCTGATTTACGGGTAAGCAGCCCTCACTGTGATGGCTTCTGAGTTCAGAGAAGCTCTGGGATGCCTGGGGGTGTTGGACACATTTCTGAGCTGAGCCGTCATTGCTGAGAAAGTCGATTCATATGTTGCACGGTTTCGAACAGGGCAAGGCATATAAAGAATCCAGTGTGTCTGCATATGGACAGGTCACCACTGACGTGAGCTGGCTGGCTCAAGACCTCGGCATGTCTGTGGAGGCCCATTTTTAGACAGGTGTTAGCTTTCTGGGTGCCTGTGAGACGTGCATTTGGGGTGCATGTTCGAGGTGTGGGTGATGTGAGGTGCTGAAAGTGGATCTTACAAAGGAACTGCGGAAGGGCGTCTGAGGGTTTCTGTTAATTTTTAAATGGTGTGATATTAATATATGGGGGGTGGCCACTCCAACTTTTTAGCGTGTCTATTAAAAATGCAATCATATGGAAAGGTCTGACCTAGATTCCTTACACGTGATTGAGAATTCGTAAAACTTAAAGTCTGGAAACTATACAAGAAGGGAAGAAAACCAAGTTAACAGAGAGGCAGGAGGAGAAGGGGGCAATGATGAGGCCCTCTGGGTGGCACTCCCACTCTGTGCTTGGACATTGCCTGGGAAAAACTCACTGCTTTCCTCTTCTCACACACTCACAATACTTCTGACACCAGCTGTCGATTTTGTACACCAAGAAAATTCTGACACTAACTACCTGGAGTTAGTGTGGACCCACAGGTTGAGGGCTCGGTTCCATAGACCATGCCCCAAAGCAGACTGCAAATAGCAGGTCCATGGCTTCTGTCTGACTTGGCTGCAGGTGGGAGGTCCCAATGACCCCCTGCTTGGCTTTGTCCATTCCGAAACAGAACACAGGGAAAGGCTTAGGTTTACCAGTTTGTTATGTAATGAAGGGTATGATCAAGGACACAGATGAACAGCCAAAGAGATAAGTAGCGAGAGGTCTGGGAGGGTCCTGAGTGCAGAAGCTCCTGCCCCTGTGCAGCTGGGGTACATCACCCTCCCAGTACATAGATGTGTTCACCAACCCAGAAGCTCCCCAAACCCATACTTTCGGGATTTTCATGGAGGCTTCATCACATCAACATGATCAATCATTAACTCAACCTTCAGCCTCTCTCTCCTCCCTGGAGATTGGTGGGTAGGACTGCAAATGCCAAGCTTCTAATCATGGTGTCGTCTTTCTGGGGACCAGCTCCCATCCAGGAGCCCACCCAGAGTTGCCTCATTAGAACAAAAGACGCTCCTGTCACCCAGGAAATTCCAATGGATTTAGGAACTCTGAGCCAGGAACTGGGGTCAAAGAGTAAGGACTACAACAGAAGATGCTCCTGGCGCTCTTAGGAGCTCTTTGCTGGGAATCGGGGGCAGAGACCAATACATACACCATCCACTACCTCACAGACTGGACACTGTTGGAAGTTTCAAATCGAGGATCCTAAGTCAAAGATTTTGGAAACACCTTCCCCACTTCCCTTACCTTTGGTGTTTATAAAGCAAACAGAACTTAACCAGAAGCAGAGGCAGGGGCCTCCGCACGGCCTGCTGGCGCTCTGCCCCCAGGAGCAGCGGCATTCCTTCTGACCACAGACACAGAGCAGGGAACACGAGGTGAGGGACGAGGTGAGATGTGCCCGCCTGCTGGCGACAAGGTCCTGGGTCAGGCACATATCCTGAGCTCCTCAAAGGCTGGTCTCCTCCGAGGAGAAACAGAAGGACTGATCCTGAGCAGCCCCTCTTGTTCAGGGACCAGACTCCCTGAACATGCTTGGACAGCATGGCCCAGGGTCCACACCTCCTGGTGCTGAGGAATCCCGGCCATGCCAGGCCGCCACGGGCGTTCTAGACAGAGACCCCGGGGGCATTCCCCATGTGGAGGGATTGCTTCCATCCAAAGGAGCTGGTCACTGAGACCGAGCCACCCATCTCAGAAGTCCACCCACAGCCAAATACAACTACCCTCCCAGCCAAATGCAGCCGCACACACGGCCGTAACCTGCATGGCGGAGGCCACCTCACATTACCCCCTGTACTGAGCGCTGGTGCTCATCAGAAATGGCGTGGTTAGGCCCTTCACAGCTTCCAGAACGCTTCTATGTCCAGTATCTCTTAACACAATAGAAGCACCCATGTAACACATACAGAGGAAGAGCCAGAGCGTGAATCTGGGTCTTCTGAATCCAAATCCCAGGCTCTTTGCGTAGCAAAGGCAAGTCTAAACCAAGCACCCAGAAATTAACCCGCAGGGATGCCGGCCGGCAGACCCTTCCGATATCCAGATAAATCCTCACCCAGGTGCAGAAGGGCCTGCAGGAGAGAATCCATATGGTTGCTCTCACCTCATGCCTTTCCCTTCTGGTCACAGAGGGAAGGAAATGTGGGATTTGACTCAAAAAGCAACTGAAAGTGTGCAGTGTGGAGGCAGGTGAGGGAGTATTATTGCATACAAACAAATTTTTTGCAAATGTAAGGTGACAGATGTTAGGTAGACTTTTGTGGTGGTCATTTCATAACAAATACAAATATCAACTCATGATTCACACACCTGAAACTACATATCAAAATTATACCACAATTAAAAAAAGAAAAGAAAATGCAAACAATATTTTTAAAAGATCACAGGTTTTAGAGTCAGGCATACATGAGTTTCAAAATTATTAGTTACATTTCCTTGAGCAAATCATTCTACTTCTCAAGGTTTAATATCCCTATCTGTCAAGCAGGAAAAATGCCTTACGGAACCACAAGGATTCAAGTAATGTGTGTAAAGCTTTGAGTATGGAACCTGGTGTGTAAGTCCTCAAATGTTAGCTTTTTAAACATTTTCCACACACATACAACCAAGTATGACCCTAGACAGCACTCTCTGATGAGCCACCGTTAGCACCCTCTCTTGCTGGTGACTAATGTCCCTGCAGTGACTCGTAATTGCACTGCCTCTGTTATATCCCAACCATGAAGTGCACATGAACATTGAGGTGTCCGGTGGAAAGAGCACTGGATTAATAGCAAAGAAAACCCCAATTTCATTTTCCACTCCACTACCAGTGTGCTGTGTGACCCTGAACGTGTCCTTCCCGCTTCTGTTATTTCTGACACCTGTGAAATGAGGGCTCGGATGCGATCCCCACGGCTCTTTCCAGGACGCTAACTCTGTTCCTCTAGGGAAGGGTTGGGAAGGCGAGCAGTCGGCAAAATGGTGCTGCACCCCTCCTGGCTTGAACCAACTCCCGCCTCAAACGGCCGGCCTGAGACGTTCAGCCACTTGGAAAAATTCTCCTTCCCCTTCGATGGGGCTCTTGAACCCCCCGCCAGGACTCAGAGGTCCCCACAACAAACAGCCCCAAGCCATCCGATAACAAAGGGAAAGGCGACCGGGCCGGCTGCACTTCCTCGTCCCCAGCTGAAAATGCCCGGCCACCCCAAACCTAGGGCTGAGTCACCTCTCACCCCAAGTCGCCCTTCTCACAATTAAGTCAGCAACTCTGCTGAGAAAACCCAAGAGTGAAAAGCTGTCCCCTCCGAAACGCAGGAGCTCGGCAGCACTGCCAGGCGCCTCCGACCCGGCTCCCCGCCTCCGGCGCCTCCATCCCGGGCCCAGCTCTGCAATCGGCCTGTCTTGCCTGCCAACAATTTCGAGCCTGCTAATGCTGTTTATTGTATCTTGCAGCTGCTATGGATTCGTTTGTTTGGCTTCAGTCTTCTTTGGTTACTAGGGTTCTTTCTTCCTCCATAACATAAATCCACACCCCCAAAAATCTGAGATTTTGATTTCTTGAGTCTATGGTGCCCCATTCCCTTCTCTTCCTTGCCTGACTTGAAACCACTTTCTGCCTCCTTCTTACAACGTTTCCTGGGACACCAGAAGTATATTGAGAGCTTTCGTTTTCAGAAAAGAAAGAAAATTAAAGAAAAAAAAAAAAACAACATAACTTACGTTCATCCAGGAATACACAGATCTGGAAAGAAGAAAACAGAGCTATAATCCACGGTGTTCCCCCAACCCAAGAGGAAGAATTTGTTGTGAAATGCTTCTTTTTCCACTTTGCCGGTGAAGGAACCCGGTGGTAGGCATACATCCACAGGCTGATGCAAGATGCCTTTGAGAGAAACCTCACATTCTGAGGATTCCTGGGAAGGCGCCAGGGATCCCAGCATCCAATATATTGCACATTTGGTTTCAATTAGGAAGGGGGTTGGGGAGGGAAGAAGGCAAGTCACCAATCAGAGCTGTTTTCTGTTTAGAGACTATTTCTTTTGACCCAAGGGACCATGGGCAAAGCTATAATTTACAGCAAAACCCATTCATAGAAGAAAAAAATATGTAAAACCATAGGACAGACTTAAAGACACAGCTCCCTTCCGCCTCATCCCCACCGCATCCATCCCCAAGCCCGCCCCTTCCCCTGAAGACTTGGTCCCCACCCTGAGCCCCCACCTCGTTTTTCTTACTTGAGCTGAGGCTATAAGCACAACTTCGGGCTTGGAGTCTCTTGCAGTTGAGGCTTTCAGGACAGCTGGGTCGCACACATGGGGCTGATCTTTGGTGTTTTAGCCACAAAAGCCCACAGCTGAGCCCTCCCTCAAAAAAGGTTTGATTTGATCCCTTCCCCCCACAAAAAAATTGGACAATTCGAGAGTCTAGGATGCCTATTTTTTCCACTCAGTTCCCGGTGGCTGCTGCCTCTGAGGGTCTGTTCCTGTCCTGGATTCATGCCGCTAAATGAAAACACAAGCGTTTACAAGGACTTTCTAAACTATTTCAAAAACCTTTTTTTTTTCCCCCTTTTCCTTTTTTTTCAATCCGTGGCATGGCCAGAGATCATGTGAAAGAGGAGTGTAGGCAACAGGAAAGAACCCTTCCCGGGCTCTCTAGATGATGAGGAATGACCCCCTCCGTCCGTCCATCGAGGCTCCTGGCCTTAACCCCTGGAGCCTGGATCATTCCCGAGCAAGCACGGGCCGCCTCCCTGGAGACCCTGAGTCTCTGTGGGCACAGGAAACGCAGAACAAGCAAAGCCTCAAAGCCGGAGGATCCGTGGAGGAAGGTGGAGGGCAAAAGAGGCCTCCTTCCTCTAGGCTCCTGGGCCATCACCAGCTCCTCTCTGCTTGGAGGCCATCGGGATGAGCAAGAAAACAGGTGGGGCAGACAGGAAAAGGAGAGCGAAGGGACACTGGAAGGCCATTCCCGTAGTAAGTGTGTGGCGGGAGAGGCTGCAGAAGAGGGTCAGGGAGGCAGGAAGGCCTCCAGCTGGGATGACCGTGAAGGGCCAAACTGTCGGCGCTGAGTCCCCAGTGGCCCTTAGGCTGAGTCAGAAAGTGGCCTTTTGCATCTGTGCTTCCCAGCGAGAGGAGGACACAGGGAGCTTGGCGACCATTCAGAGCACAGCCACAGGGAGGTTCAAGGTGGAAAACAGGGCCTGAGTGAAGAAACTAGAGCTGGGGTCATTTCACACAGAAAAGAGAGCAGTACACAGATAAACTCAGTAAGGAGACTCTTCAAATAACTTGGAAAGTTTGAAGTCAGGTCTGAGTGTGACAAAGGCCAGGACACTCAGTTCAACTCAGTAAATACATACTGAGCATTTATCAGGCACTGTGCTGGGTGCTAGCCTGAGACAATTACAGACACCTGGGGGGACAGACAGTCCTGGAACACTCCCCAAATATCTAGGCCTGCAGCAGTTTACCTCTTTGGCGTTCCCATAAAGAATGTACTGATAGAATGACCTATAATTTCATAGACTATAGTTCAGGTGGGGCAAACAGTGTAATAATTTCATGAAACCAGAATCTAATAAGGAACCTGTTAAGGGTAAGCATGCATCCTAAAACACCAGAATTCAAGGTGGTTCTCCCCCAGAGGCAGGTTGTGGGTCTGTCTGCATTTGTGTATAACTGGCACTCCAGCTTGAGCCAGGGATGTTGACTCCCAAACCTGGACTCACGGGGGGTCTGAGGAGGGATGGGCAACTCTGCCAACAGCCTGTTGTACTCAGACCGAGGAGGGTCCTGGGAAGAAGTCATTGAGGGAAGAGAGAGCCAAGGGACCACCACCGAGCTGTGTCACAAGTAAGGAGAGGCTCTAGGAAAAACACCACTTCTGTCGCTCAGGTTATTCTCAGCCAAATCCGGGTCCACCACTGAACTCAAGGACAAAGGGGCTACCAAAAAATAAGAGCAAGGAAAGCTGGAAGAGGTGTGTTACTAAGGTATTTGAGGGATATTTAAAGCAAGTACGAGGAATCATCAGATTTGAGCCTCTGTGTCAGAAGACAGCTCTGGCTGAGGGAGAGGGTTTCTTCAGCTACAACAGCCATGGCTGCTGGAGCTGCAGCTGAACAGACAGAAAATGGCAAGTGCCACTTCAAAGCTGCGAGGAGTAATTCATGGAACACACAGGAAAACATTTTCCTGCAGCCTCCCAGAACTATAGAGTTTTGAGTAAGGCTGGAATTTCTAAAATTGTGGGAACAGATGTGGAGAAATACCATTTTGTTCCTCTTTTATGAACAAATTTTGCCCCCTGGTTTGGCTTGGGAAACATGAGTCACAGTGATCAGAATTATTTATCTTCCATAGGAGGTAATACATCCTAGTTATGAGGACGGTTTTACCCTGAAAATGAATGACTGACAAACAGTATAGAATACCATTCCCTGGACTTCACTGAAAATGGGATAGACCTATCTGGAATGGTCAAGATACAGTATTAATCAGAAGTAAGGAAACGTGCAAAATGACCTTTCAAGACCTTTTCTAGTCTACAAGCAAAAGTTCAAGTAAATACCAGCATTAGGAATTGAAATAACTATAGTATTTCTGTGTCCAAATGGCCCAGGGTTGGACACCCTTGTGCTGCCTTAGGAAGTAAAAGGGAAGAATGTCACTAACTCAGTTTAAGAATATACACAGAAAACCAAACCCAGTTGGTACATGTCAGCATCAAGGAACTGAAATCGGAAATTAGCCACGGTAACCTAGTGCCTAGTTAACCATTTTCTCTCCTTACCGATTTCCCCCCTCCTCTCTCCCTCTCTCATTCATTTCTTACTTCTCTCTCTCTCTCTCTCTCTTCTCCTCTGCTCATCTCTTGCTTTAACCTATTCTTTTTCAGCAGACCAGGCTTTTCTGCTTCTTTTCACAAATTAATGGAGATGCCTTCAATAAAATGTTACCTTCGCTCTCAGATGAGATCTCCTCACTTCAAGTGAACAGGAGAGAATATTAATTGAGGCCCAGAGATGAAGAATCTGATGGACCAGGTGTGTTTCATGGATTCATCCTCCATCGCTACACTGGAGGGCAATAGGTTGTGGAATATGAATATGTCTCCATCACATTCACAAGGGGGTCAGTTCTCAGAAAAGTGGCATCATACATTGAAAGGCAGGCCAAAACCAGAGAATGTAGTACAGAGTAGAATCATATTGTGCACATATTTAACGTACACCAGTTTTAGAACCTAACCCTTAAAATAAGATGGCTTGTTATTGGTTAATCTGTCGATAATAGACAAACCCACTGACGTACAGTAAGGCTTGAAGGCTTACAGTTTCCTAAACCAATATGGAGGAAATCCACATTTCTACAAGGCAATAGAAATACTTTGTTTTCTCTAAAGCAGAATGGTCTGAATGTCCAGATCGATGCACGTAAACTTTGTTTTTTTTCCTGGGCTTAGCTCATGCTTCAAGAATCTTGGTGTGCTTAAGAATTATCTTATGGAGTTGTATCCACAAAAGAATGACTGTTAGCTTTATGAGTGTTTTAAAGGTCTTTCAAAGATAATCTTAACACTAACAAATTTTTCCCTTTATGGTACTGACCCTGCATGTTACGAGATGCTATTTCTCTGTGATGGACTTTGGTGGAAAATTATCCAAGCTCAAACAATGAGAGAGCAGGGTCACTTTGAATAAGTCTTTAACTTTTCAATCTGCAAAATGGGAGATGATATGAACTGACAACTCAAAGGGTTGTGAGGATAAATGAGGTTGGAATAGACTAATTTGCTGAGTACCTACTATGTGCTAGGTTCTCCCCTAAGAATGTCACATTTATTATTTCTCTTCTCATAAGAACCTTAAAGGGCTGGGTACTGTTATTTCCCCAACAGCCACATGAAGAAACTCACACATGATCACACCTGGCGGAGCCAGAGCACGTGCATGGATATACGTGCATTCGTTGACAGTAAAGTGGGTGTGTTTATGCGGTGAGTGGGGAAGATGCAGAGCAGGTAGCAAAGAGTCAATCCTTGGCTTTTCAGGGACTGAAGTCTTGTTATCCCTATGGAGAACCGTCCACGTCATTTCCCTCCCCCTGAAACCCATCTTTGTGCACTACTTCTTAGCACTTCCACCAGAGAAAGAAACAAGAAATAGTTTTAAGAATTAAAAGCATTCTGTCTGTGACTCTTTCATAGATGAGCTTAAAAGTCAAGAGGAAGTCAAGGTGAGTGGCCAAAATCAGGTTCTTATTTGCCTGTTTTAACAACACTGCGTACACTATTTCACCGTTTAAGGAGCGCTTTCACAGACATGACTTCATCTGATCCTCAGACAGCCCCAATATGTACTCAGGGCAGATATTAATATCCTCATTTCACAAATAAGACAAGGGAAGCTCGTGGAAGAAGGAACTTCCTGGAGGGATCTTGCGGGTAAATGGCAGAATCTGAGTTTGAATCCGTTTCTGCTGATGCCCAGCCCTCTTCCTGCCCACTTGACATCAGCAGACCTCAGAGCCAGACTCCTGAGTCACGCCCAGTGCTAGTGAAGCAGGTCCCCTGGGTTCCCTGCCTCCTCTGCTGCTCTGCCACCTCCTTGTTCACAGCAGATCCTCGCCTCGGCAGAGATTCTGAGCTGAGGGGTGAAAAACTAGGCGCAGAAAACTCAGAAGTGACTCAGCTTTAGATTCTCTGAGGGCAGCGAGGGCCACAAAAAGAGCTTTCAAAACAATGTATTTCCCATCATCATTGCAGGAACGTGACTCTTTTCCAGGCAAATGTCTGGAAACCTAAACTGTCCTTGTCTGATAAGAAAGCAAGTTAGTTTTAAAAGTCTCCAGGGAACAGGCTCTCTCAACAGCCTGAGAGTTTATCGACATTCAGTGTCAACAGTTCTGCTTTATATTCATCCAGAATCTCTCCTGCTACCACCTTGCCTTATCCTTGTCTGCACTCAGTGGAAACAGCCCTCAGCTAGTTAAATGCTCTTCCAGCTCCTCACAGTCATACGCACGTATTTCAGGGCAGACTGGACTTGGAGCAGCAGTAGTATTTTTCCGTGCTCAGGCCCAGTTTGGAGCAACCGTCTTATACATAATGATAACCCTGCCTATGAAATTTGAAGACCCTCATCTGCTTCGCTTCCGGGCTGGGTTTTTTTCAGCGTCTGGAAGAGAAGCAACAAAATCCCCACTGACTGTCGTGTTAGGGGTCCAAGAAGTCTGGAAAATCAAAGCGCTTTTAGTTTGAGTCTTGGATTTAGGGATTCGACGTCCTTTCTTCCTGTGGTCTCAGGAGGGCATGGAGACGTCTGAGAGGTTAGTATCTGTGACTTCCTTCTGGGACGGAGCCTCTACATAAGGCTTAAGTGTCCCTTTTATCCTTCACAGCTTCCCACTTTAGAGATTGTTTGCCTGATGTCCTAGCACTTAGCTCTCAAAGCACACCTCCATCCCATTGCCCTAAGTTACACCATGGGCACCACCTCTCTGTTTCTAATACACAACATATTT
Source organism: Manis pentadactyla (assembly GCF_030020395.1). Taxonomy (NCBI): domain Eukaryota; kingdom Metazoa; phylum Chordata; class Mammalia; order Pholidota; family Manidae; genus Manis; species Manis pentadactyla. Next base: position 5,838,321 of record NC_080037.1, read on the forward strand.
CAAAGCAGAAAGGAATTTATAACACCAATGTTATTTTTCCATGTGCAATTCCAGTTTGGAATGTCCAGAAGCACTCAAGTTGCCTTTCAAGATAAAGACCAGATTCTGATTCTATGTAATAATCCTTGTGTGTTTCTGGGAAGGCTCAGATACTAGTCTTATGGATGGAAACTGCCTTCTCTGGGGTCTTCATGCCCCAGAGAGGAATCATTCATACCAAGCCAGGCTCCATCAGGATTCTGCAGTGGCCGTTTGCCAGAGTGCTCACAACTAACAAGGAAGTTTCACTTCTGCAAGCACTACAACATAAAGAAGGGCACGTTCTTCCCCGGCCTCAGGTGCAGTGCAAACTGGAAGGAGCCTCAGAGGTCAGCCAGCCGAGCTCCCTTATTTTATAGCTGCGTCTCAGCACAGCGAGTGATTCCATGTGGCCACACATTATAGGGAGAGAGAGCATAGTATAGAACCCCCATGTCTTAAGTCCCCATCCATTACTCTTTCCAAAACATAATGCAATTGCCCACAATGCTTTTACTTTAAACATTTAAGAGCTTTGAGGCCAACAAAATAAATAGGAAGAAATAAGTAAAGCATCCTTAGACCCACTGAGGTTAGGGGAGTGGCCATGTGGGAATGGAGTCTGGAGAAGACCACCCCACAGGATGCCAGCAGTCTCTGAGCACGTAGACCAAGTCCTGCAATCCCTCGTGCCTTGCTCAGCCCACTCTTTGCAGCCCCAGTCTCTTCAATAGAATGAAGGTTAAAGATAGAAAAAAAATTTTTTTCATGAGAAATCTGTAATATACTTGAGGGACATCGGGCAGAGCTGGATGGAGAAATGGGTCCTGGGTCTGCATTAGTCCCCCACCCCCTATAAGGAAGGCTCCTGAACCTTCACCAGCAGACCCCCCCCCCACCTTGTCAGAATCCATACAGGCCTGACGTGCAAGGATCTGTGCAGTTACGGCTGGTCTGTCTGGGATGGAAGACCGACATCTGGTCATGGCCCCGACTCCAAGTTTTGTCAACATTCCTGAGGGCCAGGGTAGTGAATACTTGTGTCTCCTCAATCCACAGTGACATCAGTACTGCCCCCTCCCCTCGAGGGGTGGGCCACCAGAATCCATGCTCGTATTACATAACCTCCACTTCTTGGCCATAATTGAAAGGATCAGGAACAGATAGCTGATTCAAGCTGTTGTTTGAATTTTATTTAATAGAATGCAAGAAATTGCTTCATAAAATTTGAAAGTGGAACAAGAGGTTACAAGTCCTGTCTGGACTATAGATGACCCTTGGCCAACCCCCTGCACAGTCAAAAATCGTCTTATAACCTTTGACTCCCCAAAGACTTAAACTACTACTAGCGTACTTTTGACTGGAAGCCTTACTCATAACATAGACAATAGATGAACATACTTTGTATGTTATATATATTATATGGTGTATTCTTACAATAAAGTAAGTTAGAGAAAAGCAAATGTTTTCTCAAACTGCTACAAACCTAAAAAAACTCTTCTTCCAATATACATACTGAAAAAAATCCACATATAAGTGGACCCACACATTTCAAACCTGTGTCGTCAACTGTAGTTTCACGGGAAGAAGAGATATCGACTCTAAAACCATAGACGGTAATATTCTCTGCATAATGTGGTTGCTACAGAAGCAAAGAAAGCTGGTCTGCAAGGAGAAAAGGTGGAAATGCTATAGAAAAAAGGCAAAGGTGAGTGAGAATTCTGACAGCTTTCTAGTTCCCAGTCCCAAGCTCTTCCCAAGGTCAAGATGCTCTTCCTGTTCTTAGATCCCATAAGACACTCTGTAACCTTATAATAAATCCCCATGTGTTGTTTAAACTGTGTCAAGCAGGCTGTAGTTTGAAGTCACATTCCTTTCAGGTTTCTGTATAGGTGTCTACCCTGGTAAACTAACCGGAAGATAGGTATCCTTATTCCCATTATAACAGACAAAGAAACCAGGTCAGACACTCACATGGGCATTCCCAGCAACTCTGTGGCTACATCCTGACCCACTTACCTGCCTGAATTCCTGAGTAATCCCCACCTCTTGAGTTCCATACCCGAAGCTCTACCCCTACATCAATCTAGGATGCACTCAGGAAAACAGACAACATACTAGATACTTCAGTGGAAGGGATTTCATATAAGGAACTGGTCACACAAGTGTGGAAGGCTGACCATTCAGAAATACTAACTTCAGAAGGTAGCCCCACCTTAAGGCTGAGGGATTAAAAGGAGAGGACTTGGTGCTATGAGGATTTAGGAGCTGGAGGGCACAGTGAAACTAGCGCTCAGATCTCCAAGGTGGGGCGCGGTCTGGTGTGTGCTGGTGCCCCACCGAGGCCTGATGCAGCTGGTTCCGGGGGTGCAGAAATAAGCTGGAAGCTCAGCAGGCTGCCGTGGTGGTGTGAAAGGCTGCTGCCCGGACAGGTGCCACCACTGCAGCAACCACACAAATACTGAGAAACAGGAAATGACTCTCCTCTCTGCTCCTTGCCTCTCAACTCTCTTCTGCCTCCTGTTGGCAGAATCTAAGAGGAGGCCCGTTGGCAAAGGAACCTCTCAATGTAGTTTGCAGAGACCCAGCTCCAATATCACGGAGCAGAGTAAGGAAGAATGGATTTAGAGCTGAAAGACAACAGGCAAATCACCACAACTATTTCTATGTCCACTTGTTGGACACACTCTCTCCACCCACTACCAGCCTCTTGTCTCATTTGCTACCCACACATGTCCTCCTTCCATAGGTTCCAGTCTTTGCTGTGCCACCCAAATCTTCTTTCAGTTGCCTTCTTTCAACTGGCGCATGTACCAGGCAGCAGTTCCTCTCCACAGGGTGTTTCAAGTCCTAAACCGTGGCCTTTCTCAGTGTCAACATGCTCCAGCTGATCCAGTATGCCAGTATGCCTCCTCAGATCAGATAGCCAGCCCTACAGACTTTGCATTTGCTATTCCCTGTGCATGGAATACTCTTCCCCACATACTCACCCGGATTGCTTCCTAATTTCCTAAAGAACTTTAATCAAATGCCACTTTTCAGTGATTTTCATTCTTCAAATATGTTACCCATACTACCACTTCCCATCTGCCTTTCCCTTTTTTTTATTTTAGAGCTGATCAATACACTATGTATTTACTTCTTTATACACTCTAGAATGTAAACACCATTTATTTTGTTTATTGCTATATTTCCAAGTGTCTATAACTGTTCTTTGCATGCAGTAGGAACTCGTAAAATATTCATTGAATGCTGAATGAATGAATGAATGTTCACAATAAGATTAGAGAGAGCTGGAAATGTATGTGTCCTAAAGAAAGAAGATAGAAAGATACCTGAAAGAATATCCCTTGCCTGTTCCAGAAGTCACTTCTGTCATCAGCTGGGCAGGGACGGACACCACAACTCCTAGAGCCCTCGAGGCCCCTCTGGAGTGAGAACTAGAAACGACAAGACACGGGGGTCGAGAGTGCCCAGCTCTTTCAGCAGATTTACTCCAATGCACCTGAGGAGCTGTAGTTAGTACAGCACAAGGCATCTAAATGAGTGGAAAAAGACAAATTGTTAAATGTAAAGATGAAGCAGGGGCATATAGATGGCATGAACAGTGGGACATCAGGATGTGGATGAGACAGGGATTTGGGGGCTTGGCAGGCAACAGGGCATCCATCCTTCAGAAAATCCCAGTCCAGACCCAGGCTAGCAAGAAGCTTTGATCCTTTACCTCAAAACAAGTTGTTTTTGCATAAGTGGAGAACATGTGATTTTCACACTGAGGACTGAAGAATTCCAGGCATCATTCACCCTGGTATGCCCCCACCACTGGAGGGTGAGTCACGATGGCTTGAGGCAAAGCATGGTGCTAGTGGGGTCTGAAATCCCGGCAATGCTTAGGAAATGTCCTCTTTGTGACAGTAACTAAGACTTCTGGGGATGGAGGGACCCAAACTGAGGGCCAACCTGGTCCTAGTTTTTCCTTAAGGGGGCTCACCACTGAACCCTGTTTCTCCTCTCTCTCTGCCTCCCAAAACTTCGCCTTTCTTCCCCACCTGCCAATATATTCTGACCAGGAGGAATAAAAGCTGGTATGTGGGACTACGTAGCACCACAAAGTCTCCTCACTTCACCAGCAGCAGGAAATCCACAAAGCAATAGAAGGAAGTGGCCATATGGTAAGGAGTGGGGGCTCTAGAGTGAGAATTATAGGGTTTCTTTTTTCCAGCTTTTTGTTAGTATAATTGACAAATAAAGACTATATACTTAAGGTATGCAACAAGATGTTTTGATGTACCTATACAATGTCAAATGATTACCATGGTCAAGCTAATCAGCACTGACATAGCCTTACCTGGTGTGTGTGTGGTGGGAACACATGAGATCTACATTTCATAAATTTCAAGCATACAGTACAGTATTAACTATAATCTTCATGATGTACATTACATACCTAGACCTTATTCACTCTACAACTTTATACCTTTGACCAACACCTTCCCATTTCTCCCACTTCCCAGTCTCTGGAAATCATTTCACTCTGTGCTCCTATGGGTCCAACTTCTTTTCGGTTGCACATACAAGTGAGACCATGCAGTATTTGTGTTTCTGTGTCTAGTTTACTTCACTAAGCATGATAATAACCTCCAGGTTCATCCATGTTGCTGCAAAAGGCAGGATTTCCTTCTTCTTAAATGTTGAATAGTATCCCATCCTTTTTATATTCTTTATTCATTCATCAGCCAATTGACACTGTTGGTGTCTGGACCTCGGCTATTGTGAATAATGCTCCTGAGAACACAGGAGTGCAGATGTCTGTTTCAGACAGTGATTTCATTTCCTTTGGATATATATCCAGAAGTGGGATTGCTGGATCATATGGTGCTTCGCTTTTTAAGTTTCTGTGGAACCTACATACTGTTTTCCATAACGGCTGTACCAATTTACATTCTCACCAACAGTATTCAAGTGTTTCCTTTTCTTCACATCCTGGCCAACACTCGCAATTTCTTGTTTTTTTGATAAAAGCCATCCTAAGAGACGTGAGCTGACATATCATTGTGGTTTCAATTTTAATTTCCCTGATGATTAGTGATGTTGAGCGCCTTTTAATGTAACTATTGACCATTAGTATGTCTTCTTTTGAGAAATGTCTCATTAAATTCTCAAATTGTCTCAAATCTGAGTATTCAGAAATATTCAGATCCTTTGCCCATTTTTTAATCAGGTTTTTTGTTTCTTTGACATGAATTGCATTGAATCTGTAGATTGCTTTGGGTAGTATGCATTTCAACAATATTAACTCTTCCAATCCATGAACATGAAATCTCTATTTATTTGTGCCTTTCATTAAATATTTTGTAGTTTCCAGTATCCAGATCTTTCACTTGCTCAGTAAATATATTCATAAATATTCTATTTTTGTGTGCTATTGTAATGAGATTGTTTTCTTAATTTCTTTTTTGGTTAGCACACTGTTAGTGTTTAGAAATACAACTGGTTTTTGTATGTCGATTATGTATCCTGCAAATTTACTGAATTTTTTCATTAGTCCTAATAGTTTTTTGGTGGGGTCTTTAGGGTTTTCTATATATAGGATCATGTCTTCTACAAACAGACAGTTTTACTTCTTTCAATTTGTGTTTCTCTTATTTCTTTTTCTTATCTAGTTGCTTTGTACTATGCTGAATAGTAGAAGTGGGAAGAGTAGGTCTCCTTATCTTGTTCCTTATCTTAGAGGAAAAGCTTTCAGTTTTTCACCATTGAGTATGATGTTTGCTGTCTTAACGGCCTTTATGATTTTGAGGTACATTCCTTCTGTATAATGATTTGAGAGTTTTTATCATGAGAGGATGTTGAATTTTTGTCAAATTTTTTTCTGTATCTATTGAGATGATCATATATATGACTTTTATCCTTCACTCTGTTAATATGGTATATCACATTTGCCATGTAATGTACTGATTTGTAGGTACTGAACAGTCTTTGAATTCAGGGATAAACCCCACTTGATCATGGATTTTAATGTGCTCTTGAATTGGGTTTACTAGTATGTTGCTGAGGATTATTGTATCTAGGTTCATCAGGGACATTGTCCTGTAATTTTCTTTTCTTGTAGTATCCTAGGAGCTTTTCCATTTCTTCTAGGTTATCCAATTTGTTGGCATTTAATTGTTCACAGTAATCTCTTATTTGTATCTTTGTATTTTTGTGGTATCAGTTGGAATGTCTTATCTTTCATTTACAATTCTATTTATTTGAGTCTTTTCTTAGTCTAACTAAAGGTTTGTCTGTTCTGTTTAACTTTTAAAAAAATCTTAGTTTCATTGAACATTTTATTATTTTCCCATTCTTGATTTCATTTATCTCTGCTCTGATCTTCATTATTTCATTCTTTCTAACTTTTGGCTTAGGTTGTTCTTTTTCTAGTACTTTAAAGAGTAAAGTTCAGTTTATTTGAATCTTTTTTTTTTCTTAATGTAGGCATGTATTGCTATAAACCTCCCTCTCAGAATTGCTTTGGCTACATCCCATAAATTCTGATATGTTGTATTTCCACTTTCATTTATCTCAAGATTTTTATTTCTTTTTTATTTCTTCTTTGAACCATTCTTTGTTCAAGAATATGTTGCTTAATTTCCACATGTTTGCAAATTTTCAAATTTTCCTATTATTGATTCCTAGTTTCATATATTGTGGTCACAGAAGATAGTTGATGTGATTTAAATCTCTTATATTTGTTTACACTTGCTTTGTGACTTAACATATAATCAATCCTAGAAAATGATCTGTGAGAGGTTGAGAACAATGCATATTCTGCTGCTGTTGGATGGAATGTCCTGTATATGTCTATTAGGTCCATTTAGTCTGTGGTATTGTTCAAATCTTTTGTTTCCTTATTGATTTCCTGTCTGGATGATCTACCCACTGTTGAAAGGGGGTATTGAAGTCCCCTACTATTATCATAGTCCTACTTCTCCCTTCAGCTATATTAATATTTGCCCAATATATTTAAATGCTCTGATGTTTGGTGCCTACATATTTATGATTTTTATATCCTCTGGATGTATTGGCTCTTTTATCACTCTTTGATCTTCTTTGTCTTTTTTGACAGTTTTTGACCTTTTTTCTAAGATAAATATAGCCCCGCAGGGTCTCTTTTGGTAACCATATTCTTGGAATATCTTTTTCATCTGTTCACTTTCATCCTACGTGTGTCCTGAAATCTAAAATGAGTCTCTTATAGGCAGCATAAAGTTGGGTCAGATTCTATTTCTTTTGATTTTAGAATTTAACCCATTTACATTTAAAGTCATTATTGACAGATAAGGTGTTGTTGCTGTCATTTTTGTTTGTTTGTTTCCTGTTTTGTATTTCCTCTGTTCCTTTCTTCCTCTCTTACTGTATCCTTTGTGATTTGATGATACTTTGTAGTGATGCGCTTTCATTTATCTTCATCTTTTGTGTATGTTCTGCAGGTTTTTCCTTTGTGAATACTGTGAGGCTTTCATAAAATATATTTATAACAATCTATTTTAAGCTGATAGCAATTTACTCTCAAATTTAGCATTCAAAATCTTCATACTTTTCCATATTTTACACTATTTGTGTCAAAATTTACAAATTTTACATCAGGTACTCATTAAAAAATTATTGTGGCTATAATTATTTTAATGCTTTTTCCTTTAAACCTTTATACTAGAGTTAAAAGTAACTTATTCACTACCATTACAGTATTAGAGTACTTTGAATCTGACTATATACTTACCTTTACCAGTGAGTATTAAACTTTTCATATTGCTAATTAGTGTCTTTTCATTCCTACTTAAAGAACTCCCTGTAGCATTTCTTGTAAGGCAGGTCTAGAGGTGTTGAACTTCCTGATAGCTTTTGTTTATCTGAAAAAGTCTATCTCTCCTTCATTTGTGAAGGACACTTGACCATATATAGTATTCTTGGTGGTCAGTTCTTTATTTTCATCACTTTATCATCCTACTCTTACCTGGCTTACAAAGTTTCTGCCGAGAAATCTGTTGATAGCTTTATAGGGATTCCCTTCTATGTGACGACTTATTTTTCTCTTGCTGCTTTTAATATTTCCTTTGTCTCTGACTTTTGATAATTTGATTATAATATATCTCAGTGAAGATTTCTTGATGTCATCTATTTACAGTTCTTTAGGCATCATGAATCTGGATTTGGATTCAGATTTGGGAGTTTTCTGACATTATTTATTTAAATAAGCTTTTTACCCCTTTCTCATTCTCTGCTCTTTCTGGGATTCCCATAATGCATATATTTTGCTGATGTTCCACAAGTCATGTAGGCTCTCTTCTCTCTTCCTCTAATAGGACAATGTCAAGTTGTCTTTGTGTTTGCTAATTCTTTCTTCTACATGATTGAGTCCACTGTTAAAGCTCCACTGTTAAAGATTTCTCTTTAGCTCTTTTTTATTATTTCTATTTGTTTGTTAGACTTCTCATTTTGTTCCTGTATTGTTCTCCTGATTTTATTTGTCTGTATTCTCTTGTAGCCCACTGAGATTATGTAAGATGAGTATTATGAGTTCTTTATTCGAGTTCCTGGCTTTCCTACTGGAGCTCTGTTAGTTTCCTCTGATACTGCCATGTTTGCCTAGCTCTCCATGATCCATGAAGTAGTTTTGCATTGGTGTCCATGAATTTGAAAGAATGGATACCTCTTCAAATCTTTACAGACTAGTTTCAGCAGATATTTTCCTAATGGGTCCCTGGATTGATGGGACTTCCAGAATTGTGATCAATTTCTGCCATTTTCTCCCCATCATTACTGAGGTATAATTGACAAATTAAAAATATATATATTTAAGCTACATGACTTGATGTTTTGATATATGTGTACACTGTGAAATAATCACCACAATCAAGCTAATAACATATCCATCACCTCATATACTCTGTGTGTGTGTGTGGTGAGAACACCTAAGATGTACCCTTTAACGAATTTCAAGTATACAGCATCATTAACTATATTCACATTGCTGTACATTAGATCTCCAGAACTTACACATCCTACATAACTGAAACTTTGTTCCTCTTGACCCAAATCTTCCTCCTGCATCTGCCATGTATTAACCATGATAATTTGGGCAAAAATTTACCAAAATTCCCAGAATGAGCAGGTGAGTTTCCATTCTAGGTCCTGTGTAACATAACTTAAGAGGAAGCCATTACACCTAAGACTAAACTTTCTGTATCTCAGTTTCTTACCTGTAAAATGGAGATACCCTGTGGAACTATTAATAGGTATAAAGGAGTTAGTACACATTGAGAGTTCATGATGGTGCTGGCATTCCTCAGATAGTCATCATTACCATTATATATTACCTTTATAATTATTATTCTTAAATGCAAGCTTGACTGATTAATGGTCTTTCTGATCACTTCAGGTTTCCATTTACCATTTCCTTCAATCTCACCCATATCTAAGTTCATTAGAGTGTCTTAATTGCCTTTCAATTGTTAACTGCTCCCACCTGGAAACAACAGTTACTTTCCTAAAGATTACAGTAAGCCTCAAGCATTACTTCCAGAAATTTTTCCAAAGAAAGAAAAACAGAATTCTCTGTACAGTTACAAAGCATAATGACAAATTGGGATCCATTAGTCTCTCCAGGAAACCCTCCTGTAGAGTCACATTTGCAGTGAGGCTTCAGTTTCAGAACCGAACTGGCACAGTAACCCCTCCCTCTCTTCCCATCTCTCCATATTAAATATTCAAAAAAGTGTCTCCCCCATCAGCCCAAGACCTCTTGAAATTTGGTATTATGCCTAATTCAGCTTTGTACCATCTTTGTATCATCAGTATCTCCAGCTCACAGAGAATGGTATCATGTGTAAGCCTCAGAAATTTTTTGCAGCTGTTGGATGGAATATAGATATGGATATATATATATGGATATATATATCCTCTATATTCCATCAGAATTCAATCCATGTCAACAGAATTATAATACATGGTAGAAAATAAATGCCATCAGAGAGTTCTAGATCAAACATTATAAGATTCTAGAGAAAGAGAGGACTTCTTGTTAGAGGAATCACAAAGGATTCATTGAAAAAATTGTATTTTTCAAGGTCTTGGAGAACAAATACAATTTGGAATTCCAGGAAGATAGAACCAAGCCAGCAAAGACATCAAGGCCAGAAAGTGAAGACCACATTCCAGAGGCCAAAGAAAAAAAAACAAATGGTGATGTGTTTCCAAATGTTGGTACCTGTGTGCATCTGAAATAGAGCAGAGAGGAAGGCAACTGTGGTTGATAAGCAGAGCGTAAGTAAAAACCGGGTATCTATGTGGTCAGAGAAGATAAGAGCAGAATGTGAGAGAGACACTGAGCCAGGTGCCACAATCCTTAAAGACGGGAAGGAAGAGTCAGCGTGCAAGGCTGTGAGGAATGAGTATGTGGAGAAGAGGAAGAACAGTGAACGAGGAATAATATTTTATACAATTTTAAATTGAAAGTCGAAGAATGAAAAGATAGCAGCTTGGAAGCATATTAAGGGAGAACATAGGATTCTTACACAACAAGCAGAATTGTGCAATGGTTAAGAACGTGATTCTGGTACCTGGCTACTTGGGTTTGAATCTTAGTTCAGCTACTTGTTATCAGAGTGATCGTGAAGACCTTCTTTAACCTCTCTGTGCCCCATTTTCCTGATAATGTAGTGTGGATGGTTGCTGTGAAGAATAAATGAACTAATGAATGTGAAGCCATTACAACAGTATCTGCTTCATAATGACCACTCAACAAACATTAACTAGCGAGAAGACAGAATATATATATATATGGATATGGATAAACATAGAAATATCCCCAGCTTTTCAAACGTTTGCGTGACACCATTTTGCTACTATGAGAGGCCTACATTAATACCTGTTTCCCAGCTGAAAGAAATCTGAAGAGGATTTTCATTTTACAACAAAAGGCAAAAGCGAAAGAGGCACTGAGCGTCTGTTGTGCAGCGAGCCGCTACGGGGGCAGTACACACCCCGAGCGGTGAGAGGAGCCCTGCGGAGCTCCTGCCCCAGGAGCCACACTCGGTATCTCAGCATCCAGTTTCCACGGCCCTGAACTGTGTCTGTGGCATCGGTGCGTTCTCCTGATTTATTCTGTGCATCTGTTAGCAAGATGGGTCCCAAGGTATCAGAAATGCCTGAGAGGTTATTTTGGGGGACTGGGAATGCTCAAAACTTTTCTGTATAAACTAATGGTAATTGTTTCTTCACTTCATTCCATTGTAGCTTATGAAAGTTTTCATAGGATACTCTGCTTTTGGATAGCAGGGGAAACCTGTGCTTAAGAAGAGGAAGACTTGAGAAAATTAGAAGTCGAAATCACTAGATAAGTAAGACCCATGTTGCACAACCAGAAAATTTCTCTTTTCAGTCGTAGAAAAATATATTTGAAGCTCATTGAGCCCAAATCCTTCGCCAACACAGACTCTGCTCCACTCTGTAGAGTAGGAAACCTGAGGCTCGGAAAGAGTAAGTAACTTGGCCCCGGGTCATTCTGGTTGATAACAAAGGCAGGACAAGGACCCAGGCATCTCAATTCCTAATCCAGTGTAGAGCAACTAGTTCATAGAAAATGCTGTAAAGGTGACCCAACAAGTTGGTCAAAATCGGCAGTGGTTTACCAAAAGAATAAGAGAGTCCCAGAGAAGTCAAGGAGTGAAGGTCACAGACAACCAACTGCAGTAAGATGACCTCCCACACTTCCATCGCAGTTCTTCAGCATTTTTATTTCTATTTTGAAATTAGTTTAAAAGATATTGTCTCTAGAAACAACCCACAAAGTATCCAAATCTGAAAACAATATAATCATATCCCAAAATGTACATTTGAGAATAAATGAAAAAAAGTAGAAAAAGCAACCACACAAAAAACCCTTTCGTGGAATGATAAAAATAAAAATAACATCCTAATTAAACTTAATTTTCCACTTTCAAATTCTATCTAATGATATAATTTTGGTGTGACCTGCTCTGTTATAAAGTCTGTTATCTATGGAAAGCTAGATGAGAATGTCTCAGTCAGAGATGCAGATATATTATTCTGATATATTAAACAGAATTTGGTTACCCAGTAAGTCAGATTATGTTTCTGATTAAACAATTTGCTGGGTAAATATAGGACTTAAACCAGTAACAGATTACCAGTGGTTTGCTATTGTTCAGTTCTTCACAAAGGAGCAATTACTTGAGAAACCAGAGATGGAAAAAGAAAGGAAGCCTGTTTTTGGAAAAATATAAAGGGACTTAATTTGTAGTTTTCAGAGTAAAGAAAAATCAAATGAAAATAAAACTGGTGTTCTGGGTTGGGGCCAAAGAAAGGGATTATAGAAATATGAAACTATCATCATAATTTCAGTTGTACACTTGAAAAAAAATGAGTACAAATGTCTAAAATAGAACTTTTATTTGGCTTGCCAACTTAAAATTGATATTTTCATTATGCTTTCATTCAAGGATTGACTTGTAAATACTAGGAAGAGTTTTGCTCTAAGAGTTAAACAGCTTTTTCCTATAGAGAATCTTCTGGAGAGTATGGGAAGTAAGAAAAGGAATGTATTGGGAGATTTTTTTTTTTAGTGACAGTAGAGACTGGGGCCTCTGGGTCACATCTCTTGCATTCCCATGAAAGTGAACCAAAATTCGGGGTCCAACTTAATCACTCATTGAATCTTTTTTAGTTCATTCACCTAATCAAGATAAACAAACACCCAAAGAACCATGGTCCTTAGCTAACATCGGTTATAAATTAATCTGGTCTCAACTATGAAATTTGATACTTCAGTTTGTCCACCAATAAAAATAAAACCCTACAAGAACAATGCCTATATGTGTTTAAGGGAACTGTCAAGGGAGAAAAATATTTGTATCCTTTAAAATGGTATCCTTTAAAAACATGACATTTGGCTGCATCACCATCTGCCAGCTTGTATTCTCTCCAAAAATCAAAGTCATTGGCTTATTTATGAGGTGTGCTCTTTTTCGAGCTAAAACTCCAGGTTTTGAGGTTATGGTCACATACCTTGAGACATGATTATAAAATAATGTTTTGTGGCCAGTTTCTTACAGGAGGAATAATATTGTGGAGATTCAATTTTTAAAAAATCAAGTTAGCCATTTCAAGATGACATATTTACATGTATTTGTACCTCCTTCCACTTGAGTTTCATCCAGATGTTACCAAAGTACTTACAGAATGGTGGGGTGCCTGCCAAACTCTACTCCACCATAAAAGCAAAAAGAACACTGGAAGTTTTGTCAAAATCAACTTATTCAAAACTGGGTATTAACCAAAGGCTTGCAACAATCAGAAGAGTACTTATTGAAGAAAAATGGCTAAAACTAGGTAAGAATGAGCTTTGTTGAGTTTTTACTTGTTCTATTCTTATCTGCTTCTCTCTAGCTCTGCAATGGCTTTGAAAACAAGCAGCCTCAAACACCTTGATAGCTATGAAAATAAGCAATCTAGCAGCCACTAGAAGAGACATAGGAGATTGGAGATCCCCAAAAAGCAACATTTCCAGAAAACTGTCAGTATATGTACCTGTCTGGTAACTCTCTGTAAAAGGGCTTGATCTGATTCAAATCTCACTCAGTAAACCCAATCCCTGGGACATTTTTCAAATACAACTGGTGTCAATGGTTTAACGTTGCAGTGATCTACGGAAGCATTAACAGTTGGGATAAACAAGAGGCTGGACAAGAAGTTTTAAATGAAAGTCTGTATATGCTATGTCCATAGAGGACTTTGAAAAGCCCCAACATATTCCTGGGGAATCTAGAAGGTCACTCACATGTATAATTCTGTAGGCATGCAAAGGGAAGATCTAAGAAAGACCTGAGCTTTCACCTCTGGCCAACCTTGAGGGTCTGTGAAAGTAGGAAGTGAAGACTAAGGAAGAATTGTAAACTATTGGACAGTGCATTGAAGGTGTGCCCAAGACAAAGCCCCTCAGCAAAGAGTGGGAAACTTTTTGGTTTAAAACATTTAAGGAAATCTCTGTCTAATCATTAACTGACCACTGACTTAATATAGCAGAGACTCCAGTGGCCACACATGTAAAGACTATAGACGGCAGAAGCAGTTGAAAAAACTCACTAAATAAACAAACAGCAACAAAAAAAAACAATAACAACAAGCCCTGGGGAGAGAGGGGACCCAGGTTTCTAGGTTGCCACACTGTATTGATCGTCCAGTTAAAAAAAAAAAAAGACACATGCTATGACCAGGCAAGTATGGCTCACTAAAGGAAAAAAAGCAGCCAATAAAAACTGAGGAAGACCAGATGTTGAATTTACTAGTCAAAGACCTTAAATCAGTGGGTTATATTTCCTAAAAACTAAAGGAAACCATAACCAAATAATTAAAAAGATTAGAGCAATCCATGTCTCACAAATAAAGATTTAAATAAAAAGGAGAAAAGTTTCTAGAAATTCTGGAATGAAAAAGTACAATAACTGAAATAAAAAATTCACTAGAGGGGCTCAACAGAAGTTTGAGTTGGCAGAAGTAAGGGTCAGTGGACTTGCAGATAGGTCAACTGGGACTACTCGGTCTGAGAAATATAATGAAAAATAATAAAGAAAAAGTACCCAGATCTCAGACCTGTGGAATACTATTAAACTCACCAATACATGTTTATGAGAGAAAAGGGGCAAAAAGAATATGTGAGTAAACAATGCCTGAGAATAAAGCAAATTTGATGATAAGCATTAATCTACACATACAATATCAAAGAACCCCAAGAAGAATGATGTAAAAGATCTACTCATTTAGATCCATTATAGTAAAACTATTGATGCTCAGAACTAAAACAGAATCTTGAAAGCATCAAGAGAAAAAGGATTCATCATAACAAGATATCTAAATTAAGATTAAGTGCTGACCCTCATCAGGTACCATGGAGGTCGGAAGGCAGTGAGATAGCATACTTGAAGAGCTGAAACAAAACGCCAACCAAGAATTTTATGTCCTTCAAAATTGAGGAAGAAATTAAGATATTACCAAATTTTTTAAAAACTGAAAGAATTCATTGCAAGAAATACTAAAAGGTACCCTTCAAATAAAAGAACTCTAGATAGAAACTCAAATCCATATGAAGATATAAAAAACACTGGTAAAAGTAACTACACAAATATATGTAAAAACAGTATACATGTATTTTTGTTCTTAACACTTTTCTTCTAATTGATTTAGATAACTGCATAAAGCAAGAATTATAAGAATATGTTAATGGACTTACATAAAGATATAATTTTTATAGATAATAATAGAAGAAAAGAGTGGGCAAGAAGCAGAGCTATACTGGATACTAATTTTTGTATACTATTAAAATTAAGTTGGTATTCATTTTAACTAGATTGTTTTAACATGTTATTTGTATCCCCAGGGAATGCATTTAAAAAACAGCAAAATTCTATACATATATAGTAAAAAAAGAAGCAAGGGAATTAAAATGGCACACTAGAAGTTTTTAAAACATACACCTAAAAAAATCCATGAGTCAAATAAGAAATCACAAGAAAATATAAAATACTGGGAGATTAATAAAATGAAAACACAGTATGCCAAAATTTAGGTGATGCAGCTAACACAGTGGTTAGAGGAAAATTTGTAGCTATAGATATGTATATTTAAAAATAAATACTGCAAATAAATAACCAAATTTCTACCTTAACATATCAGAAAACTAAACCCAAAGCAAACAACATAGGATTAGAGCAGATATAAGATAAACAATAGAAAAATAATAGAGGAAATCAACAAAACCAAAAGATCTGGCTCTTTGTGAAGGTCAACAAAGCTGACAAACCTTTAGCTACACTAACCAAGATAAAAGAGAGAGGACTTAAATTACTAAAATCAAAAATAGAAAAAGAGACATTATTATTGACCTTAAAAAGTAATTTTTAAAAGACAGTAAGAAAATACTACAATTATATGTAAACAAATTGGATAATCTAGATGGAATTGACAGCTTCTAGAAAAACACAAAGTACAAAAACTGGAGAAGAAATAGAAAATCTGAATAGACCTATTAATAATAAAAGGGGCTGAATTAGTAACTAAAAAATTACCCAAAAAGAAAATTCTAGGCCTAGATGACTTCACTGGTGAGTTCTACCACACGTTTAAGGAATTTACATCAATTCTTCTTAAGTTCTTCAAAATATAGAGGAGAAAGGAACACTTCATAACTCATCTGATGGGACCAGCATTGCCCTGATACCAACCCTAGACAAGAAAACCACATCATAACATCCCTTATGAATATAAACCAAAAAAAATCCTCAAAAATACTGAAGTATATTAAAAGGATTTTACACATGACCAACTGGCAATTTTATCAGTAATTAAAGATTAATAACAACATGTAAAAATTGTTCAATATAATTGAACCACATTATATAACACCACATTAGCAAAATGAAGGAAAAACAATGACCATCTAAACTGATGAAGAAAAAGCATTTGGCAAAATCTAACACTTTTCATGATGAAAACATTAAACAATCTAGGACTAGAAGAAAACTTCCTTAATCTAACTAATTTATGAAAATTCACAGCTAACATCATACTCAATGGTGAAAGACTGAAAACTTAAGATCAGGATCCTGATCAAGAATCAGGGTAAGTATGAAGATAAGGATGTCCACTCTTGCCACTTCAATGTATCACCACACTGGAGGTCCACAGCAATTAGAAAAGAAAGACGAATAAAAGAAATAAAGCTTAGTATGGAAGAAGAAAAATTATCTCTATGCCCAGATGACATGATCTTGTATATAGAAAATACTGAGGAATCCACACACACAAATAAAAACCTGTTAGAACTAGGAAGCTAAGTCATCAAAGTGTACAAGATCAATACATAAAAATAAATTGTAGCTCTAAACATTAGCAATGAACACTCCAAAAATGAAATTAAGAAAACAATTCCATTTATAAATCATATTAAAAGTATGAAATAGGAATAAATTTAAGAAAAGTGGTGCAAGACTTATACACAGCAAATAGCAAAACGTTGTTGAAAAAAAAAGATCTAATGAAAGGCATTCCATGCTTATAGATCAGAAGACAATACCATTCAGATAACAATATTCCCTAAAATAATGCACAGATTCAACACAAGCCCTATGAAATTCCCACAAGCATTTATTTTCAGAAATTGACAAACTGATCCAATAATCAATGTAAATTCAAGAGACACAGAATAGCCAGAACAATCTTGAAAAAGATAAAGTTGGAGGTCTCACTTCCTGATTTCAAACTTACTGCAAAGCTACAGTAATCAGCAGCCCTCACATTATGGCAGTTGGAAGGTACTGCCATCACAGTGTGTTCCTTGCCCATCCGTCATAAAACAAAGACTGCCAGGAGAAAGATGCCATCACAGAAATACCAGCTATAGTTTGCCTTCCCTTAAATATAAATCAAAAGCTAAGGACTGTAAGAATGTGAAGAGTATCTACAGCAAAAGTAAAAGGGGTCAAGCTTTTTTTTTTTAATGGAAAGGTTAATCCCAGAGTAAACAGGCCTAATTCAGTGAATAAAAGAGGGCTTTTAAAAAGTCAGTATTCTCAAAGAGATGTGAGAAGATATTGCATCCAATAAAGTTAAAACAAGATGCCATGAAAAAAAGAACACAAAGGCAGAAAGGAAGCTTTTTTTAAATTAAAAATCTATTTCAGTAGGAGGACTCTATGGATACTAACGTTAAAGAAACTGTGACTACAGAGCCAGAAGTCAGAGACATAAAATAAATGAACACCTAAGACAAGACAAAGTTCAGAAAAGAAAACATCTAACTAAAAGGCATTCCAGAAAGAGCAAGCAAATAGAGAAAAGCAAGGAAATCAAGGGGAGCCGGATGGAATTAAGCTCTATATCCTGGAGGAAGGAAAATCTACATATTTTACTTGGAATTCTTCTCTAAGAAAGATTTGTCTCTTTTCCCCCATGTGTGTGTGTATGTATATGCTTATGTATTTATTCATTTATATGTCATATGAACTTAAGTATACATTGGGTTTAATTCAATACTACAGTATTTATCTTTACTCAAATTATTACAGCTTAACTATCAGGAGCTCTTTCATGTTCATGCCTGTGTTTCTTTGACAAACCCTTTCCTTTCAGCTTTGGTGCACTTCCTTACTTTCTGGTACTACAAGATTCTCCAGGTTCATTTGTTTTCCCTGCCCTAGCAATAGAATATGCTGTTTCTCCAAGGAACTCCAGGAAATGGTATTTAGAAGCCAAGATTTGGATACTGTGTGAGCTTATTGCTCCTGGGCCTACTGTGCTTTTTTAAGTTTCATGAGTCTACATTTTTACTTTCTTTATAGATATCACAAGGTTCTAATCTTTGTCTCAATTCTGGGACTACTCTAAACTCATAGAAATCCTAATCTCATTGAAGTTCCTGTTGAGAATGTATTTTTTAAATAACTTTCTATTTTTCTATGAGTATATTAACTTTTCTTCCCAAATGTTTTCACTAGTATTCTACCCCTTAATAAATTCTCTACAGAGGAATTGTTTGTCCTTTAAATTTTTTCTCTTAGGAAAGTGGCATTCATAATTCACTGCTGACTCCTAAGTCAAGTTGCTCTCACTCATTTATTTGCTTTCTTTAAAAAGATACTTTCTCCTTCTAAACTACTAAGAGGAAGCAGACAAATAGTTTTATTTCATCCTTTGTTTTCAATAAAGACTTCTTTATGATCCCACACACACACCCCACTCCACACCACCATCACACACACAAATCTCTTAAACACCTGTCATTATATCTGAAAATACACAATTATGAATTTGTCTCTCTGACTTAAAGTCTGTCTACTGCTAAAATATAAAAACAATACTTCCTAATTAAATATGGTGGAGAAGCAATAGTGAACAAGGATTTCAACAAATCTTAGGAAAATAAAATTGATGGAGGATTGTTAACTCACACAGAACAGAAGTTTCATAAAACTGAAGTGTCTGCACAGGGAGATATGGATGAGAAGTGGACGGATGCGAGTCCCCAGAGAGCCCTGGGCAGCCTCAGGACTGAGAAGCCCCAGGCAGCTGTCTGGGCAACGATGAGGCCCGGGGCTCACAGGGGGGTTAGACTCTCTTCACAGCCGAGCAGTCAGGACCTCCAAATTGTGCCTGCTCTGCCACCTTTATTCCCAGGGAAATTTAACCAGATAGACTCTGGGTTCGGAAGCATCAAGCAGAGAATAAGACAGCAGAGGGAAGAGATTTGAAAATGGAATAAGTTTGGTCAAGGTGTATATCCTGAAACCAAATGACCAGCTAAAACCCTTCAAGATCCTGCCGTCACAAGGACACAAGCTTCATGGTGCACGTGGAGCTTCCCGTTTCTTTATCAAGCTCTATACTCTTAAAAATAAATAAATTTATATATAAATAAAACAAATGTTTAATATTATATATAAATGTTAGATGAAAGCTTCCAACTTGAAATAGACTAAAAAAAAAAAGAAAAAAAGGAATTTAGAGAAAACAGACATAATGCATAAAAAAGAGGTAATACCAACAACATACAAGGCCTTCAATGTAAACTTTATTATCGAAGTAAGCTGAGAGATGACACCACACAAAAAAAACAAAAACATACATATTTTTTAAAGAAGCATTATTGATTAAGAAAAAGTTCCTAGAGATTAAATAAATATTACAGACAAGATCAAAAAAATTCAGGAAAAAAGGAGTTAGAGCCTAAATACAAGGAAATCCCCCAGGAAAATAGGATATGAAGAAAAATTTAAAAATCAGAAAATCTAAGAAATTAGAGGATAAATTCTGCAGGTCCAAAATCTCCCTGGAGTTTCAGAAAAAGGAAGAGCAAGGAGAATGACAGGGAGGAAATTATCAAAGAAATAATATCAAAGATTTTATATCAAAAAAATTGAAAGACATTAATCTCAAGTTTGAAAACATCCTCAAGAAGCCTCAAGAAGCCAGCAAACTTAAAGAGAAAAATTAACAAAAAAACACCTTCTTAAGGAATTTTATCATGAATTCAGAACAATAGAGATAAAAGATCCTCAAAGCTTATACAGAGAACACACTACACACAGACATTCATACTGAGAATCAATATGCATCAGATTTCTCAACAGCAATACTGGAAGCCAGAAGACAATGAATCAAAGACTTCCAAATGTGAAGGAAAATCCTTTTCAACCCAGAACACTGTTCCTAGCCAAACTATCTATCAAATACGGTCGTAAATAAAATTACTTTAAAGTATGCAAGGACTCAAAAAGCCTACCTGTTATGCACTCTTTCTTGGGAAGGTACTGGAATATGTTCTCCCTCATTGCCAGGAAGTAAACCAATGAACAAGACATGCAGAGGATCCAACACAGAAAAGGTACAAAAGGAAAAACTGGGACAAAAGCCATGAAGCCGACTTAGAGAACCACCAGTTCAAGCTGGGGGGAATAGAGAGAAGTGGCAGGCATGTCTGATGTGTTTGAGCATTTTGAAAATACCATTGCTTTGCATTTGACACATCTTTTGGAGCATTTGGATAAAATAGCAAAAGGTAAATAAAAACTAGCAAATGGAAAAAATGAGGAAATTATTAACTCAAGGTTAAGCAAAATATTGAATATAAAAGAAAGCATAATCACAGCATACTACTTGGAGCAACTATATTTATATAATCATAATACTGTAAAGGCCAATATTGACTTGACCAAATATTGTATGATAATCATACTGAGAGGATATTAGGAGGATGAAGGACAGATGATAAGTAAGAGAAGGTATCAGAAAGCTAAGCCCTCATGTACCATAAAATAAAGTTAAAAGATAACATCTAAAATTAAATCATAGAATATATAGAGAGAAATGATAGATGATAGATAGACAGATAGATGATATAGATAGATAGATAGATGATAGATAGATGATAGATAGATAGATAGATGATAGAAAGATAGATATGGAAGTAAATACCAGAAGAAAAAGCTACAGGAATTTAAAGTGCTTACTTCTAGAGAGCAGGACTAAAGGGGGAGGATGGGGCAGAAGATTGGTATTTTTTTTTTCATTTCTTTTGCTATCTTCTAATTTTCCAAACATATCAGGAGAGGTAACCTAACTGTCAAGCTATGTTTTAGTGTTAATGAATTTATCAGACCCTTTTTCAAAAAGGTCTTTCGTTAAAGTGAAATCTGGAGAAAACATATTTAAAAAGGAAAGTTTTACTAATTTCAATCATCTGTACCACTAGTATTCGTTCTGGGCTCAGTCCTGGGCCCTGCTCTTCTTTACTCCATAGTCTCTACCATTTTACCCACACCTAGACCTTTAATTATTCTCAATAAACTGATGGCCCTTAAATTTTACTCCATCTCAGACCTAGAATCTACTCTGAACTTTGTCACTAGCGAGCCATACTACTTGGAGGGGGTCCATTGTCCTGTTTGGCCCTCTATTGCCTCGTCTGTAAAATGAAGTACATGGACTAAGTAATCTCTCCAGCCTCCCACAGATGAGAGTGGTGACCACAGGACGTGTCTGTGTGGGCCAAGTTGTGTCAGGACCCCTCCTGAAATGATCTGGAGTGAGAAGTGGGCTCGTGGAGCATTCATGCTGGCACTGCGGCGTAAACCTACATATCCCAACATTCTAGGACCTGTGGTTTCGTTTTCTCCTAAGGCCTGAGCCTTTGAAACTGCTGCCCTCTACTGCACAGAAATAGCCCCATCAGGAAGGCTACAGAGGCCTCCACCAACCAGGGCCAGCCAGGACAGGGCCCCCAGGGAGGCAGGCTGACTCACAGGAACTAGCCTCAAACGTACTCAGAAAACAAGGGAAAAATCAAGCCATAAAAATCTGCTTAAGCAAACACCTTCTGCTCAGGGCTTCAGATATGACCTCATCATTACCCCCCGGTGTTCCTTATTCGGGCCCTCCTCGCAGCAGGGAAGATTAAGGCAGGACAGGCAGGGCCGCTGTCACATTCCAGAGAACTCCAGACAGCTACAGAAACAAGTCCCCTGGAGTGTCGCTGTTGGGAAGCCAGTGAAATACGGACACGAGGACAGAGGAGTGAGGCAAAAACAGCTCTTTCCCAATAGGTGTTATAGGCAAAAGAGGGCTCTGGGTCTTCAATTTGATCGCCTTTGGGGTACTGACCTGACTGAGAACAGGCCAGTGAGCCAACTAGTTAGTCTTACAGCTCTGTTCTCTGCGTGGGTACTTTGCAACTTCCACCTACAACCCAGGCACAAATTGTAGACTGTGGTTTTTTCTTCTCACTCCCCAGAAGCAAGGTATCAAGATTCTCATCCCATTTCCCAGCAGCTCAGTCAATGGGACTGAATAGAATTTACCATCCTCAGGCCCTTTTCTCTGCTGAGACTGACCAGTGCCAAATTCAGCCCGCCACATGCCCTGCCCCTCAGTATGTCCTTTATGAGCAGTGGACAGACATGCACTGAAGATGTAATAAGGGGCAGGGTGGGGGGGAGTATGAGAAAAGCATTTCCACTGAAACAGCTACGCTTACAGCTCAATTCTACTCACATACGTTGGTCATTCCCAGAACTGCTCCTTGCTATTCCCTCAACTATAGACTCACACTTGCTCCCACACACTTTCCTATAAACCAGGAGGAAATGGAGCACAGGCCCAGAAGAGTAGTGGGCCTGGGGCTGGTGTAGCATAACCTTGTCGTGGTTCCCCTCATTTCACACTAATGTCAGCGTGGCCAAGGAAGCAGCCGTCGGGCCTGCATCATCATCTGGTCTTTCTCTTGTGCTAATGACTGTCCTCCTTTGAGACCGCAGGCTGAACCAATCTCTTACCATGTTGCCTTTCACTTGAATTACTAATTCTGAAGTTTGCTGGAAACAATTGCTCTCCCTTAATTACTAGTTTTTTCTATTCTTCTTCAACCTGGATGGCTTGAAAATTGCAACGCACAACTGTTTCATTTCTCTTTCAAAAGCTATCGTTGGTGCATATGGCATTTTTCAGAATGTTGCTGGTATTAGGAGAAGACATGGCAGGAAGCAAACAGTACAGTAATCAAATAAACTTGGACTTTAATCCCTACTCTGCCATCTACTGAATTATGGACACTTAGGTAAATTATTGAAACTTTCTCTTTGACCAATGACTTTTAAAAGTGTTTTATAACTACACAATGCATAGGGAAGACATCTGTTTTTTCTTCATGAGGTATAACTTCAAAAAGTGAAATGAACAGATCTTCAGTGTTCAGCCTGATGAATTTTTACAGCTGTGCACCCTTCCGTAACCACCACTGGTGAAAATACAGAATTATTTCCGGCACTTCCCAGCAGGCTCCCATGGACTCTACCTCAGTAGATACCCTTTCTATAGGTATTACTATTCTGACCTTTACCGCCACAGATGAGTTTTGCTAATTCTTGATCATCACATAAGTGGAATAGTATAGTGTGTACTCTTTTTGTGTCTGACTTCTTTCTCCCAATATTATTGCTAGGCAATATGCTTAATTTTTTAAAGAAACTGCCGAACTATTTTCCAACATGGCAGTACCATTTTAAATTGGCACCAGCAACGTGTAAGACTTACACATTCTTGGCCTATTTTTAGTATGGTCAGTCCTTTTCATTCTAATAGACGTGTCATGGTACCTCATCATTACAGTTTTAATTTCCATTTCCCTAATAACTAATGATGCTCAGCATCTTTTCATGTGCTTATTTGCCATCAATATATCTTCTTTCCTGTTCAAATCTTTTATTTTTAAAATTAGGTTGTATTATTATTGAGTTTTGAGGGTTCTTTCTGTATTTTGGATACAAGCCCTTTATCAGATATGTATTTGCAAATATTCTCTAACAATCTATGCCTTTCCTTTTCATTCTCTTTAACAAGGTCTGTCAAAGAACATCAGTTCTATTTTTAGTAATTTTTTTACCATTTTTTTCTTTTATGGATTATGCTTTTGGTGTTATAGCTACGTAATTTTGGCCTATAAACAGATCACAAAGATTTTCTCCTGTTTTTCTCTAGAAGTTTCATAGTTTTAGGTTTTACATTTAGGTCTATGATTCATTTTGAGCTAGTTTTTATTATGGAGAGGCCCACATGCCAAAGGAACTGAGTTCTCTTGCCAACAGCCACATGAGTGAACCCAGCATCAGATTATCTAGCCCTAGTCGAGCCTTCAGACCACTGCCCCTTGTCTGACAGGTTGACAGCAACCTTGTGACAGAACCTGAGCCAGAACCATCCAGCTAAACCACTCCCTGGATTCCTAATCCTCAGAAACTAAGGAAATGAACACGTATTGTTTGCAGCAATAAAAACAAAATAATGCAGACACTGTTGCATTACGTGGAAACAGTTAGACCCTTGCAGGTCTTGCTTTTAAGCTTTGTTAGGCTGGACAAGAACTGCATTCAGTCTAGGCAAGACCCTTCTTGGCACTCTACGCGAGACCCCGGGAATTACGAGGCTTTCCACTCCAGGCACTGTTCTCTACCCTTTCAGATGATTCTTTCTGGCCTCAAGCAGTTTCTTAATACGCAGTGAGTGCTGGTCACACTCAACTGAATACTCAAGGCACCTTCGCAGACCTCCAGTTTCCTTTCTGCAGCTCTCCTGTCCAGGACTCTGCCCTAAGAACTGTGGGCCCCTTGGCTTCCCCAAACTCTCAGCTCCATCTCCTCAACTCGGAGATTACCAGACTTTTCCTGAGCAGGATAGCCTGACAATTCTCTCCAGGCAGCAAGCTGGACAACCACAGGGCTTACTTCATTTGTCCTGTCTCCCCAGGACCACTGACCTTCACAGCCTGATATTCATTGTCTTCGTGTCATTGTTTCATTTATTTTATCTAGCTTTTTAGTTCTTTCAGGTGGGAAGGCAAATCCAGTGCCTATTATATCTTCAGTAGAAGTGGAAGATCCAGTAAATCAGCTCCAGGGAAACAGCACCAATAGGATGTGTGCATAAACAAAGAGATGTATTTTAAGGAATTAGCTCTTGCAATTGTGGAGACTGGCAAGTCCAAATGCTGTAAGGCAGACTGGCAGGCTAAAACCCGGGGAAGAGTTGCAGTACCTAAATACCATTTCCTATTCAAAAAGACCAAGGCTATCTGGAGAAATTGCTTCCTTTGGCAAGCTGGACTCCTTTCCCAGTGCTGGGCACCACTGGGTACCTCTCTCTTTTGAAAGGCTTGCAATTTCACTTGAAGGTGACCTCAGTGAGGTTTGCAGGAATTATCCAGATGTACCTTGCACTGGGTGAATCACGCAGTCTGGGAGCACACAGAGAGGAGCGTGGGTGCCATGGTTCCAAGAACTCTTGCACATCCCCTAACTACGGTCATTATTTACATTCTCATCCCAGAGAGGACTGGATCTTTCTAGAATGTGGTCTCAGCCCTTCGGTCTAAGAGTGTAGGTTTAATTGATTCCATTAATAAATTTAGATTTCCAACCCTAAAATTTTCATTCTAAAGAAAAGTAAACGTATCACAATAACTGAGTTATTAAATATACTTTATAAACATCTTAACCTGGTATTTCAAAAAAACTTTTAATCTGTCTAGGATAGGGCTGGAAATGTTTAATTGGTCTAGGATAGGCTGGACATCTTGACATGCCAGAAAGCAAAGAAGCTACAAAGTAATACTAGAGTTATATCAGAAGCCCACAGGAGCTGATTCGAAGGGGCTCACTGGCCAAAACTAGGAAGGACTATAATGAATAGAAGCACATCAGATATATGTTTAAAAATCCAGGAGTTCATGACGATATTCAGGAGAGGGCAACACTTCTTTGATCAGCTCTGAAGAGTGCTTGGGTGTAACTCATTCTGGAAACTGATGCATGAAAAATCAGACACTTGTTGCTGATCTTGTTGTACTAGATAATCAAACAATTGATACAGGTTTTTCTTTATAAAGTATTACTAATAAATACAAAAGAAATAATAGGATAATCTCTACTTTTCAGGCCCTAATGAATAATGAATCTAGGAAACAAACATCAAGAGCTGCTAAGACACTGGAAGAAGGGTTGATAGGAACTTTATAATGGTTGGATCAGGCTGACAATACTTAAATTAAAAACACTGATAAAAACAACCTAATTAAAAAATGGGCCAAGAACCTGAACAGACATTTTTCCAAAGAAGAAATACAAATTGCCATCAGGCACATGAAAAGACGGTCCACATCACTAATCATCAGGGAAATGCAAATCAAAACAATAATGAGGTATCACCTAACACCAGTCAGAATGGCCACCATCCAAAAGACAAGAAATAACAAGTGCTGGTGAGGGTGAGAAGAGATCGATCTTATACTGTTGGTGAGAATGTAAATTGGTACAGCCACTGTGGAAAGCAGTATGGGGCTTCCTAAAAAAACTAAAAGTAGAAATACCATACAACCTAGTAATTCCACTTCTAGGAATTTACCTGAAGGAAACAAAACCCAATTCAAGAAGATACAGGCACCTCTCTGTTTATCGCCATATTATTTACAATAGCCAAGTTATGGAAGAAACCTAAGTGTCTATCAGTAGCTGAATGGATAAGATTAAACACAAATACAAAATGGAGTATTAGTCAGGCATAAAAAAGAAAGAAATCCTGCAATTTGTGACAACATGGATGGACCTAGAGGGTATTATGCTAAGTGAAATAAGCCAGGTGGAGAAAGACTAACACTGTATGGTTTCACTTATTTGTGGAATATAAAAACAAAACAAAATACACAAAATTGCAGTAGACTCATAGACACTGAGAAGTGACTGGTGGTTATAATGGGGGAGGGGTTGTGGTAGATGGGTGCAGAGGGTGAGAGGGATAAAAGAGCACAAAAATTCTCAATCATAACATAAGTTGGTCATGGGGATAGTAGTACATCATGAAGAATATAGACAATGATTCTCTAATACCTTCCTATGTTGACAGATAGTAACTGCACTAGTGAGGATGAGGATCTAATAATATCAGTAACTTTTGAACCACTGTTGTATACTTGAAACCAATATAAGAATGTATATCAACGATACTTCAATTAAAAAAACTGAAAAAACACTGATTTATGTTACAAAGAGAAAAACAATTATGTGCCTTCTAATGAGATTCAATAGGAATTCATACACAGAACCATTTATGAAGTTATTTTAATCAGAAAAAAAAAGCTCCAGAATGTGAGCAAGCCTCAGATACAACCACAGTTTTCAGGAAACATGAGAGAGGAAAATGTTAAAGGATACCATGGAAATAAAATCTAAAATCTACAAAATAAAACTGTTAAACAACCAGTTTTTTCCAACAAATAAATATCAAGAGAGAGGGGCCATGCATAGGTTAGAAAACAGTTGAGACATAAAAGTCAAAGGCAATAAATGGACTTTAGGACCTAATTCAAATAAATCAATATGATGAGATATATATGCGACAGTTGAGAAAATTTGAACACTAGTTGGGTATTATTAGATGTTCAGCTGCTACAACAAAAATACCATAGACTAGATGACTTACAAACAAGAGAAATTTCTCTCTCATGGTTCAGAAGCTGAGAAGTGCAAGATCAGGAAACCAGCAGATTTGGTGTCTGGTGAGTTTACAGTTCCTGGTTCATTGGTGCTGTCTTCTGGCTGTGTCCTCACATAGTAGAAGAGGCGAGGGGATTCTCTGGGGTCTCTCTTATAAGGGCACTAATCCTATTTATGGTGGGCTTTACTATATGACCAACCCACCTCCCAAAGGCCCCACCTCCTAATATCATCCTTTGAGGGTTAGCTTCCAACATATGAATTTGGGAGGGCCATAAACATTCAGTCTAGAGAAGATCATATTAAAGAATTATTAAAGTTTTTAAGGTGTGTCATTTTATATACATGTAAAATAGAAATCTCTTAGATATATACTGAAATATAAATCCAACATGTAGAATTAATTTTAAAGTAATGCAGTGGGGGGATGGGGAATGGGAATTAAATGAAACAGGATTAGCCAGTGTTGTTAGAAACTAAGTAACAGAAGGTCATTATCCTGCTCCCTACTATTGTGTATGTTGGAAGTTTTTAGATAAAAATATAAACAAAAAGAATGGGTCTCTGGATTCAGACTGAGTTTAATTTCCAGCTTTGCTTCTTACTAGGTATATAATTTTAACAATTTGCTTGATCCCTAAGCCTCAGTTTCTTTATGGACTGAACAGTAAAAATTCTCACCTCGTACGAAAGTAATAAGGATTAAATGAGACAATGTACATAAAGTGCTTACTGCAATGCTTGGCACATGGCTACGCACCATAAATTGGCTCTAGTTCCCGTTACTTAATATGTGCTTTGTATGCTCATGAGATTTAATCTCCTCTCTGTCCAATTTCAGACCTTTTAGAGGTATATAAAATAGGAGAAATATTAAAATTTAAAAGCAACTCATCAAGTCTCCTTTTAATCTTATATTACCTGTTACATATTTTAGTATATAAAGTATATACATTATGAACTCGACACAGCATTCTGTTAAAAAGTCCTTGCCCACTAGAAGAAAATTTGAGCATTAACATTTTCTAAGTAGAATCACTGAGATAGAAAAGAGAGAACTAATGTGGAAATGATGAATCATGAAGCTCTAATGATAGATTTTTTCATTCTTATATTGTCCTTCTTTGTTCAGAACTTTGAAAATACTGTCTTTTTGTTTTGATTCACTGGGCTTTTGGCAAGTCTTCTAGGCCTGTGGCCTTTAACGGGCACCACATAATACTGAATTCATACATCACATCAGAGGACTCACGTCAAGATTCTTGCAGAAAGGCATTACATCAAAGTGCATTGTCTTGAATTCATAGCATACGCTTGCTTCATACATCCCTCTGAATTAAAATATTATATTTCAGAAGTGAAAAAGTTCCAACTAATGCCCAAGGTTAGAGGTAGCAGTCCATGAAGACCATGTCACCTTACATAGTGGTGTACTGTCAATCCTCCACTATCTGAAGGCACATTCACATCCCCCCAGCTTCACCACAGCCCATTTTACCTACAAGTTCTCTCACAGCTGTACCTAACTGGTTAGTGTGAATACATTTTAGTACTAAATTATCTTTCTATGGTGTTAAGTGGCCAGTTTAATCTCTGTAACCAGACCACAGGCTTTGTAAAGTGACTGTTATGCTTTCCATACCCTAATAGTGCTGGACCCTGAAAGACACACAGCCCTTATTGGCAGACTCATTCGTATATCACTTCCCAACGTGCTTTTCCTAAATTGAGGCTCTAAAGAGAGCCACGAATTACAAAATCATCAGTCTCAGCCAGCAGAGAACAGACTTCTGAGCCAACTGAGTGATTTGTGTTTTAGTCACTCTTCTGGATCGTGCATGTTATTTCCATGCCTCTTTTTACCTAGATAACAGATCTGGCTGTGCCATGAAGAATCAAGAGGAGACACGGGAAGACAGCAAGCCAGGGCCAGAGATGGAATCACCGATTCCCGTAACAGCCCGAACTTCCAGGAACAGAAGGATTGAAAATTGAACATGGAATCTCTTTGGTCATCTTCCTGTAGATGTCACCAATAAATCCTTTTTAGATATCAAAACTGGATCAAATTCAAGAAGAGGGAAATTGAAGGAGAAAATTCAAATATTCAAACAACGTACCCTATGGGGCTTATGTTCAATATTATTAAAACATATCAAGAGCGATTTTGACCAAACTCAGTGATTACAACTCTCACTTAAATTCTACCATGCTGTTGCCAAGTAATTCTAATTCATATTTTTTTTATAAACACTTTACTCAATTCTGTATTTCCTGAATTAGAACAATTATTTGACAAGGGCTCATGAAGGCACATAGTGCTACCACCTTATAGTTTCATGGCTCAGAGGCTCCAGGCTCTTTGCCTTCAGGTACCCAAGGCTCCCCAGCCATTGCCCCTCTCCAGGAAAACCCCTACCGTAATCCCATGCTGCCAGGCCTCCCCTTCCCTGGCATTATTAGTATGATCTTAAAGATAGGGAGATAGGAAATAACCAGCAAAGGGACAGAAAAAAGGGAATGAAGCATACCATTCAGGTGCTAAAAACTTGGCGGTTCTGTCCCCAAAATCCGTTTGGAACTTGTTCTGATGGAGAACTCAAGCCTCACAAATCTTTTTGAGAAGTGGAGTGGATAACAATAGCAAAATTGGGCTGTTATTGAAATAAAACAGAAAATATGCTAGACATACTATTTAGTAGGCCTTAGCACAAAACCAGTGAATTTAGATAAATATAATTATCATAGATTCTTTTTTAAAAAGTGACCCTTAAAATTTGTACTTCAAGAGAGGAAAGACCCACCCGTGACATTCCATCCTGTGACAACTTTTCAGTGGAAAATAAAATTTACTGATCTCTTCTCTACATGTAACTTTTAGAATTTTTCATTTATCCAGGTGTTAAATTTTATGCTTTTGGTCAATACTTACAGGCTATATAAAATGCATTTATGAAGCTCAATATCTTCATGCAAACTGCATTTAAGACTAGAGAACCCTAATGACCAATGATACATGGACCATAAAGACCCAAGTTTGTATCTTTTTTTAATCTTCCAGTTGAAGAACAAAAAAAAGTAGAATGGTGGTGACGAACTTGCCTAGAGAACTGCAGGAACCGTATTCTTGGGAATGCCTAAGCGCCACGAAATGATTTGGGCAAAAGAGAATGAACCAACGACACAAGGCTCCTCCACGCTGACAGCATAACACTGGGGCCGGACAGTTCCCTGTGGCAGGAGGCTGCCCTGCACACTGCAGGGTGTCTAGTAACACCTCTCATCTCTGTTTATTAGCTTCTAGTACCACCATCCCACCCCCTCAGTTGTGACAACCAAAAATGTCCCCAGACATTGCCAAATGCCCCTTGGAGGGGGCAAAACCATCCCTGGTTGAAAGCCACTATTAACAAGTGACAGGAGGGTAGAGTCCAGAGTTAAGACAGTCATGAAAAATGATGACTCTGACTCTCCCAGGAGTCTCCATTCCGTTTGTTACATCACCTCAAAGTTTCTCCCAAGTTTCTTATTTTCCCAACAGAATAAATTCCTCAAGGTACAAATGACACTCCACAGACAAGAAAAGTTTATTTTACTATCTGATTTTCTTAAAAAAATTTAATTTTTGATAAAATAAAACAAACTTTTAGTAGCATAGAAATCTTTCAACATGTATAATGACATATTATTACTATATACAACTTCGAAAACAAATGCTTTCAGCTCCAAGAAAGTAATATTGGACACTCTGACTATTTAAGCTGCAGGAAATTTCCTGGATGGCCAACGTTTTCCTTGGCTTGGAAAAAAAAAATTATACAATTAAAAAATATAAATAAGAAGTTTGATGAATTGAGAATCACAAAAATGATTTCTGAAAGTTCAGTCATCTGGATCTTGGGGAATCTGTGGTAGTAACAGTTCAACAAGCAAAATGAAACCCTGTGGACAAAATTTGAGTATTCCTGGAGAGGTCCTGTAGGTTCACAGTCGGTCTATCAAAAATGAAAGCTATTCTTACTGTGGTAGAACTTGGCATCTGGTTCATAAGCCGTTCTTCACCAGCTCATGGACTCCATTCTCATCAATGATTAAAGGTGCATGGAACTCTTTATCTGCCACGTAACTTTCTATTCCCTAAAAGAAGCATTGAAACGAAAACACAGAAAATTGGTGCTCACTATCATGTAATTCTGGACTTAAAGCATGAATGACACAAGTTAGGCTGAGATTTAAAAGTCAAAAATTGATTTAATATACTTTTTAAACTGGGCTAATGACCCACTTATGGAAGCATAAAACAAATGACAAAAAAAGGTACATAATTTCTAAAGCTAATAAAATGATAGTTATTCTTCCTATAACCATAGCAAGGTGACTGTCTCTGACAGGACCTGACAAGGATCTCCAGAAAAAATATTACATAGTAGAATAGAAGGAACCGCTAAATCCTTTAATATTAAATGTGAGAGTACTAAGTATATGAACAAAATAGATCCACTGAGAGGAACTGCATTAAAAAGAGCCAAATGATTTATCTGAAAAAAAAAACAAGGCCAATTATTTAAAAAGCACATCGCATTTCAACGTACAGATGAAATGGACTGAACATTAAAACTTCTGTTCATGACGACTGACCCACTTACGGGACAGACGCAAAGCCATCAAAGGAATTCTCAGAGAGGAACTCAGAACAAATGCAGTTTCTTGGCTCGTTCCCAGGATTAGCTCCTCTGGGCAGGGCCATCAGGAAACTCTGTATCTTCTCTAATCCTTCTTAAACACAGAGCAGTACCAGAGCCCTACTTTTAAAAGAACAGGGGAAAAAGCAATGCAAACTTACTTCCCCAGCATAGGAGATAAGAGGAGAGATTTCACACTGGATTGGTACATCGTTGGCATCCTTCAAGCTAGGGAAAAAAACAGATGTGTTCAAGACTTTGCTTCCACTGTCACTTGCCACAGTGAAAGCATAGACCATAACTTTCCTCTGAGAACCTTGCAGATAACCAAATTCTCCTAGTTAAGCAAAAAGAATGGATCCTACCCTGATGATCACTAAACTCCCATGTTAACATGAAATTGTCACAGTCCAAAAGACATTATTTGCCAGTAACTGTCCATAGTTCTTCAGAGTACTTCACCAGTATTAATACACTTAGATCCTCTAATGCACATGTCATTTTTTATCATTTCCAGGTTTTAGTCTGATAAAGAAGAGACTATTTATTGAGTATATACTATGTTCAAGGCCCCCTGCCAGGTACTTTGAACCCTTCATATTTCATTTTAATCCTTGCCACAACCTTACATGTCAGGTGTGAATGTTAACACACTAAAACCACACTGTCCAATTCAGTGGCCACTGGCCATATGTGGTTCAACTGACATTAATTAAAATTTTATTTAACTAAAATTCTATAACTTGGTTCCTTGGTCAGGATAACCACATTTCAAGGGCTCAATATGTTACCAAGTCCAAGCTTGTGCCATTCACCACACAACACGCCAGTAAGTCAAGAAGGTGTTTGGCCAAGGAAAGAGACTCTATTCGGAAAGCCAGCAGACCAGGAAGATGGTGGACTTGTGTCCTAAAGTCCCATCTTAACTCAGGGTTGATTTCAAGCTTCTTTTGTATTCAGCAACATGGGTGACCAAGGGGGTTGAGGTCAGGAACTGACGCTCGATCTCAGATGTCTGGTCAGCTAGGGTCTGAGGAGGGCTGTGAAACCCGTCTGTGGTCAGCTGACTCCAGGCATTGTGTTGACATGGGTCTGGGCATGACGCTCCTGTAAGTTCTTGACAATCCAGTCATCATTTTTATACGAACTTCTTTATCTCCTCAGGGGAGGGGACTTTCAGGTAAGGGGCTGGTCACATCAATCTTAAGTCATGAGCAAAATTCCTTTTGATGATCAGCAAGCCTACATGCAGGGCTGCAGGGCTGACCAGACGCTTTTTGACTCAAAGTCTATGGCAGCAAAAGAGACAGTTATAATATGAAGGCAGAGATGCCAACTTTTTCACTGTTAAAACTAGCCATGAATGGCTAATAACTGCCAAACTGGACAGCACAGGAATAGAATATTTCCTTCATTACAGAAGTTCTACTGGGCAGTACTGCTTTAAAGGTCAGTTACATTATTTCCCAGTATGTGTTTTCCTATACAGCCCCAATTTCCCAGATTAGCTGAGCTGATTCGTTCAATGTTTCAAAGTGCCTCTCTGTTACTTTCACCAACGTCCCTCTTTAAAGAGCTAAGGCAGAATGCATCCAAGAGCAAGCAAGGCCAGGGTGCCCATCTGCTTCCTCTGCATCATGGTCTAACATCTGTAGCCACTTGCAATCCTCGGTTTCTAAATGATCTAACACAGAAGTCAATAAGAAGGGTTTTTAATATGTTGAAAGTCGTTAGGCCTCCAGGTCTTTTTTTACCATTTCAAAAATCTTACCAATAAAAACACAGGGCACACAAAATCTAGTCTCTTGTGGCCTCAAACCATAGCTCGCCTTTATTTCGCCAAATACGTAGGTAGTCTGAAGCTCTGGTGGAGTCAGTGAGACCACAGTCTTCTGGGTTCAGCCACACCCGGAATTTCTCTAATAGAACCACTCAGCTAGCACTCAAGGCACTCCACATCCTCCTCCCACTTACTTGCCCTCTACTTGCTACTCCAACCAGGCCAGTTGCCCTCACTTTGGGTTATTCCAAGTCATTCTCAGCCATGGGCCCTTCGACTACCCAAATCATACCCATCCTCCAAGACTCAGTGCAAGCCCCAACGTTCCCTGACAGCTGCATTACTTAATGATGCTTCTCATTCATTTATGCAAATAAACAAATTTATTAGACATCTGCTAAGTCACTGCCTTCCAGGGTAATTATTTATACGACACATTTAACACATAAGCACATACTCCCTGGTAATGTTTCTTAATTTCACGTATGTGCATCTTGACCTCCCCAGAGGCCATGAGAAATGACTTCTTTCTCTTCTGTAAGTAACCTCAGCACCTGGAATACTAACAGCATCTATAGGTCTGTGAGCAGGCCTACAAATGCTTGTCAGCTAAATGAGTGAATGAACTAAGGGTGGACAGATAACAGACTAACTGGGAAAAAAACTGAATTAAAAGAATCTACACACATCTGAAGAGATGTGTGCTCTATCATAAGAGCTTAAGATCTGGCCCAGATCCTCTAAGGCAACGTAAAGTCATATTCAACAAAAAGGGAAAAATGAAGACCCACTCCACTGACAAAATGTATATAGCCCACGCTTACCTGTACCCCTGAGGGACTTGGTGTGCCAGGACCAGAAGGTGCTTTTGAAGCCAAGGAACACCTAGGTGATCTGAACATAACTTCCCTTCTAGTACCACAAAGATAGCCCATGAAACTAAGAAAGTCAACTTCAATAAACAAAGCTGGACACCCCACAGGAGGAAAGACAGAAGCTACCATCACTGAATGCAAAATCTCAGTTAATAGGCAAACTAGCTCAGTAACAGTACTGTAGGTAACACTATTTAGTAGGCATTAAGCTAAAAAATAAAAATAACATTATTTTGTCAAAACTCAGCATCCTTGCTTCCATTCTTTCTGAGTTCTTTCCATTCTTTCAAGTTGCTTCCTCTCCATTTTATACAAAGAACTTCCTTTTCATCTCTTACTCTTAAGTAATGTTTTTCTACTGTCTGAGGACATCCTCTAGTGCTAAGAATTTCAGCAGGAACTATTTCTAAGTCCATGATCTCATTTGGGGTAAAACTGTGATTTCAGTTTAATTATTCTACAAATGACTAAAATGAGATAAATGAGGAAAACAGTACTAAATAAAAGAACCCAAACAAGAACTAAATAATGCTTAAAGCCTTTTGTATCTTAGCTGAAAGAGCTGGATACTGTTCTCAGTTGCATAACTAAGAAACTATTTCACTTGTTTAGGTTAAAAAGCTGTGGTTCAATGGGGAGGAAATTTAGGATCAAAAATGTATTCCTTGAATTATAAAAGCACCTTGTTTCCACATACTAAAAATGATGGATGAGCCAGAAAATGACAAAGAACTCTGCATTCCAGTTCCCATGATCTGAGAATCAATAGCCACCTATGAATTTTACAAGAAACCAGCCAGATCGGTGAGTCTGCTTGCTTTTCTACAGACCAGCCTCCCAGAAACTGACATGCACAGGGACTTGTCTCTGCAGGGCAAAGATGAGTGGCACAAACAGGAAGAACACACAGACGAAATCGACACCACTGCTACTCTTCTCCCAAGATAACTCACATCTAGGTCCTCTGCCTTGTACACATTTCCCAAATTACCTTAAAAACTCAAAATTCAAACTAAACATATTAACTTTTAAAGTGCAACAAGTATTATCAAGTTGTCTCTAGCTATAAAAATAATGTTTTTCAAACTTTGTCAGTACCCACATAAGAGAGGATATGTGCTGCATCTAGCTAAAAATTACCTGCCACTAAGTCAAAAAAGATTCTTTCCTTAGGAGCAGGTTAATAACTATCTACAATTAACATACACAGACCACAGTGGGGAGCTGTTAGTAAGGGAATAAATCAAAAGAACAGTTTTCTCCACCCTTAGAGCCATCCAGTATGTCAGGAGCAGTTGGCCTTTGTACTGAGAACATATATCCAGTTCAGTAAGACACATCTTCGGGTTATTTTTATCTAGTTTATGCTTATGGTAAAAGGGGTAAGCTGGAATCCAAATTTCTTCTGCCTTGCTGTAACTTACTCTAGATCTTAGCTATTACTTGGAAATTTGTCACTGCAGGCTAAACACCTATGGTCAGATTCTTTAGTAAAGCATGCTCCCCATTTCCAGCATGCACTGAAGTCCTGAGTTAGTGTCATCCAGATCCCTGCCACCAAATAAGCAGTACACCCCAACCAAAGCTCCCACCAGCCCCCAGATCACCACAAGGCAGAGCACTAAACCACAGCGCCAGTTAGTATGGAGGGAAGCACAGCCCATCACCGTGCACTACAGGCAGGCTGGTATATTTACTTGTGATTGACATCAGCTGTGATGGTCTCTGACTTCCCATTTGTAGCACTGCTATGTAGGAATAAATAAACATTAATGGGAATGGAAACAAATCAACAATAACAATGAAGGGGAATTGCAAAACATACTTGACTGAAAAGCATGTATTTATGGTAAGTTATAGACTTCGCAAAGGAGATCTGAGGGGGTAAAAAAATGACCAAAAATAAAGCATGAGGACAATCTGACATGCCACAGAGCAAGCTTGGTACCAAGACACAACCTGAAAGTAGCCTTGGACTGGGAGACAGCTCGCCACTCCTCCCTCTCCTGAACACAGTTACGGACCAGTAAGCTCAGTACCCGATGTTCTAACATTTATCAAGGCAGTCTAGCACTTTTGTGCATGCAGCTCACCATTTAATCTCTTAAGAATATAAATTACATGGCAGAACATTTTTTACAGAAGTACAGAACCATTGAACGATTGAGAAGGGAAAAATTCTAGGTGCCAATGAAAGTTTTATGATAAATACAAGATTTAGCTTAAAAGCACATTATATCAGATTTTAAATAGCTACAAATATATATATTTTTTAACTCATAGCATCCCAAAACATTTCTAGTTTGAGTATCAGTGAATGTCAGTGGCATTCACCTCCCTTCCTGGCACCTCCCTCGGTGCCCTGAAAGGGCCATGGTAAGGATGGGGCGGGCCCACGTCCCGGAGACGGCGTGGGGCTAGTGGGTCTTCTGGGGGGCGGGGTGTCTCACAGATGGCCCCTGTGGTGAGAACAGACACACGGCAGCACCATCCAAGCCCTTGTGCCCTGTTGGGACAGTGTGCTGCTGATGGACTTTACCATGTGGCACACCCAAAGAATTACCTCCTGACCACTATTCAGTCGGAGTCGTTTCACTGACATGGCGGAGATGTAGCCAAAACAACAGGAGATTGAGAAGAGACTCCCCTTCAAGAAGAAATAAAGCTATCTAAAATTAACACACACAGACCAAAGTGCCATTACATTCTCTCTGTGATGTCGTTATTTCCCAATAGGAACTGCCCATATCAATCCTTGGCTTTGTTAAAAAGACCTAGGAATACACAGAGAGAGGTCCAAGAGGCAAAGTCTAGGACGCATTAACACACAGGAGAAGAGACATCGACTTACCGGGGAATTGCTGGAAGGCGAGAGCCATTTTCATCTATGAAGTGGCCCCCCGCATTGAGGACCCAGCAGTGATGCAGGGACAGCAAGGCGTGCCGGGCAGTGGTAGGGTTGTCCTTCCCGTTCTGACTGTCTGCATTCTTCAGCGGGGAAAATTCGTCTTCCCGTAATACTTCATACACCACGAACTTCCTTGAGTGGAATGATACACGCACTGCTTTATTACGGAATAAAACCACGCACAGAGCTTCTGACTCCGCTCTATATAGCTGAGCCTCTGGTCTTAGTAATAGGCTCTTTTATCTAATTTCAAATGAATGCTGAAATAATGCTCATCCCAGGAATAAAGTTGGAATTCTCTTCTTCAGTGTCAAATGGGAAATTACATCCAGCCCCAACTATAAAACACTTCATCTTAAATCAGAAAGATTAGAAATCTTAATGCAAAAAAGATACTAGTATTATCTGTTCTGCAGAAAAAAAAGCAAAAAGGGTGATTTAGAAATATATATGGAAAGATTAATCTTATACAGCTAATCTGTCTTCTGTATTTTCATACTGATCAAATCCAAGGACAAATATATCAACATCAAATGTAATCTCTGATAGAGTCATATAATCTAAAAACATGTTCACTGAAACATTTACTCATAGGTCAGTAAAACATCCTAAACATAAAATGGGCCAGTTCTCTATCTCAAACTTTTTAGTCTCTCAGCCAAAATAGGTGACTTTAACAATTTTTCAGGTGAGCCAAGTAATAAACTAATTGATATAAAGAAAAATGTACTCAAAGGCAACTCAAATCATGGTTTGACCAATGGTTACAGTAGAGAATGATAATCAACCTAGACTGTACACTTCACATCAAAATGCTATACCTGACATGTATGCTATCAAAGGTTTCCTGAAAAGTGTCCCACCTAAGAGAGTACAAAGCAGCACTTCAAGACATATATTTAATCGTATTAATACTATTCAAAACATACTTTGCAAACTGGAAGATGTCAAAGACAAATTTTTCCATCTTTATTCCATTTGGTTTGTCTGGCTTAATTAACTGCCCCTGGGAATCCACATATGGAATCTTCTTCTGAGCCACATGGTGCTGCAACTGAGGTTCATAAACACTAAGTAGGAAAAAAAAGACAATCACTTTCCAAACTTAGCCAGCAAATCTGATAATCACTCTCATGGGCAAATGCATTGAGTACTAAGATTTTCAAAACAAAGAACATTTGCTAAGTTCATGTTTAAATACTAAATAGATTTTCCTGTTCATTTAAAGTTTAAAAAAATCAAATTATTATCTCTACATTAAAAAATACACAACACACACACACACACAGCTCACACCGATGTCTTTCCCTTAACTTCCGTGTCTCTTGTGAAATGTCCTACTCTTTGCCCCAGCTTTCCCAAGAGAGATCCCTTCAAGTATGAGATGGAAAGATGAGTAACAGTTACTATGGATGAATAGTTAATAGTTACTATGGATGAATTTATAACACAGCTACAAACAGCATAGTGGTATGGGAAATATTTTGGAACTGGAGTAGATATTCTAAAGTAAAGCTGAGCAACTCTTTTAAAAGTAGCAGTCATCCTGAATGTCTAAAAACTTCCAAGTGTTCTTGATCTGGGTCATGGTTACATTAGTGTATACACACATCAAAATTCACCAAACTGTACACTAAGATTTGTGTATGTTTATCATATATACCTCAATGTAAAATATAAAAATAAAAGCTATCAAGTAAAGTATCAGATAGTGACAATGTCCTTTATGTAAAAATCCGGTAGAATAGAATGGCTCTTATTTTTTCCTTAATAAATTCCCATGCTGACTTCCATCCCAGTCTCAAGGTCTTTTTTCTTTACTCTCTAATGCACTACTTCCTAAATGCTAGTCTGGGAACCACCCAAATTAAATTGTGTGGGTAGCTTCTTAAAAATACTGTCGCCCTGCATCTACCTCCAGAAATTCTGATTCAGTAGATGTAGGATAGACATCTATTTTTCAAAGTTTCCAGCTGTGATGGAGACAGGGTGCTTCACTTTTTACTCTTTCCTTCACCAGAACCTAGCACATTGGAGGGAGGGGAAGAGAAGAGAAGGCAGAAATGCTTTGGACTCCAATTAAGGCACCAGGGAATGGCTCCTATGAATCTGCACCGTATCTTACTAAAAAGTACAATGGGAGATAAATTTCCATTTGATAAAGGTGATGTTCAGGAAAGATGAATTCTGTAGAATATGGACTTGGGGTGTCTTCCTACTTCTCAAGTGACTTAGTTTCTGATTAACAATAAATAAAAATTTTTAAAGCCCCCCATCTTGCCCATACTTGACAACTTCTCTCAGAAATGGTACAGTGAAGAAATGGTTTGCAATGTTTCCCGCGTTGAACAGCAGTCGTCCATCTGAGCTTCGTTTCTGAGCTGTTGCCAGAGAAATCTCACTATATTCCACCACCTGATACACTCCATCCACTCGGCAAACAACTCCAACTGGTTCTGTAGGATTCGTCTTCTCCACCACCTATACACCAAAGAAAAACGACAGTAGAGGAAGAAATGTAATCAAATGCTTGTTGGCGATTTCCCATTTTCAAAGGCCGTATTTACAATTTTGCTTACATCGTCTTTAAGGTATTAAGTCAAAACGAAACTTTAACTTTAGACAATCACCTCTCCTTTACGTTCTTTGACAGACTACTTTCCAACTAGAACTGAGGTAAAGTACCTCCTTCCTATTTATCACCTGATTAAACTGTGGAGTAGAAATTCCATCATACACACAACCCAGAGGACCGGGAATAATTACATGAGTCTACATCTACCTCAAATATCTTTTATTGTTGGCAGTTTATTTCTTCTTAGCCACACTCAACCACTTTAACACTAAATGAAATGAAACTTTTCTGGGATTCACAAAACAAAATAAGTAAGGCATTTGCCTCCCATTTTATACTGCCCTAATCATTATTTCATTTGAAACCAGTGTTTCTTTCATTTGCATTATCCCATTTTTCAGGGGGTTGGTTACAGCAAGCATGTCACTGGGCTCCCACTCCAACTTCAATCAGAAAATTCACCCATATTTATCTGTTTTGCATGCTGGACTTTGAAGTAAGAG
This sequence comes from Manis pentadactyla, assembly GCF_030020395.1. Classification (NCBI taxonomy): domain Eukaryota; kingdom Metazoa; phylum Chordata; class Mammalia; order Pholidota; family Manidae; genus Manis; species Manis pentadactyla. The sequence goes on from NC_080037.1 coordinate 5,879,252, forward strand.
ATTCTTTGTTTTAAAAACAGTTTGAAAACCAGTGATTTATAATCTGTAGATGGCTCTAGGCTGGTGGAGTTGCTATGAGAAAGGTATGTATCAAAATCAGGGGGAAAATGTTAAGAGTATGTAATTTTAAAAACCTCACAGGTGATCCTGATACTCCACCACCCTGATCCAAATACCACCACCTACTTCAAGTGTTTAGAAGAAAATTATGAAAGAACTGTATTCAATGCACTAATATAAGACCAATTCAGATGAGGTGTATATCCAACAGAAGAACCAAGCAATACAAAATATTTGAAGATACTATTTTGTTTGCCCTGTTCAATTAAGAATTCAGCATGCTTCAGATTATTTTGAAAAACCTGTTCCTAATTTGAAAAATATCTTCTAAGAACACATGAAATTTTATCAGTAAAGTTAAAACTTTTCTTTGGCAACTGGTTTCTTAAATATGGGCTCTAGCTGTCTCTTTTAGACAACTAAAGTCACTACTGAGAACTTCGTTTATGTAGCAATTAACAGCTGGGCACTGCGTCTACTCAGTGAGGCAGGGCTCCTGGACTCATAAGCCTGCTGTGTAGTTTCCCTGTTTGCCACTCTGAAAAGAGCACAGTATTCACTGAAAAGAAACTTTCTACCACAGAAGTGAATTAAACTGGAGGGAAACATTATACAGCAAAATAATTTAAAATAATCATGGGCCTATTTGCAATTCTACTCTATCAAACCATCACCACCTTTCACTTTATATACTCTATAGTGAGTTATCTTAATAGACAAAGAACTTTGAATAGATTCTTCTTGTCCCCATCAAAAAAAAAAATGCAGACAAGGCTTATTTTCCGATCACCTCTATATACCCCTAACTCCCAACAAGCTATGGAAAAATAAGCATATTCACTTTTCCATTTCCCAAGTATTAGTATGTCAGTGAAAGGCTTACTTTGGATAGTTATGAACCTCCAATTATTATAGAAGTCAAGATTACAAAAGAAAGCATTTGTAAATTGCATAAAGTTGGAAATCAGTTTACATTATACAGAAAAGATACACCATATAAAATTAAGAGGTTTGCTTGGTTTTCTGTGAGTTAAATCCTGAGTTCAAAATACCACTTCAACCTCAAAGCTCCTGTAACTGCTTTATGGTGGGAGGCCAGATGCACTTGCATCTCTGTGTGATTAGCACACTCATCAATGACCTTCAATTAACAATGGTTTCTACCCTTTTAGCTTTTGACTTTTGCAAACCATTCCTCTTTTAGAAGTCCTTTCTCAAGGTCCTCACTCCATAAAAAAAAAAATACTTAATTCACCCAGATAGGAGCCTTTAAAAGAAGTATGCAGAGAAGTCTACTACCCTACTATGATCGCTACCTAATTTAGGTGTTTTTAAAAATACATTTAATGCCTTGGGGTTTTTTTTTTTTTTTTTTTTTTTTTTAAATAATTATTTTTTATTGAAGGGTAGTTGACGCACAGTATTACATTACATGAGTTTCAAGTGTACAACACAGTGGTAGAACATTTATATACATAATTCTAGGTTCCAGCTATCACCCTACCAAGCTGTTACAATATCTTGACTATATTCCTTATGCTATACATTACATCCCGGTTACTAATTTATTTTACCATTGGAAGTCTGTCCTTTTTTTTTTTTTTTTTTGTGAGGGCATCTCTCATATTTATTGATCAAATGGTTGTTAACGACAATAAAATTCTGTATAGGGGAGTCAATGCTCAATGCACAATCATTATTCCACCCCAAGCCTAATTTTTGTCAGTCTCCAATCTTCTGAGGCATAACAAACAAGTTTTTACATGTAGAACAAATTCTTACATAATGAATAAGTTACATAGTGAACAGTACAAGGGCAGTCATCACAGAAACTTTCGGTTTTGCTCATACATTATGAACTATAAACAGTCAGTTCAAATATGAATACTGATTTGGTTTTTATACTTGATTTATATGTGGATACCACATTTCTCTCTTTATTATTATTATTTTTAATAAAATGCTGAAGTGGTAGGTAGATACAAGATAAAGGTAGAAAACATAGTTTAGTGTTGTAAGAGAGCACATGTAGATGATCAGGTGTGTGCCTGTAGACTATGTGTTAATCCAAGCTAGACCAGGGCAATAAAACATCCACGTATGCAGAAGATTTCTCTCAGAACGGGGGGGTGAGGTTCTAAGCCTCACCTCTGTTGATCCCCAATTTCTCACCTGATGGCCCCCCTGCGACTGTGCCTGTCTTAGGTTGTTCCTCCCTTGAGGAATCTTACCCGTCTCTGGCTAACCAGTCATCTTCCGGGGCCATACAGGGAAATGTGAAGTTGGTAAGTGAGAGAGAAGCCTTATTGTTTGAAAAGGTTAGCTTTTTACTTCTTTGCATATTTATGCCCTGTGGCTTCTATGCCCAGCATTTGTCTTGAGGTATCTTTACCACTTGGAAGAATTATGATACTCGGTAAATTTGATATGAGGCACGAATTCTATTTAAGGGTTGTAATTAGGAAGGAAGAAGAAAAGCTATAGAAGTAGCAGGCGGAAGAAAACATGGGAAGATTGATTATTTCTTTGATATATCTTCTTGTAGAGTAACTTCAGCATGTATAGGTTTTAAGCTACTACTTAAATTGCACACACACATTAACATAATAGGAGTATAGTTACATAACCAAAGCATATCTGTAATTACCAGCCATCTGCAGTGTAACCAAGAAAACCAGTTAGGCACCTTAGGCATTTGTGAAAACTTATCTATGATATGGTGGATATTGTCCAAATGAACTTGAACAGTCTGAGAGAAATCAGACAAATTAAAACAACCCATTCCTGGGGACTGTTCACATGCCATATGTTCTTTTAACAATAAATAGTTTGTAGTTGTAAGACTTTGGAGCGCTACAATTTGCACTTCTCCAAATTCTTGGTTGAGTTCCAACAGTATAGATCCAGTCCAATTTTGTTGTTTTACTGTATGCACAGGCCAGCTTAGATATCTCCTTCCTCATTCCCATGGCAGGTCCAGGAACTGGTGGGATGAGTGCATCTACAGCTGTAGCAGTGCGTGGATCTTTGTTGGGGTTTTTTGATGATCATCTTCTGGCATGAGTCTTCCAGAGGGTGCAGATGTTGGAAGTTCTTTTTCATATCATATCTTAGTTCATTTTCGGGGTAGCCCAATTAGGCTTTGATCCTCTGTATAAACACAAACAGACCCTTTGCCTACACTTTTATATGCCCTTTATACCCTTGTGTAGAACTCGTTGGAAGTTACCACACAGGAACTGCCCTTTTTTTTTTTTTTTTTTGCTATCACTAATCTACACTTACATGACGAATATTATGTTTACTAGGCTCTCCCCTATACCAGGTCTCCCCTATAAACCCCTTTACAGTCAGTGTCCATCAGCATAGCAAAATGTTGTAGAATCACTACTTGCCTTCTCTGTGTTGTACAGCCCTCCCTTTTCTCCTACCCCCCCATGCATGTTAATCTTAATACCCCCCTACTTCTCCCCCCCTTATCCCTCCCTACCAACCCATCCTCCCCAGTCCCTTTCCCTTTGGTACCTGTTAGTCCATTCTTGAGTTCTGTGATTCTGCTGCTGTTTTGTTCCTTCAGTTTTTCCTTTGTTCTTATATTCCACAGATAAGTGAAATCATTTGGTATTTCTCTTTCTCCGCTTGGCTTGTTTCACTGAGCATAATACCCTCCAGCTCCATCCATGTTGCTGCAAATGATTGGATTTGCCCTTTTCTTATAGCTGAGTAGTATTCCATTGTGTATATGTACCACATCTTCTTTATCCATTCATCTATTGATGGACATTTAGGTTGCTTCCAATTCTTGGCTATTGTAAATAGTGCTGCAATAAACATAGGGGTGCATCTGTCTTTCTCAAACTTGATTGCTGCATTCTTAGGGTAAATTCCTAGGAGTGCAATTCCTGGGTCAAATGGTAAGTCTGTTTTGAGCATTTTGATGTACCTCCATACTGCTTTCCACAATGGTTGAACTAACTTACATTCCCACCAGCAGTGTAGGAGGGTTCCCCTTTCTCCACAGCCTCGCCAACATTTGTTGTTGTTTGTCTTTTGGATGGCAGCCATCCTTACTGGTGTGAGGTGATACCTCATTGTAGTTTTAATTTGCATTTCTCTGATAATTAGCGATGTGGAGCATCTTTTCATGTGTCTGTTGGCCATCTGTATTTCTTTTTTGGAGAACTGTCTGTTCAGTTCCTCTGCCCATTTTTTAATTGGGTTATTTGTTTTTTGTTTGTTGAGGCGTGAGAGCTCCTTATATATTCTGGACGTCAAGCCTTTATCGGATGTGTCATTTTCAAATATATTCTCCCATACTGTAGGGATCCTTCTTGTTCTATTAATGGTGTCTTTTGCTGTACAGAAGCTTTTCAGCTTAATATAGTCCCACTTACTCATTTTTGCTGTTGTTTTCCTTGCCCGGGGAGATGTGTTCAAGAAGAGGTCACTCATGTTTATGTCTAAGAGGTTTTCGCCTATGTTTTCTTCCAGGAGTTTAATGGTTTCATGGCTTACATTCAGGTCTTTGATCCATTTTGAGTTTACTTTTGTATATGGGGTTAGACAATGGTCCAGTTTCATTCTCCTACATGTAGCTGTCCAGTTTTGCCAGCACCACCTGTTGAAGAGACTGTCATTTCGCCATTGTATGTCCATGGCTCCTTTATCAAATATTAATTGACCATATATGTCTGGGTTAATGTCTGGATTCTCTAGTCTGTTCCATTGGTCTGTGGCTCTGCTCTTGTGCCAGTACCAAATTGTCTTGATTACTATGGCTTTATAGTAGAGCTTGAAGTTGGGGAGTGAGATCCCCCCTACTTTATTCTTCTTTCTCAGGATTGCTTTGGCTATTCGGGGTCTTTGGTGTTTCCATATGAATTTTTGAATTATTTGTTCCAGTTCATTGAAGAATGTTGCTGGTAGTTTCATAGGGATTGCATCAAATCTGTATATTGCTTTGGGCAGGATGGCCATTTTAACGATATTAATTCTTCCTAGCCACGAGCATGGGATGAGTTTCCATCTGTTAGTGTCCCCTTTAATTTCTCTTAAGAGTGACTTGTAGTTTTCAGAGTATAAGTCTTTCACTTCTTTGGTTAGGTTTATTCCTAGGTATTTTATTTTTTTTGATGCAATTGTGAATGGAGTTGTTTTCCTGATTTCTCTCTCTGTTGGTTCATTGTTAGTATATAGGAAAGCCACAGATTTCTGTGTGTTGATTTTGTATCCTGCAACTTTGCTGTATTCCGATATCAGTTCTAGTAGTTTTGGGGTGGAGTCTTTAGGGTTTTTTATGTACAGTATCATGTCATCTGCAAATAGTGACAGTTTAACTTCTTCTTTACCAATCTGGATTCCTTGTATTTCTTTATTTTGTCTGATTGCCGTGGCTAGGACCTCCAGTACTATGTTAAATAACAGTGGAGAGAGTGGGCATCCCTGTCTAGTTCCCGATCTCAGAGGAAATGCTTTCAGCTTCTCGCTGTTCAATATAATGTTGGCTGTGGGTTTATCATAGATGGCCTTTATTATGTTGAGGTACTTGCCCTCTATTCCCATTTTGCTGAGAGTTTTTAACATGAATGGATGTTGAACTTTGTCAAATGCTTTTTCAGCATCTATGGAGATGATCATGTGGTTTTTGTCTTTCTTTTTGTTGATGTGGTGGATGATGTTGATGGACTTTCGAATGTTGTACCATCCTTGCATCCCTGGAATGAATCCCACTTGGTCATGGTGTATGATCCTTTTGATGTATTTTTGAATTCGGTTTGCTAATATTTTGTTGAGTATTTTTGCATCTACGTTCATCAGGGATATTGGTCTGTAGTTTTCTTTTTTGGTGGGGTCTTTGCCTGGTTTTGGTATTAGGGTGATGTTAGCTTCATAGAATGAGTTTGGGAGTATCCCCTCCTCCTCTATTTTTTGGAAAACTTTAAGGAGAATGGGTATTATGTCTTCCCTGTATGTCTGATAAAATTCCGAGGTAAATCCATCTGGCCCGGGGGTTTTGTTCTTTGGTAGTTTTTGGATTACCGCTTCAATTTCGTTGCTGGTAATTGGTCTGTTTAGATTTTCTGTTTCTTCCTGGGTCAATCTTGGAAGGTTATATTTTTCTAGGAAGTTGTCCATTTCTCCTAGGTTTCCCAGCTTGTTAGCATATAGGTTTTCATAGTATTCTCCAATAATTCTTTGCATTTCCGTGGGGTCCGTCGTGATTTTTCCTTTCTCGTTTCTGATACTGTTGATTTGTGTTGACTCTCTTTTCTTCTTAATAAGTCTGGCTAGAGGCTTATCTATTTTGTTTATTTTCTCGAAGAACCAGCTCTTGGTTTCATTGATTTTTGCTATTGTTTTATTCTTCTCAATTTTATTTATTTCTTCTCTGATCTTTATTATGTCCCTCCTTCTGCTGACCTTAGGCCTCATCTGTTCTTCTTTTTCCAATTTCGATAATTGTGACATTAGACCATTCATTTGGGATTGCTCTTCCTTTTTTAAATATGCTTGGATTGCTATATACTTTCCTCTTAAGACTGCTTTTGCTGTGTCCCACAGAAGTTGGGGCTTAGTGTTGTTGTTGTCATTTGTTTCCATATATTGCTGGATCTCCATTTTGATTTGGTCATTGATCCATTGATTATTTAGGAGCGTGTTGTTAAGCCTCCATGTGTTCGTGAGCCTCTTTGCTTTCTTTGTACAGTTTATTTCTAGTTTTATGCCTTTGTGGTCTGAAAAGTTGGTTGGTAGGATTTCAATCTTTTGGAATTTTCTGAGGCTCTTTTTGTGGCCTAGTATGTGGTCTATTCTGGAGAATGTTCCATGTGCACTTGAGAAGAATGTATATCCCGCTGCTTTTGGATGTAGAGTTCTATAGATGTCTATTAGGTCCATCTGCTCTACTGTGTTGTTCAGTGCTTCCGTGTCCTTACTTATTTTCTGCCCAGTGGATCTATCCTTTGGGGTGAGTGGTGTGTTGAAGTCTCCTAGAATGAATGCATTGCAGTCTATATCCCCCTTTAGTTCTGTTAGTATTTGTTTCACATATGCTGGTGCTCCTGTGTTGGGTGCATATATATTTAGAATGGTTATATCCTCTTGTTTGACTGAGCCCTTTATCATTATGTAGTGTCCTTCTTTATCTCTTGTTACTTTCTTTGTTTTGAAGTCTATTTTGTCTGATATTAGTACTGCAACCCCTGCTTTCTTCTCACTGTTGTTTGCTTGAAATATGTTTTTCCATCCCTTGACTTTTAGTCTGTACATGTCTTTGGGTTTGAGGTGAGTTTCTTGTAAGCAGCATATAGATGGGTCTTGCTTTTTTATCCATTCTGTTACTCTGTGTCTTTTGATTGGTGCATTCAACCCATTAACATTTAGGGTGACTATTGAAAGATATGTACTTATTGCCATTGCAGGCTTTAAATTCGTGGTTACCAAAGGTTCAAGGTTAGCCTCTTTAGTATCTTACTGCCTAACTTAGCTCGCTTATTGAGCTGTTATATACACTGTCTGGAGATTCTTTTCTTCTCTCCCTTCTTGTTCCTCCTCCTCGATTCTTCATATCTTGGGTGTTTTGTGCTGTGCTCTTTCTAGGAGTGCTCCCATCTAGAGCAGTCCCTGTAAGATGTTCTGTAGAGGTGGTTTGTGGAAAGCAAATTCCCTCAGCTTTTGTTTGTCTGGGAATTGTTTAATCCCACCGTCATATTTGAATGATAGTCGTGCTGGATACAGTATCCTTGGTTCAAGGCCCTTCTGTTTCATTGTATTAAATATATCATGCCATTCTCTTCTGGCCTGTAGGGTTTCTGTTGAGAAATCTGACGTTAGCCTGATGGGTTTCCCTTTATAGGTGACCTTTTTCTCTCTAGCTGCCTTTAACACTCTTTCCTTGTCCTTGATCTTTGCCATTTTAATTATTATGTGTCTTGGTGTTGCCCTTCTTGGATCCTTTCTGTTGGGGGTTCTGTGTATTTCCGTGGTCTGTTTGATTACTTCCTCCCCCAGTGTGGGGAAGTTTTCAGCAATTATTTCTTCTAAGATACTTTCCATCTCTTTGCCTCTCTCTTCTTCTTCTGGGACCCCTATAATACGGATATTGCTCCTTTTAGATTGGTCACACAGTTCTCTTAATATTGTTTCATTCCTGGAGATCCTTTTGTCTCTCTCTATGTCAGCTTCCATGCGTTCCTGTTCTCTGATTTCAATTCCATCAATGGCCTCTTGCATTCTATCCATTCTGCTTATAAACCCTTCCAGAGTTTGTTTCATTTCTGCGATCTCCTTTCTGGCATCTGTGATCTCTTTCCGGACTTCATCCCATTTTTCTTGCGTATTTCTCTGAATCTCTGTCAGCATGTTTATGATTCTTATTTTGAATTCTTTGTCAGGAAGACTGGTTAGGTCTGTCTCCTTCTCTGGTGTTGTCTCTGTGATCTTTGTCTGCCTGTAGCTTTGCCTTTTCATGGTGATAGGAATAGTCTGCAGAACTGGGACGAGTGACGGCTGGAAGGACTTCCTTTCTTGTTGGTTTGTGGCCCTCCTCTCCTGGGAGAACAGCGGCCTCTAGTGGCTTGTGCTGCGCAGCTGCGCACAGACAGGGTTTCTGCTTCCTGCCCGGCTGCTATGGAGTTAATCTCCGCTGTTGCTGTGGGCGTGGCCTGGCTCGGGCAGCTACTCCAAAATGGTGGAGTCGCGTTGGAGCAGGAGCTGCTGGGAGGCTATTTATCTCCGTAAGGTGCCTCCCTGCTCCCTGAAGCCCAGGGGTTAGGGTGCCCAGAGATCCCGGATTCCCTACCTCTGGATTAAGTGGCCCGCCCTGCCCCTTTAAGACTTCCAAAAAGCACCCGCCAAAACAAAACAACGACCACAAAAAAAAACAAGAAAAAAAATTTTTTTAATTAAAAAAAAAAAAATTTTTTTAATTAAAAAAAAAAAAAAAGGTGGTCGTTCGTTTTTCTTTATTCTCCGGTGCCAGCCTCAGGCCTCTGCTCACCGGTCTTTCTGCCCTGTTTCCCTAATATTGGGGTCCCTGTCCCTTTAAGACTTCCAAAAAGCGCTCGCCAAAACAGAGCAGCAAAAAAGCAAAAAAAAAAAAAATGGTCGCGCGCTTTTCTTATGTCCTCTGTCGCCCAGCCTCCAGTGCCTGCTCACTGTTCTTGCTGCCCTGTTTTCCCAGTATCGAGGTCCCTGCACTCTGGCCCGGATGGCTGGGGCTGGGTGCTCGGCAGCCCTGGGCTCCGTCTCCCTCCCGCTCTGCCTGCTCTTCTCCCGCCGGGAGCTGGGGGGAGGGGCGCTCGGCTCCCGCGGGGCCGGGGCTTGTATCTTACCCCGTTCGCGAGGCGCTGGGTTCTCTCAGGTGTGGATGTGGTCTGGATATTGTCCTGTGTCCTCTGGTCTTTATTCTAGGAAGGGTTGTCTTTGTTATATTTTCATAGATATATGTTGTTTTGGGAGGAGATTTCCGCTGCTCTACTCACGCCGCCATCTTCCGCCCCACATTCAAATAGCTGCCTTGGGGTTTTTTAATTAAAATAAACATGGTGGGAGGCCAGATGCACAACAATGGTTCCCAACATTTCTAAAAGTTTTTAACATGTACCAGTGAGTTTCATCTTAATACGTATTTATCCATTCACTGAATGACCTCTACACGATATGGCAGGCAAAGCAAAGCAGGTAGGCTGAGGCAGAATGTGGCCCACAGAACCCACAGGTAAAGGAGAACAGGGACTGGTTACACTTGCATCTCTGTGTGACTAGTACACTCATCAATTTAAAGGTTTTTGAGCTGCCAGCAAAACACACTTTATCTATTAAGAGTTTGGTTTTATAATGAGATACAACACTAAAACTAGGACCTGTGGAACATGAATTCTAATCCTGCCTCCATTCATGTGAGGAAGGACCTGCACCTGGAACTTATTTAGTGCTGGAACTCAGGGTGCTCATTTCTGAGAACAAAGGGGGTGACCAGATGATCTCTGAGGTTCAATGCTCTCTGATCATCTAGAATTTAAATTGATTCTGAAGCTAGTGCAGTAAAATCCCAATTTTAGAAAAAAGAGTGACACCAAGTGGAACAAAGTCAGAAATGCAGTTTTGTTGTTTAAAGTTCAGTAGCTATTTAAAATCCAATGTACTGTTTTTATCACAGTTTAGTATTATTTATAATACAGTACAGACACTTTATGTAATAGAGTATTAGAACAGACAAAAGTCTTAAATAAATGAACCAATTCTTTGTTTTCAGAATTAGGAGGAGTCTTATTAATCTTCCACCTTAATATCTCAAAACTTGTACTAGTAAATTTAAGAATTCACCTTCTCTGACTTTGCAGTAAATTTATAGATTCGTTTTGAGAGAAATGACTACTTTATAATAGAAAATCTCCACAAGAATATGGTATGCCTTTTATGGCAACTCTTCTTTTTAAAACAAGGTATCTCAAATTTATATGTAGTCTAATTTGTTTTTGTCCAAAGACTATATGGTTTTTGCTTCTGGCAGAAAAGTCTTCCCTTTGTGTAATACTACAAATTATTCTAAACTTTCTTCTAACATCTTTATGGGGTTTTTTAATATTTAACTTTGTAATCCATTATGTTTACATTTATTTATATTTAATTTTGAAATTGATTTTGGTATGAGCTTTTAAGTTCTTACTTCACTTTAAACCAGTTATCTCATTCATTTCCTCCACTGATTTGAAATGCCATATTTTCACACAGTATGCTCTTATATATACATGGATTTATTTCTGACTGATCTATTCTGCTCCACAAAACTGTCATTCTATTCTGGTTTTGGTACTAATAACTCTTACTCACTTTTTATTTACACCCGTTTTAATATCTGACAAATTATCTCCAACCTTCTTTCCTCGTCATCATCTTTTTTCAACATGTTCCTAGCCATCTTTACATGTTTATTCTACATTTTACAATCATTTTGTCAAATGTCTCCAAAATAGTCTCATTGGGACTTTGATCAGGATTGTTATACTTTAATTTGATAAGAATTGTTATTTACAGATATCCAGGAAAGGAATATTTATATATTATAATATTATACATTGAAAGTATACAATTTATATAATATAAATATGTATACAACTATACATTGTAAATTTAAGACTTCAGCTTCTATAACTTTGATTAGACTTACAGATTCATTTTATAAAATTCAATTAATAAATTTTGAGTATTTCTAAATCTTCCAAAGTGCTTTTTTAGGTATTTCATGTTTTCTATTTTACTCCTAGATATGTTGCATGTTTTGTTTGCTACAATAAAAGCAAGTCTCCTATATCATCACCTATGCAACAAAAAAAATGTTGAAAAGAACTATGCCCGGGGCAATCTTACATACAGCACTATAAATCTCACTCTATCTTAACATCATTCTGTGCTCATTCAAGCAAGCAGTCAATCTCCTTAACTGCCCTTACCCCCAGTCTGCATGTTTCCATTTCATTCACAAGACTATAATGAGATACCTTGTCAAATGCCTTGCTGAAGTCTAAATCTGCTATTTCTACCATATTTCCCCTCCTTAACTGTCATAGGAAGAAACTGGGTTAATCTGATCAAATACAACTTGACATTAATGAATCCATCCCAGGCCTAGTGGTGATCATTCACTTTCCTAGGTACTTACAAATCATCCTCACATGTTTTAACCTCTTATTTGAGATGCACAAGCATACAACGCTACTTCTAGAATTAAACGTTGCCAATTTAAGAAAAAAATTGGGTGTGGGAGAGTTTAGAGAGATGAATGGTTCTAAAATATTTAAATCGCCCTAATAAATCTAGGCTGACTCCTGGAACATATGTACAGACAGAGAAAGACCATTTAAAGCCTCACTGTTGGCAAGGAAGGCATTACCTTTGCTCCACAGTCTGCTCCTTTCTGAAGGCAAAATCCAATGAACCGTGGGTCTGCCACTTTTACTAATATGTTGTCAACACAATAGACATGAATGCTCCAAATGCCTCTTTGCTCCATATCTTCCACAATGTTCTGGGCTGCAAGAGCCCGATAAAGACCACCATTTCCATCTGGGAAATAAGATAGCCCATTAGTGGCACACATAAAACCCATTACAAAAGTAACCCAAAAATCATTTAATTCTTCCAAACCAAGGTGAAGGTGCAAACCACAGTTTTACATTACAGGGCAAAAAAAAGTAGATATCCATAGGAACGATTCAGGTGTCAAAGTTACACTACATGATTTTGAAGGTAATTTGGCATAAGCGTCCAGAGAATAATATTATTAATGTAAGACTAGGCAAATTGAACACTGTACTTTTCAACTCAGCCCTTTTAACAATTTAGCCTGAAATATATTATGAAATATAAAACTCTTTATCAAGCAATGATTATTTCATAGCATTTCTAGTTTTATTAATACTGTACAATTCAAGTTTACTCTGTATTTACACCCCAACGCTGACAATTTCACCCCATCTCAAAAATAAAAATACCTGGGTATTTTATCCCAAATTTAAGAAACCAGACTGATATGAAGGTCCATGGTGATTTAAACTAAATGCAAGTAAGTGCCTTTTCTTGCCCCATTTAGTTCTAGTGCGGCCTTAATGTACTTCTTCCATCAACCTCAGCCAAGCTTAAATGATGACAAAAGATTAGACAACTTCACAGAATAGAGCTAAGAATAGCACACTCTTCCACTAATAAAAAGAATTAAGTAGGGAAAAAAAGAGTTAAGATGAAATAAAAGCCTACATCTGGAGAACACCACTGTTAATGCTACTATTTATTTCCTTTCAGTCTTTCCTCCAAGTACAGATTCACATACATATGAACACACTTATTTTTATAGCTGGAATCATACTCAGGGTAGCTGTACGTAGCTGCACAGCAGGATGCTGCCCAGTTCTAGGATTGCCATTAATAGCACGATGTGCATGTACTACTGCCCAGAACTGTGCAAAGCCATGGCCCTGATCACAGTGCATCTGCAGTTTTGTGTTTCTCATTCTCTTACTTATTAACATACTGAAACTATTTCTCTTTGTCATTTAATATCTACAAATAATTATCCTAATATTGTTTCAGAATTAATGCTGTAAGATAAACTGTAATGTAGCCTTTTATTTACTAAATAGCAAATGGTCTCCAATTTTTCCCTCTAATAAGTAATGCAGGCATTAAGACTGTGGTTTATAAAATACTCAATAAAGAGAATACTCTGAATGCTGCTCCAATTGCTCTCAAGGGCAGACATTCACAAAATGTATCACAAAAAGTATATCCACTTCACCAATGGGCATTTTCAGTTTTTTAAATATTGCAAAATTGCAGAACACTTTAAATGTTTAAACATCCAAAACACCAAATTAAAAAAAAGAAAATCAAAATCTAATGATTTATGTTACTACCACTTCTAGTCACCATTATCAAGCATGGTTACAAACCTGGAGCCATAGAAACTTTGTTCTTCTCTTCCAAAATAATTTTCCCATCAAAACTCAGAGCAGGCAGCATTCCCTGCTGGAAAAAGATCACGTTCTCTTTTTTTAAACCAAAGTACTTATGCTTTGTGAAGAATTCCTTTGTAGATTCCATGGTTCTGCCACTGGTCATTATATACCTTGCAAGAGACAAGCAGATCCTCTAAACAACAGTACTATGTGAACTAGGCCCAAATCAAGCCTTGTCCATTTCCTAAGCTAAAGAAAATCTTTGAGAGCACTGCTTATTGTCTCAGCTCCTTCATCCTTTTCCTGGGTATGGTATATAAGCTGCTCCTCCTCTCCTGGCAACTTCACCAGTCCTTACATACAGAATAAATCTATGTAACAATATTAAACATAACTCCTGCACCAGAGACCCTATAGCTGTTTTAAGTAAATATTTTAGAGTTCGTAGGAAAGGGTATTCTAAATTAAAAACTAAATAAAAAAGGAGAAAAGGGTAACTACAATACATTCTAATGATCTTGGTTCTGTTAACCCTCCATTTAAAATCCTAAGACTGTAATTATATGTTCTATTGTCTCATAAATTCAACACATGCTATTGTGACAAAAAAGAAAAAAAATTCTACCTAAAACCACAATTAGTGACTACAATAGCTTTGTCCTTACTAGAATGTTAACTACATATAAGGAGTTTGTCTGTTTTGGTTACTGATATATCCCCAGCAGTGCCTAGAAGCGGCACTCAGTGTGTTTTGAGTGAAGAAAACAGTATAATTTCCCACCACAGTAGATATGTGTTTAACAAAGTATCCGGTATTTTGAACTCTGAATATAAAAGGTTTGGTCATAATATAGAAGAAGGTGATAAACAGGTGGCTAATCTGCTTGCATAAGCAAAGAACAGAAATTTCAAGAGTTGGGAGAAGAAAATCCAACACAACAGTGGGAAGCCAGGACTTTATGCAGAATGTCAGCTGTGTAGAACACAGATGTCTTTCAAAAATCACCAAAGGAATCAAGATGAAAAACTAAATAAACAGTTCACAGCAGACCAATGCTCATGTGGAGAAGAGCCAGAAAAGCTGGGAAAATTACAAAAAGCTTATTTTAAAGGCATCAGCTACAGAAGCAACGTGGATTAGCACTAAAATTCTAGACAGTACAAATCTTTCAAAGGGGAGCTGGGGAAATGCAGCTGCCTTTTCCCGGGTGTATTAGCTGATTTTGAGTACAGGGAATCCAGGCAGAAGGACAAAGAAACCAGCCAGGTTTTTGTTGGTCACATGGGCTGAAATAACAAGATTAGGAACTTGAGGGATCTCAAACACACAGCTGGTTTCCCACTCAAAACATGCTAACTTCCAAAGCTGCTCTTGGAAAGAGATTAAAGAGCTAAAACTTCTAAAAAGCAGAGCGTAACTTCCCATAATCTCTCCATGCTTAGGAGACAAACACAGGTGGAGGTAGACCCTGAGAACCCAGCATCCCGGCTGCAACTAAGAACCCAAGAGTGGCCCATGGCAGAGAAATCAGGGGAGCTTTCAGCTGAGGGGTGTGGGAAGGGGGTTCAGGAGGGCTAGATATGAGTTTATAGACAGACAGAACCTGCTGAGTACCTAGAGTGGTGAAAATACTCATACCATGTTGTCCTGAAATTTCAGACACTAACGATAAGAGGAGACCCTCAACGCTTTCAAAAAGAAAAAAAAAAGATTAGGGATCAGAACGGCAATGCACCTCTCAACAGCAATGCTGAAACAACAGAGCAGTGCCTTCACATTTCAGAGGGAAGCTGTTTTCAGTCAGAAGTCCTATACACAGACTTACAATCATATGAAGTTTCTGGACTCAAAGGAAGCCCCAGGGACTCACACTGAGGCGCTGGCGGGGGGTGGTGGTAAAAGCCAGAGGAGGGCATATATTGCTCATTAAGGTACCTGATCACCTATCCAGCTGTTACACATATTACTTTTAACACACATAGTAAATAACAGGAAATATGTCTGCTTATGAGTACAGTACATATTTTCATTTTGAATATTGTAAATCACTGTACGTTCAGGCCCACTCCCACAATGAGACACATCTTACCAGGGAATAACGCATTTGTCGCCGTGGTATTTTTCAGCCAACTGCTGAAGCTTCAGGATACGTTCTGCTTGAATCTGAAAAAGCGTCTTACGGGATGGCAAACCAACATCATACATCCCCTTAGGATAGGCAACACCGAGTCTTGTCCCCTGCCCACCAGCGAGGAGAAGAACTGCCACTTTGTTCTGCGAAATCTGAAAAAGTCCTAGAAAAGAAAACACTTGTATCACAAAGCCTCTATTACACATACAAAGGTAACAACAAAGAGTCACGCCATCCGCATAAGGCAAAAACAAGGAATCCTCATGTACGCGTGGATAACTATCTTGTTAATAAAAACATTTTTATTACTAAAAAATTAAATTTATGCAATCCAACCAAACAACAATGAATAATATACTGTAATGAACTAAGTTTTTTTCTGGTAACATTGGAAGGCAAAGACCAAGAGACATTCCAAATGGTTTACAAGTACCTCACTACTTATTAGATGTGAGTCAAGAAAGATACAATAAAAGACAACACCTACACTTCAAGATGAATGATGATGCTACTAACCTATCTCCAGCCTATAAATTAATCAATAATAAATAATTAATCAGTGAGCATCACATATACTAAAGAAGCTACCAGCCAGTAAATGTAATGGCTAAGAAGCCAGGCTCTGAAGTCAGAACACCTGGGTTTGAAATCTGACTCACCTGAATGAGCTTAGGGGCTGTGCTTGCAGAAAGGCAATAGATTTTGTGGGGTGATGGAAATGTTCTGTATCTTAATTGGGGTGGTAGTTTCATGAGTGTATAAATTTGTTAAAAATTCACAGAGTTAGTGCATTTTATGGTATATAATTATACTTCAATAAAATTTATTAAAATACCTTCTTTTTCCAATAAGTCATCTGTAGCAGCTCAGGAGGATGTGAAATTCAAGGTCTTTTTGTTGTTGATTTACTTTTGCTGTCTGGAAGCCTATCAGTTTTCAACAGCTGAATATTTGGCAATAAGTAATAACCAAACATAATGCTTAACTAAAAATATTATTCTTTGAATCAAAATAAATTCAAGATGGGGGTGGGTGGGTATAAAAATAAATAAATTCAAGATGGATTTAAGATCCAAATGCAAAGAAATGAAACTGTAAATGTCATTAAAATAGGCTCTCAGTTTGCATTAAAAAAAAAAAAAACACTAAAACCTTGCCACATACCATCTCTGAGAGCCATCTCATCACCTAAGGTGGAGAGTCTCAGCCACAAGGCAAAGCAGCTTGCAGGAAGAGGCAGCATGGAGATTGGGTGTCTGAGAAGCTAGAAAAGCTGTTGATGTCAGATGAGATACAGCAACTCTTGGGGGATTTCATTCTTTTCTGAAATTCATACTTTCATTAAAATTCTTAGAAATTTTGTGACCGAAGCTAGCCACTGTCCACAATTGTATGCCAAGCCAGAGGAGGCAATGGTGGCCAGTACTGACAATCATTTTTTTATATCCTTAGGTAATGTGTTTCTCCAATTTACTAATTGTGTGTTTTATGTGTTTTTGATATATTAGGCTTTCCTAAAGCTAATCTCCTAGTACATCCAGGACTTAGAGAAATATTCTAAATAAATCCATTATAAAATCAGACTTTTACCCAGTCCTGATTCTACAATCTATCTTAATTAGTAAATAAGTATAGATAGCCTAGAGACAGTAGCAACTTTCTATTTTAATTAAAAAGTTTAAAAGCACATTTGGTATTTCCATAATTTTCACCTTTGATAGGAAGCTGACCTAAACACCTGAGACAATTTTCTCTCCTCCTTCCTTGCCTACAACCAGAACTGTCCTCCTTGTTTTCTCCATAGCATTCATTATACCTTATCAGAGTTTGAAAATAATAAAAACAGGGGTAACCGTTAGGCCCCAGAGTAGTAACTATAATCTAAGTAGGTATGATTTCCCCCATTTTAGAGATAACAGGCTCAGAGAAGTTAAAGGTCGTGCCAAGGTCCACAGCTAGTAAATGTGAAGCAGGACTGGCACCTAACTGCAGGGCCCAATCGCCACGCACTGCATTGCCTCCAGCCATCTCATCACACCCAAGCATTTAACAGACATATACAGCACCAGAATTTTTAGGGCCATAAACCTTCCCTCCTATTTCTTTCTTTCCCACTGAATTCATGGGAGTTTTGCTTCCTTTTCTTAATCTACCTCACCCACACCCTATACAGAAAAACTGCTGAGCAAAGAAGAGTCCACATTCTCCAAAACTTGCCGAACACTGAAATTTCTAAGAGCATTACCAATATGCATCCCTCTTAAAGAAGCATGATAACCACCACGTAACAAAGATTGACTGAGATGACGCAATCTGAAGGGAGAAGGGAACTGTATAAGGCATTTTTGAAAATTGTTTTAACATTTGGTTATTCCCTACTTATCAAACAAACTATGGTTTCTAAGGAGTAAATTTAATTCTGCTGTCATTAACCCAAAATGCATTATTTTGAAATGCAGGTCCACAATACCTCACCTAAACTCATGGGTCAGATATGTTCCAGCATGTAGAAAGAACCCTTTAAAATTTAGAAAAGGAGTAAAATAACATACAATATATATTTCACCCCTTGCCAATCTCAGACGACATCCAGCAATCACATTGTATGTGACAAAGTTCATCAACAGTCTTATGTCTGCTCAAGTCAAGTTTTGGGGCAGAACAGGCTTTGCACCGCTTTAGAACTGCAAATAAATAACTAGTCTGAACTCTCGCATACCAAAGGTGTTCGAATAAGAAATACTTCTAAACAGCTTCAGAAAAAGTCTCAAATAAATATTCAGACACAGAAGCCCTAGTTCTTGTGTACTATTTACTTTATTCACAGAGCATGTGTTTCAGTGTTTTATTGTTAATGTGGCTCTAGTCTTCCTGACATCTTACTTTTACCTTCAGTCCAAAGGTAAATTACTTTCCTCAACTATCTTACCTGTAAAAGGTTAAGTTCCAGCTCTGTGTCTCAGCTCAGTCTAAGGCCATCCAGTGCTTTCCATGGATTCTAACAGTAATCAAAATAGCACTGTATAAATTTTTCTTTTTCTTAGGTCAGTTCTCTAAACTTCTGCTTCATTCCAGTTTTCCAAATTTTTCAGTTTTAAGGCTTCGCTAACCAGCAGCTTATGGTGGCCTCATTCTTTATTCAAATTAGTGGCATGTGTTTGTTTTCTAAACCTTTGTTTGCCAGATGTTCCTTATCCTTCTTTCCATCTATGGACACGATCACTACATGTTAAGAGCAGCATTCAGATGATGCCTGCCAGGTGTACATTTCCAGGCAGATCAACATTTACATCTCCTCTCCATCTAGCCATAACTATTACAATGAATTATAACAAAATCCATATGTATTTGCAGTAGAGGTTTCTGCATTAAATTCTTCCCGCTTATGCAGCTCACTTATGAGCAGACAGAGAAAAACAAAAGGAACAAAAGCAGTCCCTAGTGTATGGATGCCAGCTGCAATTCAGGAACTAAATGCAACTACAGCTGTTGTTGACAGTATCAAATTGTGTGTACTCTGGCTCAAGTACTCATCCATTTCATCTGTGTTACTACAATAAACTGCAATGCTTATCAAAGTTTAACACAGAAATTAGCCTGTCTTATGACAGTAAAAATGCTGCTTGAAATTTAGTGGGCCAATACAATTCAGTAAGCCTTTTTAGTTATGTGGCAGTTATTTGTCACGGCATAAATGTCACATGAGCAACACTGCACCTCTCTGAAAAATGGTGACTTAATTATAAATGTATGTGACAACTAGGAAATTATGAACTTCCCCTAACCCACAACTTTTTTGCAGAAATATGAAAAAAAACAAAAAGTCCATCATTATATCATCCTTCCCATCTTCCTACTAGAGGACACAAAAGTTATTAACCTTCCTAGAAAGAAAGGGTGCCTAAGATGGACCAAATCAGAGGTGAAAAAAAAAAAAAAAATCAAGCCAGACTGAGTTTCCAGGGCAGGTAGCACATCTCTCGCCTTAGAGAGTTGTGGAGTATGGGCCCAACAGGTCTGAGCACTTTTCCTGGTAACATTTACAAGAAACAGAGCCAAGAGTCCACAGTGGCCTGTAGCAGGTCAAATGCTTCCTGGGCATCTTCCTACTTGGACGAGTTCCTCCCATACACTGACTTGGGCATGAGCCTGAAATGAGGACGGTGCCTGGACTTTCAGAGTAGAGCACTGCCAGAACCTTCCATTTAAACTCAGTACTCCAAGACAAGGAGCAGGGTAAACAGGCTGTTCAACTAGTGGAAATAAAGGAACACTACCCAAGAAAGTTAGTCAGAGGAGGTAGTTGAAGTCTTTGTCACAGTTTACAGGTGAAACTATCATTTTTATAAGTTTCATAACTGTCAGATTTTTGATTAACTATTTCCCCAAAATGTTAAACACAAAAAGCAGTCTAGCAAGGGAAATCTCCATTTGAAGCAGTTTTAGCTACCAGGGATTATTGTGAATTTCATTAGCTGTATAATGGCATTATGAGCAGTAAGAACATGTCCACATACTTACAGACACATCCTGAACTATATGAGGCTAAAAGTAACATGATGCTTGACATTTGCCTTAAAATATTACAGCAAAGAAAAAAAAGAGAAAGAGGGAGAGACGAAGAAAAAGCAGCAAATTTTGATATTTAATCAAGGTGATACACATGGGGGAGTTCATTATAGTGTTTTTGTCTCTAAACACGTCTCAAAATATGCTTGAAATTTTTCACAGTAACAAATTCTTAAGCCAGCTACAAAGTTATAGACAAACCAAAACCCCATTATGTGTGTTTGTCAGAAAAAACTATAAAATATTACTAGCAAGTACTTATCTGTGAATTATGGGATGTCAGAGGGTTATATTTTCTCCTTTGTAATTTTTAGTTACTTTCCAACTTCCCTAAAAAAGCATGTGTTATTTTTAAAACAAAAGAAACTATAAAAATAGTTTTCAGGAAAACTTGGAGAAAATGTTATGAATATATCTTTTCTAAATGATCCGTTTTATTTTCTACCACAGTGCTGCATGATAACAAAGCACCATTAAGATTTTTAAAATTTGTCCTAGGGGAAAAAAAAAGCTAATACTCAATACTAACTTGTTATTACAAAGTAAAATTGAAAGATTGTTCTGTGCTCAGTAGAAGCAAGCATCTCTTTAATAAAGAATGGGTTTTTTTTAAGCAAAATATTCCCAATGTTGAGTATGTTTACTAAAATGATATTCTCATCGAAGCTTGTAATTACTTCTTTTTGAAGATCTCACTTTTCTAAAACAGATTTTTCCATTGCTCCTCTACATTCCACTTTCTACAACTGGCCAGAACACTTCAAGAATTAAGTTAGAACAAGATGTCTCTCCAACAAGGAGCACACTGCTCACTTATGTAAATATTCCTCAGAAATAATTTTATATAATGTCAGTAGTGACTAGACACTTTGAAATTACTATCCCATGACTTCATTTTCCCCCATCCTGCAAGTAATGGGTGTGGGGTGGGGGGTGCTGTTTTTGATAAAATTGCTAAAATCTTCCTACTCTCTGAAATATAGCATCATAATCTTTGCAATGGCAATCTCTTCTCTTTGACAACTTTCTGCAAAACTTTATTTTGTTATAAATTTGCACACACATGGAAGTTTCTGGCTAAGTGAAAAGGATATACTGTCAGTTACAAAGTCACCTTCTCCACCCCTACTGTATCAGCCACAAGTAAACACTATTCCTTTGACAGTAAGCCAAAAGGAAGTTTGCTTTGTATCTTCTTATACCAGGTTGTAAAAGCTCCGGATTTTAGTTTAAATAAAAACTCACAAATGTTCACAGATTCCACCAGAAAGGTCATAAAGAAGACTCAAATTATGGGAGGTTTCAATCTTTGCTCATGATCCCCTGATGCAAGGTCAAAGCTGTGGCTTTCCAAAAGAGTTAATTCTAAGACTTCATCCCATAAAATTTCAAGGAGAAATACAGGTAGCAGCTGGGATACAAGAGGGTAGGAAGAGGCCTGTGTGGCTCTTGTTTTGTTGCAGTAGCCTTTCTGAAACCTGGGGAAGGAGGGAAGTATTAATGAATCCAAAATTAGAAGGGGTCAATGTACCACTAAAGCTTTCCATTCAAAAGGATCCACCTGGAAGTCACTAACTCACAGCTTAGTGGCACAGCCCCGCTCTGAGTTAAGACTAGGTGAGCCACTACCAAGCATTTGGATCCAAAAGAGCCCTCCTTCAAGGTCATCCAATAATTTTCAATGTTTTTTCATTTCCAACTCCTTTTAAAGAAAACCTCATGTAAAGATCAAATATATAGAACAGTTGTGGGTAAAACTATAATATTTCCAGAATGTCTCACCTGGCTTTAGTACATCTGCAAATCAACAGGCGCTCAAGGGTGGAGAGAAGAATGGCTTTAGGGTATTTGCATCATTCCTCAGGGGTGGAGAGTTCATCTGGGCAACTGAGGGCATGTCTGAACCTGAGAGGTTAAGGGGAGGGGGCTGGCTCGGTTGCTGGCTTGCTTCTTCTGGAGCAGAGGAGAGAGATGGCCCTAGACTGCAGTTTGTAGGGGAGGGGGAGGGCCGGTTTTGCTTCAGCTGGAGCAGGAAAGAGAAAAGGCCCTGGACTGCAGTTTGTAAGCAATAAACAGATTTTTTATTTCTCCCTTTGACTGATTTCGGTTTTTAGAGGTATTTTGCCCCGGGATTTCCTTTCCCCGGACTTACAACAGTTCAAGCAGAACTGCCTCTGTAGTGGGGAGATGGAGTTAAGTGACCTACCTGTTTAATACGCATTCCCCCTTCCTCACAGACAGTTTCCCCTGCACTGGGGGACAACCTAGGGCTCTTTGTAGCAGTCTAAAAATCAGTAAATCTGTAAGCCTGAAGAATGATACGGAGGGCAATACAGAAGGCTGATAATGGCACTTAGCTTTCTTTTTTTGGAGGCGCAGGGAGTCCAAAGAGTGAAAGATAAAAGAAAAACAGCAAGTGTGGTCCAAGTATGGACTGTAAGATTTTATCTGTAATACTGCACATCCATAAACGTCAGTGTATCTGTAATACTGCACATCTATAAACATCCATATATACAATCATGTACTAGCTGGCAATGTGAGCCAATAAAATACATCTGATGAGGTTATGAGCAATTTCTCAATAGTAGTTCTGTTATTTTGACGTTGTTTTTGCAAGAAAGTAACACTTTTCAAAAAGGAAAAGTATTCAGTATGTTTATTCTATAGTTTAGGAAATGAGGCCCACATTTGACAAGGAACATGTACAAAACTCAAGGGCCTGAACTGCAATTTTAGTCACTTTTCCTTACAGTAGAGTAGTCGGTTATAAAAACCAGAGCCCTTACCTCCACCAAAAAAGGTATATTTGAGATGTTTTGCCATCCTCAAAAGTACTAGTTAGTACTAGTTATAAGGACAGATTTTTATGATACACTTTAGAAGCAGCAGCAGTGGAGAGCAATTCAACAAACACTTATTGACTTACTAGTAACTGCGAAACCATGTTCTAAATGCTATGTGACAAGCACAGACAACCAGCACAAGTTTACAATGTAATGATGAAAACAGACATAACCCTTATTATAAGGCAGAGTGAAAGAAAAGCATGAACAAATAACTCCAACCCAGACACTGAAGAAAAGGTGGTGGATCAAACAGAACCTTAAGGAGTGAGTGTAAGTTCCCCAGTGGCAGAGCCATTGCACTGCATGACTCCAGGATATGGCTTTGCACGGCGACCCAGCTAGGTAGAGAAGGGGCAAAGGCCAGATGGAGGCAAGGATAAGCATGAGCAAAAGCAGGGAAAGCCTAATATAATGTTCACACAAAGATGAATTATTTGGTCTGGCTAAAATCTGTGGGACAGTAGGAATGGAGAGAAATATAGAACACCAGGAGTGGGCAGGATTAGGGAAGGTTTTTAGATTAAGGCAACATCAACTGAAACATTTAAATTGTACCTCAAGAAAGCAAATCTAATAGAAGTATGGAAATTGAGGAAGGAAAGTAAAGAGACAAGAGGCAAATTTAGACTTAAATGAGAAGAGCCTTGAATCAACCAGAAACAAAGAGAATATAGGGACTGGCAATGGGACATCGCCGAGGTCTTGGCAGTTCAATCCGTCATTTCCTGATCAGTCACCTGGTTTAAGGTAGTACAAGAGTCCAGCCATTCATTACATGATTCAGTTACTTTAACACTTTTAGTCTGTCTCATGATAACTCTTGAACAAGTAGTCACATGCTCAGTACCTTCACTCTCCCAGGCCTGGAGCTGGTCTCGATCCCTGGTAGCGCTGCCCAACACCTCCCGAGGGACAGGCTCCATTCGTGCATCCATTTTCTCTTGCTGAGAGGACTGGTTAAATCCTTGCATGGCCTTTTGGAAAACGGTGGTCAGGTCCTCAAAGTTCATGACCTGGAGCTCTGCATAAAGCTCCATCTGTTGGGCTTCGTCCAGCTCATTCCAGAACTGCAGCAGGTGTTCTTGCCCAGCTTTGGACAACCTGAGTTTGAGGCCATCAACATTCATAATGCTCTGGTAGCCAAGCTTTGTGAAAAGAGGGGTGTGATTTCTGCACCTGTAAACCTGCAAGAAGAACCAACAGCAGGTCAAAGTTCAACCTTGAAACGTGAAGGCTTTTTCTTCCCAAAAATAAGTATATCAAAAAAACTTGATGTTAAGGAAACTAACTTCTGCCTTTCCACCACAATACTTGTAAGAGATCAAACTTGAAAGACCATACTAATTAGCATTCTGTACCAGGCACTACACTAAGTACTTGACACAGTCTTACCTCATCTTCAACACTCGGACACCACCAAGGAGGCCGAGGCACAGAAAGGCAAAGTGGGCTGGCCAACTGGGAGCTGGGCAGGGGCCCAGGCAGTCCGATTCCGGGGCTCACCCGCTAACCACATTTAGTTGCCTCTGTACTACTCCTTGGGCCACTGAGCTACCACTGAAACAACACTGGCAGCCTGAAACAATCTCACGGTCCTCCTTTTATCTCTAACAATGGGAAAAAACTGCTTTGTTTTGTGTTTTTACAGAATACAACAAAATTCAAGAAAACAGGACCAACTATAATCATGAAAAATGTTTTATTTCAATAGCAACTTCTGCAAAGAAGCAAAAAGAAAATCCACTGCCTTTACTAAGAACTGTACCCTAATGGCACAAGGAACACACACATAACAATCAACAGGTAATAATGTTTGTAAGAGCATTCCATGACAATACAGCAAAATGCTAACCTGCATAACACCAAAACATTAAGAGAAAGAGGAAATATTTAATCTATTTGCCTAATATAGATAAATGCAAGACAAGATAGGCACTGTCTAGAAAGAGCTCACAAAGATGAGCTAGCCAAGCTTCACAATTGAGCAGAGTACACAGATCAGGAAACAAGCAGAGCTGGATGGCCAGGAGCAGGAAGCAGGTGTGAGAGGGAGAACAGTAAGAAAGTTCAAGTTTTATGTAGAAGGATGGGAAATGATGTAAGGTAGGGTTAACCCTTGAAGAGCCTTGAAAACTAAGCAAAGGAATTAGACCCAGTAGAATCGGTAGCAAGAGGCCAATAGGAGACTGGCTCAACTGGGCAGGTTACCTTGCTTTAGAGAGATGGCGTAAAATGGATTGTAAGGAGGGTCAACGAGAAGCAGGAAACAAGTTAAAAGATGATTGCAGGTAAGAAAAACCAACAGTCTGAAGCAGATTCGTTACAGAGGAAATAAGAATGAAAGGGCTAAATTTGGGGGTCACAGTAAAGACTCCTCACTGTATTTAAAGTGCTTAGATGTGAAGCGCAGAAAAACGGAAGCAAAGAAACAACCTGCTGTCCTCTTCCGCCAGTGGAAGAATGAAAGGCAACACAATGCTAGAGCCCAGCAATGTTCCTGTGCCGGCCGCAGTATTCTAACTAGCAATGTTTAAGCAGTTAATAGTATCTACCTCATCAAAACTATTTAACACTGAACACCATTTACAAAATCGGGTTAAGGGAACCTACGTCTAGGGTTGCGAGGCGATGATACTGCCACCTACCACTTGCATTATCACTTCAGGTGAGGCAGTATGATTCTAAGTGCTTTACAGATACTGGCTCACTTAATCCTCAAAACAGTGCTGAAGTATCATTTCGGGTAGCACCCTGCAAGAAGGAAATGGAGCCACAAAGATAACAAGCCCCAAGTCCCAAACCAGTACAGTAATAGAGCTGGGATGCAAACCCTGACAACCTCTTAATTCATGCTCTTAACTATTATGCTGCACTGTTCTCAAGAGAAAGAAAACTCTAGCTCATGTGTGCGTGCTGTGTGTAAAAGGGGTAGAAAGAGAGAAACACATTACTCAGAAATACACACATAACTAAAGTTCTTACTCACTTTGCAGAAAAAAAGTCCACAAGCCAATAGAATGGAGAAAGAAAGAAAATACATAGGATAGAGATCTGAGGAAAACTTTACGGGGTGAGTAAATACTGCATTTTCAAAAGCATTACTACTTTTTATTCTGTACTGGGCAAGTCAATCCAAATCAGAAATTACTCAGAAATAATTTTTACTAGTGTCCACTCAAAAATAAATTCAAGAAAGATATTATCATACAGTAGAGATAGGCAGAAGAGTTCTACATATTTATTTCTATCAATAAGATGCCCTCCAAAATTGAAGTGACAGACTGGCCTCATGATTCTTCTTATAAAATCAATTTCAAATAAGATTAGCATATAAGATTGAGTGCATTATATTCCCAACTTTTAGTTTTACTTTGTTATTAAATTTACTTCAGGGACAGAATACTTCAAGTGTGAAAAGGATATCAGCTATCAAATACACTTCATGAGACAAATGATTCATAATGAAACTAAGGCTTCTATAAAGAAAATGAAGCCTTGATTATCAGTGTGGGACACAATTCCATCTTGCTGACCTAGGACCCTCATTCTTTTCCCCAAGTACTTGTTTAGTCTTTTCTATCCACTGAAATTCCACTCATCCTTTAAGTCCTGTCTCACATACTGCAGTTTGAAATGAATCTTCACGGGTCTAAGAATCAAAAGGGACCGACTTTTATTTCTGGCTCTATTGCTTGGGCCAAGTCACAGACACCTTCGACTTTGATGTATCCTCATCTGTAAAATGGGAATAATAATGTTCTTCACAAGGTTCAGAGACATAAATGAAATAATCCTTACAACCAATGAGAAAATGAGGCTCTAAGAGATAATTGCCCAAGGCTACAAACGTAGTAGGTAGAAAAACAGGAATTTTAACCCAGATAAAACTGATTCTAATGTTATAATCATTCCACCAAACAACAACTCTCACAAGCAAGGAAATACTAAGAATTTAACCCAAGATCTCGTTTAGAAGAGAAGCAGTATAGTTGGGTGGTAACCAGCATTGGGCTCTGGAGTCAGATTGGCTGGGATCAAATCCAAGCTCCACTACTTCCTAATTTTGTGGTCTTGAGAAAATTATATAACCTTTCTGTACCTCAATTTTTGTCACCTGCAAAATGAAGATAAATACAGTACTTAAGGTTAAGAGGATTAATGAGTTAGTAAAATGAAAAGCAATAGTACCTGGCACATGGAAAGTCCCTTATAAATGTTACTAGCTACTATTACACAAATGAGTAATTTGTGCTCCAGACCACTGAGTTACAGCCTCCTAGACATGAGGAGAGCTACTTTTTTGAATTCATACTGGAGGATGAAAGAAGTTTGCCAAGGACATAAGAAGAGAATATCCGTCAAAATGGCTCCAGTAAAAAAATGTATTCAATGAACAAGGAATAGTGTTGGAATATGGGTAGCAAATGGCTGTAGGTGAGACTGACCGTCTATCAATGCTGCTATCTCTGTTAAATGAAAGACGACAGGGTCACACCACCCTTCTCACTTACTTATATGGATAGGTTACCGCTAAAAGTTTCCTTTTCATATGTAAAGACACATTAATAAGCAATTTAAGATGGAAAATTATTTAACTATCTTGTGCCATTATTAATTCATCCCATATTTAATGAGCACTTGCTGCCTTCTGGCGACAGAGACACAGCAATGAACAGCGATGTACATGACCACATTCCAGTGTGGGAGACATATACACAACATGTCAGGTAGCTCAATGAGACAAGTTCTACGGAGAAAACCAAGGTGGGGTAAGGAGTCAATAGACACAGGGGAGATGGTGGATATTTTACATGGCGTGGTCAGACAGGGCTTCTGCGACATTTGACAATACATCTGAATGAAGAGGGGCAAGCAAGTTAGCATGATGGGGAGGAACGTTCCAGGTAGAGGAAGCTACAAGGGCAGCAGTTCTGAGGCAGGAATGTGCCTGGCAGGTTCAAGAAAGAGCAACAAGGTCAGCACAGCTGGAGCAGAGCGAATGAAGCAGAGTGACTGGAAACTAGGATGGAAAATGAGTAGAGACCAAGCAAAGTAGAGCCTGTGGTCCAAGTAAGGGCTTTGAGCTTGGGAGCCATTGGAGAATTAGGAGAAAGCAAGTATTACTCTGTTGCTCTGTGGGGAAGAAAGCCTGTAATTAAGGCACAAGTGAAGGCAAGTGGAAGCCAGCAGACCAATTAGGGAACTACTGCAATGGTCTAGATGATGGATGATGGTGGCTTACAGTGGTGGTGAAGGTGGATTCTAAAAGGTGGACCTACAAGACCAGGTGATGGACTGAACATGGAGAGAGAGAGAGACAGAAATGAAGCAAAGATGACTCCAAGTGGTGGTGCCATTTATACTGAGGTAGGGAAATACGGACAGGAGCACGTTTAGGGATATGTGTGAAGGGCATCAGGGCTTCCCCTTGGGTTATGTTAAATTTGAGATGCCTAGACATCCAAGTAGAAATGCTGATGAGATACCAATGTAGGAGTCTAAAGTTTCAGAGGAGATATGGAGCTAACCAGAAAACTTTCAAGGTCATCAGCATACATGATATTAAGTTACGGACTGAATGAGATTCACTAGGAAGTGCAGACAGATTAAAAGCAAGAAGTTAGAAGACTCAGCCTTGGAAACTCATCAGGGTATTAGAAGGAATTTCTATTGATTTATATATGTTTCAAGAGAGATGATTCCATCATTTTTTAATTAAAAAAATACATCACATAAAACAGCCAGCAGAGAGATGTTTATTTTTCAAGAAATGGGGTCTTTCCTAGTGTCTCATCTAAACTACTCATTTGCCCAGATGTAAGGGAGCACACCGTACTGCGAAGATCAGCAGGGAACCAGGTAACTGAAGTACTAGTTCTGGGTCCCTCCCCATCATCTGACTCTGTGCAAATCATTTAACCTCTCAGTACACACATTTCCTCATAAAGATAATACAACCAGTCCTCCTCACACCCTCAAAGGACAGTAAAGAGTCAAGAGTGATCTAGCCACTGAAACACACATGCAAACATATTATTACACCATTTTAAGACATAAATCAAACTCTTCCTAAAAAGTCATTTCATACCTAATGGTTAAGCACCTTCAAGTGCTGCATACTTAAGAA
This sequence comes from Manis pentadactyla, assembly GCF_030020395.1. Taxonomy (NCBI): domain Eukaryota; kingdom Metazoa; phylum Chordata; class Mammalia; order Pholidota; family Manidae; genus Manis; species Manis pentadactyla. The sequence goes on from NC_080037.1 coordinate 5,908,443, forward strand.
CCTTTAGATGCTTTGAGAAAATGGATCCATGCCAATAAGACAACTCAGAGGTTAAACTCTGAAATCATTTGTGAATTTGGAGGAATAATTTATCTATTGATTTTTTTTGAGGTAGATATAACCACCTCCATGCCACAAAAATAGTATTTTTTCCCTTAATTCTGATAAGAGGTGTGCACGGGTATATAGTGGTAAGCAGTGAAGAGACTGGGATTTTGACAGCCAAAGGCTGAAAAAGTGCAGATCTCTAGAAATTAGGACAAAACGCAATATACACCCATTAATACATCTGCGTCAAAAACAATGACAAATTTGACTATTATCAAATAAAATTTAAATGCTAGTATTAAAGAAATCTGTCTTTCCCCCTCCTTTTTTGGTCTCCTTCCTGCCCCTATCTCTGTTGCTGAATTATGTCCCCAAAATTGATTAGCAAACCTCTTAGACCTTTTAAAATGTAGCCTTGGGGTTGAGCCATAACCACTGAATCCTATAAATGCGTGGCAGCGCAGCCTACCAAGTCGTTCTTAATCCCAGCCAAGTGAGCCAACTCAGTAATAGCGGGGGAATAAAAAAACTGCCTTGGGTTTCCCGTAAACCTTTCAGTCCACACCTAGTGAATTCCACTAAAGCACTACACAATGCCATGTTCGTGTTATCACAATCACTACGCCCGGACCAGACTTCATAAACCATGTACAAATAAATATACAACAGCGTCCGGCCAAACGTAAAGTCTTCGGGAAGCCGTATGTCCGGCCCCCGTGCGCTCTCGGCTCTCGTATCCCACCCTCCTGCCTGGCCGACCCAAAGGAACCCAGGCAGTCCAACCCTCTCCCATGACCAGTATTAAACAGAAAGCGGCAAGTAGGTTTTGTCCCAGTCTCACATCCCACCGCAGATGCTTCGTGGTCAACACTCAGAATTTCTCTCCTCACGTAGTCAAGACACCCCACCCGGCTGGCTCCCACGCGACAGCTCCACGCCCCGCGGTCCGCCCGAAGCCCCCCGAGGTTGGCCTAACTGTCCTCAGGGCCCGAGACCCTCAAGCGCCCTGCCCCGTGCGGGAGCAGCCGCACTCCCAGCGCTGGGCAAATCCCTGATTGCAGACCCTGCCCCAAGCGCCCCTAAGCGGCCCGGACCCGGGGCGCCCCCGCCCACCTCCAGCGCCCGACCTCCCGCGGGGTCCCGGGCCCCGGCGGGCGGACTGTGCCCTTAGGGCAGGCGGCTCCTCGCAGGGCCGGCGCGTGCCCCGTGTGCACGCCCGCGCGCGGCGAGACCCCGGCGCACCCCGGCCACCGCGGCGTCCAGGCCGGCGGGGGAGGGAGACGGCGCTCGGGCCGGCGCCCTCACCTCCCTCGGCGCCACGTCAGCTCTGCCAGTTCCGGCTGCGGTTGCGGCTTCAGCTTCAGCGGCACAGCCACCCGAATGGTGTCCCACACCCGCTCCGCATATATACCCCATCCGGGGGGCCGGGGCGGCGGGGCGGGCCGCGGGCGGGGGCCAGGGAAGCGCCGGCCCCGGCCACCCCGCCCCTCGAGTGGCTGCCGGCGCGGGGAGGAGCCCCGCCCGCCCGCCCGGACACGTCAGCGAAGCGCCGGCGCCGGCGACCAGGCGGACTCTGAGAGGAGCGCGGGGCGGGAGGGACGGGGACCCGGAGCGCCAATCATTCTCTGCTCCAATGGAGGCGGAGATGCCCGCGGGAGGCCCCGCCCCAGCGCCCCCGCGGGCGGGGAGGGGCGCCCCTGCGACCGCTGTAGGGGCGGGGCCCCGTCCGCGCGAACGTGCCGCCGTGCGGAGTGCCCTGTAGTCACCGCGTCTGCCCGTGGGGCGTTTGCCCTCGACCCCCAGGCGTGCCTTGGGCCCAGCGGCTCAGGCGCGCGCCTTTCCGGAGCGGGCCGCGCCGCTGGGCCGGGAGCTTGGTCGGCGGCTGGCGAGTTCTGGCCGTCCGCCCGAGTGTTTGCCAAAGCGCGGCCGTCGTCCGCGCAGCACCCGGAGGGCGGACCTGGCGCGCCCCGAGACCTTGGGCTGGGTATTTAGTGTCGACTTGGCCACACCCCCAGCGGGGCTTCGACCCCGTTTTACGGTGTTTTAGGTTCCAAGCGTTTGAAGCCAGGCCATTTGCTTTTGCACAAACAGGCACGAAAAGAGGAAGTGCAAGCAAAGGTATTGGGTAACCCGAGATAATGAAAAGCGCACCGTGAGAGTGAGCCCGGTTGTCACCTGTGTGAGACCTGGGGGCTTACGACCCGCCCCGCAGTATTCCACACGAAAATGGTGATTGGACAGATGGCCTCCAGGGCCATTGCAAGGCCACTGTTTATAACTGCCTGTTGTCGGTCCTGTTCTGTCATCTTGTGTGGATGGGCACGTACAGGTTATATGCTCAGCCTTAGGCCTTTGAAAGCTGTGTTTACATTTAAAGTTGTGTTGCACTTTGCACAGTTTTGCAAAAAGTCCAATACGTTGAAATATGAAAAACACCTAGATTTAACAAAGCACCTAATATAAATAAATTCAGGCATTTAGGTACCTTTCTTTACCTTCTTAAGGGCAAGGGCCTCTTCATTACCTTCATCCATTGCAAAATAATCCACCACACTAAGTGACAATTTACATTTGGTAAATAATGCTGGTTGATTTATATTCAGGAGGTTCAGTATTCTCCATCTTTAATGATCCCAGAATTTCATCCATTTATTTGAAAGATTTATAGTGTAGTGGTTAAGTGCATGGGATCTGAAGACAGAATTCCAGCTGCTTTATTGCTTGTGATCTTTGGGCAAGTTAATTCATGAATTGATTTTCTCATCTATAAAATACAGACGATAATAAAAATGCCCTTGGGGTTGTTGTGAGAATTAAACCAGTTACTACAAGCAAATAATATAAAACAAACTATATACAGTGTAAATGAATTGTAATTACTGTTATTTGAGTGCTGTCAGGTGCTGTTGTACATCATCATCTGGAAAGCCTCTCATTGTTTGGATCCGTGATACTATAAAGGACATTTCTCTCAAATCTTTCATGGTAACTGAGAATAAAATCACTATCATTAATAATGCCCAGGTCCAACTTAAAGAGACCTAGAAGCCTGCCCACAATGATGTAAATGAATATAGCACTGTGACCTTTAATGAAAGGAAGAGAGTTTTAAGACAGTTATTTCTATAAATATACTGATTATTACTCTTCTGTGTTTCTATACTCTGAGAGAGAAATACATGAGGGTTTAGAAAAATTCTAAGAGACCCAGATTCAAAATCACCAACCCTTACAAGCTGTGTTGTCATTTAACTTCTCTAAACCTCAATTTCCTCCTTTATAAAATGAGGATAATACCTACTTCACATGGGTGTAGTACGAATTGAATGAGAAAGAGTCTAAAATAGTGTCTGGAGTACTTATTACAGACCTTCAATAAATATTCAATGAGGAGTGAATAAAGAACAAAATCACTACGGAGAGTCCTTTGAAGATAAAAGGTATAATGGGAACCCAGCAATGAACTATTATACAATCAGATTTTTACTTTTACCCTTTCTGCTAATTTTATTTCTAGTTACTAGTCATAAGAAGGGCATTAATCTCATCTTGCCAGATAAATATCAAGAAACTTCTTACACTGGAGAGCTATTTCTGTCCTTCAAAATATATTTTATATACATGGCCTCTTAAAAGAAAACAGCAGGGAAAAAAGCAAGGATGCTTACTCTATCCATGATTATTTAATATTAAAGATATCAGCTAATGAAATTAGTCAAGAAATTGTAAGAGGCTTAAGAATCAGAAAAAAATAAGTAGAACTACTTATTTTCAAATGACTTGAGACATTACATAGAAAGCCCCAGGGAATCAGTGATGAGACTGGCTCGCCTGCAAGAATCAATGATAAGACTAAATCGTAACATGGTTTCAGCAAGGTAGAAGGCTATAAAATTAATGGACAGAAGACAAGAGTTTTCAGGTACACAAACAATAACCAGTTAGAAGACCTGATGGTAGAGAACATCCCATTTATTCTCTAACAATAGTAACCATAGTAACAAAGTTACCATTCTCTAACAAATTGTAACAAAGAAAATTAAATAATTAGGTATAAAACACAAAATGTGCAAAACCTGTCTGAGGAAAATTAAAACACTTCTACACAAAAGCCACAAAAGATACTTAAATCAAATGCAAAAATGTCCCTTGTTAATTTATACATTAAACTATACTCCCTATTAAATTATAAATTTATAAACTAGACAAACTGATACTAAAGTTGAACTTTAGTTCTCATGGAAAAAGAAACATGAAAGAACAGCTAGGAAAACACAGAAAAGCTATCGTAAGAAGCCTACCTACCAGATGTTAAACTAGTCTATGAAGCCCCTATAATTAAAATAATGTGGCACTGGAACATGAATAGATGAACAAGTTGAATAGACTAAACCGTCCAAAATAGGCCCAACTATCATATCTTAAAGATGGCATTTCAAACCACTGGAGAAAAAAAAAATGAGCATTTTAATGAATTGGGACAACTGGGGAGCCACTTGGAAAAAATACGAAAGGAGATCCATACTTTACACCATTCACAAGAATAAAGTCCAAAAACATAAGAGATCTGAGTATAAAATTTTAAATTATACAAGTACTAGAAGACATGCAATGCTAGGCACCTGCCAAAAAACACTGATAGGAATAGATATGGAGAGACTTTAATAATATATTGTTACTTTTTAAAAAAAAAAAAGTAAAGTGCAAACAAGTATACATAATGAAAAAAGGGAAATAAGAAAAATGTATCACATCTGGTTATTTTGGGAAAAAGGAAATGTAAACAGCAAACCAATGAGATTAGTTACCTACAGGGAAGTGGGTAGCATTGGACTGGAAGATGGGCTAGGGGTGTTGCATTTCTCTAAATATAACTTTCTGTGTAGTTTTGACTTTTGGAACCAAGCTAATGTTTTACATACTAAAAAAAAATGAAATAAAATTAACAAAGAGAAGGTTGGACGCTGCAATAGAAAACAAACAGAAACAAATCATCCTACCTGTGTCTTAAATAACATAATTTCCCTGAAAAGTTTCCTAGGGAAACACTCCAGTAACTTCTGAACACAGTATTTTTTTTACAGCTTTTCTGAAGTTGTCTTGAAACTAGAGATCTTTAAAATGCAGTCAGATTACTTTAACATGTGAATGTACCTGTGAGTAAAATACTTTATATGCTCTCAATCTAAAGAGAATTGTAAACAAATATTAAACTCGTTAGTAGTTTGGCATTTCATAGTGATATGGGTTACCAATTCTTAAATTATTTTATGTAGAGTGGAGGTGGGCAAGTGACTAAATATATTACTAATGAGAGGGCATATTTACTGTTGAAGAAAATCACAAATACAGAAAGGGAGAGAAACGAGAATGACCTCTTTAGTGGCAAACTGGAATTGAAATTACCAGTATGAACTCATGATTATTACTCTAAATACAGAAATAGATATGTGTGTATATGTGATAGAAATGTATAGTTGGGGGAAAGTGTTAGCAATTGGTGAATTTAGGTAAAAGGTACATGGAATTTCTTTATACTGCTCTGCAATTTCCCTATAAGGTTGAAATATATCAAAATTTAAATGTACAAAATATTAAACTACTACTAATGGTGGAGTTCTTCATGGTCAGTCCAGACACAGAAGAAAGTCTGTAACCCAAGGAGCACCCAGCTCCGTGTCCTTGTCCCATGCCACATGCCCTTTGGCACCCAGTCAGCATGCCACATCACCTGGGAAATGGCAAATGCCACCAGCAGTATTGTTTATGATGGCAGCTGGGCCTCCTTGGAACAGGAATAATGATAGGGAAGTGTTTTGCAATGATTAATGATTTTCAACTTTCCAGTTGAAAACAGTGAGGCTTCAATAAGGAGACTGGAACTTGTGCCAAGTGGGAGTTGCCTGGAAACCCTTGGGTGGAACTGTTCTCTTAACAACAGACTGGCATGTTTCAGTAGTCAATCAAGAACAAACAGATGTTTGTTAAAAATAGGTTGACTGAATAACTCTGCGCCAGTCCTTATGATAGTGCCATGGGGAATCAAAAGCTAGGGTCTCTGTCCCCAGAGAATTTACAATGCAAAAATAGAGGGCAGATGTTCCTCTTTCCAGCAAGAGGGTCCCAAGTGCCACAGTGAATACACTAACGAGGGATTTCGGCACTTAGAGGAGGGTGAGAAAAAAGGAGTGAAGAAATTCCCCTAAAGGACAGGCCAATAGGGTTTGAGAAAGAGTCAGCAGGTGAGGGACAGCCTCACTCTTTACAGAAGCTGCCCCTTGATCCTCAGCCGTGACAACGGGGCGTCCACAAACTGGTTATTTTGTTTTCCTACTGGCAACACCACCACCTTTTCTAGCAGGAGCTAGAAGAGAAATTACTTCCTTAATGAAAGAAACCAAAGGACTTACACTCAGTCGAAGAACTGAGGAGTGAGATACCTACCTGGGGAATGGTATTAAATAACCTATGACATCTGAAGCATCAGAAAGGAAATATTACTACAGAGTATATATTTTTGATAATAGGTATGATCCCAGCTTGGTTTAAAAAAAATAGATAATACTTTCATCTATTAAATAGACAGACAGAAGATAGATGGATAAATGAGATGATAGGTAGAGAGAAGCTGTGAGATTTGGAAAAACCACTCTAATTCCCTGAACTTCAGTTTCCTCATCAACAAAATTGAGATAATACAGTATATTTTACAGAGTTGGAAAGAGAATTCAAAGAGCACACAGCTGTTCAATACACGTAACGTGAAAAAAATGAAAGAGAAGGACAGAAAGAGGGAAAAAATTAAGATAAGGGAAATGGAATAGTCCTCTCTTAAAAATACAGAATCATGTTGGGATTTCAAGAGAGATGTTTTAAATGGGCCATTATTGCACACAAATTCAAAAACTCAGTAGGGCATACAAAAGAAGTTCTTATCTTTTGTCTTTTAGGGGCAATGGGATTATTTTTATATTATTTTAAATACTTTTTTCTGAATTTACAAATGTGAAAATTATTTGATAATTGGGAGAGTATATGTTTTTTAATTTCAGAAAAGCAGATTGTTACTTAAGTAGAAGAGCCTGCTCACTAGCTTGCTTGGTTTTCCTTACAGTTGTGTTGGATATGTGCTTGTCTGTGCACACTTGTCCTGTGTAGTACAACCAGTGACGACCCACTCAGATTTTTCAGGGTGGGCTGGTTTGGGCGAGGCTACCCCAACGGAGTCCTCCCCTTACTGTCCCTAATGCAATGGCCTCAGGTAGACCACTGAACTTCTAAAAGAACTCAGATGGTTTCCCAGAACATCTGATCACTAGGAAAGTCTGGCTCAGCTCTTGGACGAGCTCAAGGCAAGGTCTGAGCATTCATGAACTCACTGTTTCCAAGAGACAAATAAATGGGTGGTGGAGGGATCAGAGCTCTGAGCTTCCTGTTGACAGTTTCGTAAAATATGAATACTTCATTCTCCCAGGAGATCATCTCGGCAGCTCACCACTCCTCCCACACTCTAAATTTCTATAGCTTAGGGTGTGTTTTGAAATATTGTGAAATAACAAATACCTGGAATTAATTTTTTTTACTTAAAGTACAGACTATCATCTCAAAACTGACTATTATCTAGGAAGTACATAAATAACAGACTGGAATAAGCCAGGGAGCAGGTAAGAGAGTGTTGTGTGCAATATTAGAAATGCACAGCTTCAGGACTCCAAATTGAATAGGTTTTTATGGGTGGAAGAGTGGATTTTAAATATCATTTCAGGGCAATTGGGTGGAGACTATCTAGTCCACCTCCCTTAATTCATAAAGACACAAAATCTCCCCAAAGTGAAGTGGTTCACCTAAGGATGGATCAAACAGGTAATTAAGAAGCAGGAATAAGATTAGAAGTCAGCCATCTATTGCTACATAACAGGATTTTTCTGAATGAGCATAAAAAGAATCCAATCATTAAAACCCTTCAACTTCAGTAAAAAATATTCCCAATATAATTTCTTCCCTTAAAGCTAAACATATCATTACCATTATGAGTCCTGGGTCAAATATTTAATGCCTATTCTTAGTGGCCCACTTGGACGGATTTTCCTAATGAACCGTAGTGGTGTCTCCAGGGGGAATTCCTCAGAAACAGCCTAGAATGGCATCTGACCTACACTGAAACCAGAAGTGCAACATATTTTGTTCTTAAACCTGCCTCCCCACCCACCTGGTGGTCCAGCCACCCACTGGTGCTTACAGATGCCCATTCATAATACGGTCTCCCAGATGTGAACGATCTCCCATAAGCTGGTTTCCCGGCTATACTCTAAATACAGTATGTTTGGATATATTATGCTTTTTATCTCTAAGTGCTCCTCATCTCAATAAGAATAACACACACAAGGTAAATCACAAGTTATTATTGTTGGAGATACGTCCTTGTCACCTATTCCTTCTTGATGGGTGAAATTTGCTTTCTATTTTTCAGGTAATATCTTTAAATAAGGACATAATAAAAAATGGGATGTCACCTCCGAGAAATCTCAGGCACAGCAAGTTCGTTCACATTATTTTGCCCCAGGCACCACATCTCCACTTGGCCTGTGTTAATGTTAATAGAAAAGACACCCAGTGTTGCAATACAAGTCTCTTGACAGTGCCAACTGGATTGGCATCAAAAATTAACTACAAAAACGCAGGCTCAAAATTTACTTATGTTCCCACTGCTGCTGGGCAATTATTTCCTGAGTCATCCAACAGCATTTATTTATTCATGTACTTTGTTTTTGACTGTTTAGCATAAGAATATGGATTCTGAAGCCAGAGAACATGAGTTTCAGTCCTGGCTCTGCAGTGACCTAGCTGAGTGATCTTGGATTGGTTAACTGATGATGTCTCTGTCCCTCATCTCCCCACCTACTAAAATGAGGTCATAATAGTATCTACCTGCTAGGGTTGCTGGGGGATATTCCTGAAGTCCTTAGACCAGTTTCTTACTCAAAATAAGAGCTCTGTAAGTTTTTGTTTAAAAAAGACTATTTACTAAGTTTGGCTTACTGGGCAGGTACTGGGGAATAGAATGGTGTGGCAGACATACTCAAAGGTGACTCCTCCCATGACCCATGACCCTGCCTTTTGGATTGTATAAGGACCTGAGAGTACGACTTCTTGATAGCAACCACCTACCATGCTGTGAACTTCTGCCCACAGAGAGAGCCGCACAGAAGGGAATTTCACACACTTCTAGGCGCTGGGAGTAGCCTCCTGCCAGCCAAAATACAACCAACCAACCTTGAAGTTTATATTCCTACAGCGGCCAGGAAATAAATTCTGTCAAGTAAATGAGCTTGGAAGTAGACTCTATGCCAGTTGAGCCTGCAGATGAGAACGCAACCCACTGGCACCTTGACTGCAGTCCAGGGAGATCTTGAAGCAGAAAACCCACCAAAGTCCTGGCCAATACTTTAATTACAGCTTTTTTGAGAGAACCTAACCCAGAAGATCTGTGTAGCTGAATGGATTAGGAGAAAAACACACAGCCATTCACAAAAATTGGCACCACTTAGAATTTATAACCACTGCACAAATACTACATGCCACATTTCTCTCATTCTGCCATTATTCTAGGTGACTATTTCATATCTGTCCTCTCTCAGACCTTCTCCACCATCTCCACTCTCAGCAGATAACCCTGCTTCACCTTTCATTGAGAAAATGGAAATACACAGAAGAGGATTTTCTGCCCAGTTCACCAGATTCCAGCTACAGGGAAGCTCAGAATTTGTCCTGAGAGCAGTGAGAAGCCTCTGAAGAGTATTATTAGCCATCCTTCTATCTTCTCTGCCTATAATGTGGGACAAGATAAGACAGCTGATATCACAGGCCTGCATATCCTATGGGCATCCGTCTCTTACACTATAAAATTGTGATGTGCCTTGCTAGCCCAGCAAGGGCACAAAAGATCCCTGGGCATAGTTGGTGGTGTTTGAGACTCATTTCTTATTTTCTTCTTTGTGATGAAAGAAAACTTTAAAGCAGAAAATTCAGAGACCAGAAACTTTGGTGTTTTTTTGAAGGTTTTCCTAATTTTTTGATATACAAGTATTAGAAACATTAATATTTAGAATGTACAAAAGAGAGAAGGAGGAAAGGAAGGGATGGTGGGAGGGGAGTGGAGAGAAAGAGAAAGAAAAGAAGGAAGAAGAAAGAAGAAGGAAGGAAGAGAGGGAAGGAGGGAGGTAGGAAGGAAAATAAAGAAAAAGTAGAGAGAAAAGGAATAGAAAATCACAAGGGCCCAACCCATAAAACAGCTCCTATTAACAATTACGTTTTCTACCTACTTTTTAAACCACCACCAGCACCACCTTCCCCGGGGGAGTGGGAAGGGCAGTGCCTTCTCAGAAATCCTGACTTCTGGCAGCATACAGCACCCTGCCCTAGCTGAGCTCACTTCTCACCCAAAAGTTTTAGAGAAGACATCCTGGGGTTTGCTCTGAATCAATGACCTTTCTGGCATTTCACTGAAATAACTTCTGACTAGGTTTTTCTTGGGCATAAAGCGGTTTTTAAAAGATATCCTGATTCTTCTTTTGATAGGAAAAAGAGTAAATTTAGTTATACTCTATTCTAAGCAGTTATAATGAATGAGTGACAAAATATAAACAGGCCACCCAAGAACAGAATGAATCCTTTTGATAGAAATGAACATACAAACTCTTCTGCTCACCGGAATCCCTCACTAAATTATATGATAGAATTATACTGATACCTGTTTTATCTTTTTTAAAGATGGATGTGTCCGTTTATTCATCACTGAATATACTATCCCATTAATATTAGGCTTTATTAGTTCCCATTTTAACTTTTTTTCTTTAAGTTGTGATAATTTATATACAGATCATTATTTCGGTTTAAATAACTGTTTAAACATTATTAATAGCCATAGAAGATGCATCTTTAGGCCACACCTGGTACACAGAACTAGTAATTGGCTGTAAAGTAATTTAGAAATATGAAAATGTAAATGGGACTTTCCAAATGGCAGTTGGTGACTCATTAAACAGCATCTGATTATAGCTGGTTTAGTTTTACGATGAGGAAAGCACACATTAAATTAACAATGTAAAATATTTCCAATTATGTGCTTGAAAGTTTTCTGACCACAAAAATTAAGAACATTTTCCAGTAGTCATTGTGATCATTTTTTTCATCACTCAATTCTCTTTACAATTGATTCAATGAAAGTCTCTATAATTATGCACAGCAAAATACATTTGGGATAAACTAGTCCAAAATCTGCTTAAAATAATATATGCAAATCCTTTAGCTATTTGTAACTATTGATAAATTTTCAACAACAAATAAATTTCTATTATTTCTTAGGTGCACACTGAAACAGAAGGCCTAATATTAACTTTTTAAAATGTTAAATGATTCTATGCTGTCATAACTTTTCTCAGAAAGCAACACTATCAACAAAAGAAATAAAATCACATCTAGTTAATTACGGTTAGGAAACACGGACATCTCCAAATCATTGAGCTTGTCAACCTTAAAAATTAAACAAAGAGTATCAAGCAGCCAATGAGTTTATTCAGGAACAGCAGAGGAATTGCAATTCAGGACATGCAAACTATGGCAGAACCATTGACAAGACTGGAGAACACAGAGCATCCTTTTACAGAGGAAAGGAGAAACACGGATGGGGTTGCTTTGAACAAAAGCTCATTGGAGGAAAATGAGAGTTCAAAGTGGTAATGGCTTCTCATTGGCTGCAGGCGAAGACTGGTTGCAGTTGCCAGGCTTAGAGGAAATCTTCGTACTTCCTGCTGGTGTATGTAAGCTTCCAGGAGTGGAAATGTGGAAGAGTTCTCCCTTCATGGCTTCCTGACTCCATTTTGAAAGAGATTTCCTTTATTCATTTTCATTTCACAAGCTCACCTCAAAGCAACTGAAATTCAGCACTGAATGATGTTAAATTTTATGTACATTTTTCCTTATATTCTCATTTCATCTTCAAAATAATCTATTACAAGGTTAATTTCAATATTACCTTTATTTTATAGCTCAATAAACTGAGGATTAGAAACATTAAGTGGCTTCTGTGAGGTCTCATACAAGTGGCAGACTTTGAATTTGAACACATAGTTGACTAAAAATTTCATGTTAAAATCACATTTAATGAATCCGAATCTCCAACCATTTCATTTCCAAGATAGTAAATGCTCTCCTAAGCACCCATGTAGATAAATACTGCATGGTAATATCTTAAAAAGATAACGGTGACTGATTAAATATCTGTATTGCATCATGAATAAGCTTTCACACAAAGTTAGTAACGTATTTTACCTTGCAAAAACATTCCTGTTTCTTCAAAGCTCACATGTTTAGTTTCACAAACTTTTTCCCCTATACTCGAGTGATTTGGCCTCAGATGTCAGCATTAAGGACAGGGATAAACAAATGCATTTCTGACTTTTGCAATGTTTCTACAAGTGTTTAAAACAAAAGGTTAATTTATGAGATAAACATGAATGTTTTTATCAATACTTAAGATACAGTATACAAACCATAGCAACTTTTAGAACTTACCCATATCCTCATATCATTTAGTGTCAGTTACTCATATTAAACATGCATTTTTGGAGGACAGAATCTTAACCTGAAAGGAACTTTACAAGCCATCACATCCTACCTCTCAACGATGAGGTGAATCATTTCTTCAACATCTCTGACAGACAGGAAGCTTATGAAATCATGAATTAACCAATTTCTTTCTTCCATGATAGATGTATTATCTTTATATGGCTGCTATAACAAATTACCACAAACGTATTGGCTTAAAGAATAAAATTTTATTATATCACAGTTTCTGTAGGTCAGAAATTCAGGTGGATTCAACTCAGTCCAATACTCAGGGTTTTAAAAGGCCGAAATTGAGGCGGCTTTACAGAAGAATGTGCTTCCAAAATCATTCAGGTTGCCCATACTCAGTTCCTGTGGTTGCAAGACAGAGGTACCTATTTCCTTGCTGTTATCGGCCCAGGGCAGTCTTTGCTCCTAGAGGCTGCTGGCATGTCTTCCCAAGCTTTCCATTTGGGCCCCTTCCAACAATGTAACTTAGTGTTATCACTGCCCTGAAAGTCCTCTATGTTCTGGCTATTGATCTCTCCCCATCCCCTAATCCTTGGCAACCACTGGTCTTTTTACTGTCTTCATAGTTCTGCCTTTTCCAGAATGTCATGTAGTTGGACTTTTCAGATTGGCTTCTTTCCCTTAGTACTATGCACTTAAATTCTTCCGTGTCTTCTCACAGCTTGATCACTATTTTAGTGCTGAATAATATTCCATTATCTGGATGTACCAGTTTATCTATTTGCCTACTGAAGGACATTGTGATTGCTTCCAAGTTTTGGCAAGTATGAATAACGCTGCTATAAACATCTACATGCATGGTTTTTGTGTGGATAGGTTTTGAACTCCTTTGCCTAAATACCAAGGAATGCAATTGCTGGATCTTATGGTAAGAGTATACCTCATTTTGTAAGAAACCAATAAGCTGTTTTCCAAAGCAGCTGTACCATTTTGCATTCCCACCAGCAGTAAGAGTTCCCTTTTGCTCTATACCCTCACCAGCATTTGGTGTTGCCAGTGTTCCAGATTTTGACAATTCTAATTAGTGTGTATTGATATCTATTAGTATTTTAATTTGCATTTCACTGGTGGCATATGATGTGGAACTTCTAATGTGCTTACTTGCCATCTGTGTATCCTCTTTGGTGATGTTAATGTCTTTGGCCCATTTTTTAACTGAGTTGGTATGTCATTTTTTTATCTTTTTATTTTCAATCTATTTGTGGTTTTGATTCCGAAGTTTCTCTCTTATTAACAGCACATAGTTATACCTTGACCTCTAGCCAGTCTGTTGATCTCTGTCATCTTCTTGAGTGTTAAGCCATGTACACTTAATGTAGTTGTTAATGTGATTGGATTTACTCCTGCCATTTTATTTATTTTATGTCTCATGTCTTTTATGGTCTTCTGTTCCTTTCTTTTTCTTAAACAGAAGTTTATAGTGTAGCATTTTAATTCCTCTGTTGACTTTTTAACTATAAATTATTAGTGTTATTCTTTTGTGATCACTTTAGGAAACACAATAGGTTTTGTAAATTATCACAATCTCCTTCTTTGGCTAATATGACAATTCTGGTACAGTACAGCAATTTTGCTTCAATATAGCTTTATTTTCTCATATTTTTATTGTATCTCATATTCTCTTTCTCATAAATATTATGTATTTACATGTTATAAACTCAACAGGAAAATATTAAAATGATTCCCTTATGCAATCTTAGATTAAGATTAAAGAAACTAAAAGAAGAAAAAGTACATTTATTCAGTCCTATATTTATACACATATTTATCATTTCTGGCACTCTTCATTTTTTTCTGTGGATTTGAATTGCCATCTGGTGTCACCTCCTTTCAGCCTTAAGAACTTCCTTTAGTATTTCCTGAAGACAGGCCTGTTAGCACTGATTTCTCTAAGATTCTTTTTTCACTGGGAATATTTTTAACTTGCCTTCATTTTTTGAAGCATAGTTTTCCGGAATATGAAGTTCACCCATTTATTTCTGACCAAATTTGCTGTTTTCACTGACAATGTCATTGGATGTGGGTTTCTCACTTTTCGCCCCAGTCAGGCCATCCCCCTCCAGGTGAACTGCTGCACTTCACAGCCAGCCCCGTCTGGGTAGCACTACCAAGCCAGCGGGGTTGGGGAGAGACGCAGCCCCGGGAAGCAAGACCTCCACAGGCTCCCACCGCCTGTACAGAAGTTCAGCGGTATCTCAGGAATAAATACTTCTTAGTTGGTTGTTTTCTTTGGTATTTATCAGAGCTGAAATGAAAGTTCTTGAAATTTTTGTCCAGTTTTATAGTTTTTCTGGGAGACTGCCAGAAGTTCTACTCTCTGATTATATAGATCAGATATTCTCAAAAGTTTTGACTCTTAAGAATAGCCATTGACTTAAGAAGCTTTTATATTTTGGCTGCTCAGGACACTAGAGGTGGTTTTCCAATCCTATCACAGATGCTTATTGCTCTAAAGTGTCTCATTTTAACTTTATTTTTTCCTTTTGGAAGTATAGCCAATTCATTTTTATCAGAGATAGTAGGGGACTTGAGAATTTACTAAGCATATACTAGGTTACTGGTATGATATACTCTCACATGCACTGTCACTTTAAAATAGTGACACTGCAATATATACTTATTTTTGAAAATTTCAAAAGCAAAGAAACATACTTAATGTCATGGCCTATTTTCTCTGCCCTTCCCCTCTCAACCTGTGTGTGTGTGTGTGTGTGTGTGTGTGTGTGTGTGTGTGTTGATATTAGTGGTAGAAGGTGACAAGTAAATCTCCTACTGGTCTTCTTTCAAGGTCATAGCCCTCTTTCAAAGTTCTATAGTTATTAAAAATCTTTGTTCTTATATCAACTGCTGGGGGTAGAAGAGAAAGCCATAGTATACGTCTTTGAGCTTGAGCACTGCCTATGATACTGGTTACACACAGCAAAGATCTTTAAGGAGAAACCAGATGTTTAGTTCCAAAAAAATTATATTGCTCTTCATACGCAGAATTTTTTGTCCCTGTGAGTGCATATTTTATCCTCTCAGAAATTTTTTAAATATACACATGGATTGAGATTTCTTTGCTCTTAAAAATAATTGTTGACAGTAGGGTAGACTGCCATCAAGAGAAAACTTGGACCAAAGAAAAAAAGAATTTTAATTTGAACTGGTGCTTCTCCATCTTTATAGGAAACAAAAAGTAATTTACAGCCAGGATCAGAAAAAAGCAAGTACTGCAGTAACCACGGGGTGTTGTCGGAAAGGCAGAGCCAAATCAATAGCAATTTTAAACTTTTTTTTTTAACTTTCAGATATAATGTTCACAGGGGAAGAAATGCTGCTCTTGGTTAGTCCGAATTGTGCCCGTTCTTTAAGTGACGTCAGAGGAAATCATTGGCTTCTCTCACTGACGGGAAAGGGAATTGGAACTGAACGTCCCCATCACCCACACTCCAGGAAAAATGGTTCCTCTTCCCCCAGGAGCTGACACAGACCCGCAGAAAAGTCATCTTTAGCTTCTAGTCAAAGCCTGAGGCATTGCCCTTAAATGCTGGGGAAGACTGAGAAAAAAAAGTTCTTTCTCCAACAGGTGGGACTGGAATTTCCCAAGAAAAGAGTAGCCTCAGGGCCGCTCAGTTGAGGGACTTCCAGAAAACCGAGGGAAGAGGGCAGTGCAGATGAGGAGACCGACTGACTGGTCAGGGTGGACTCCGGCGAGGACCCATGCGAGGGCCTGCCCGATTCAGTCCCAAGGGAGGTGAGCAGTCTAAGAGGCACATGAGTACCGCACCACAGTCAAACGGACCAAACTGTACTGAGGCTGTTTAACACCCTGACATCAACATATATTTATTACCCAAATAAAAATCACCCCAATTTCATGTCTTTGGGTTTCCCAAAGCAGGAAACCGGTGACCACTTGACACTCTCTACCAAAGAAACACAATCTTGAATATACAAGCTTGGCTTCTTATTGCCACATGTGAATCTGACTCTCTCAGCATAGCCCAAAGACCCATTAAACTGCTTCCGCAAAGAAAAGATGAATTCTGTCTAGAGCTATAAAATGCAGTTTATAAATCTGTAACATCTTTTAATCTCTTTTTAAATGACTCTCTTTAAATGGCTGGGATTCCCCAGGTTCCTGGTTCTGAGCTTCTAAGGTCTTAATGATCCCATGTAGCATATATTTTTTAATGTTTGGTAGCCATCTATTACAAACAATGTCTTTGGAGAGTTCCATTACCCAGCAGGCTCATGCTAGACTTGTCCCGTGGCTGCTAATTCAGTGTGATCAGGCAGACTGCCCTCGCCCGTAGCTGGGCTTTGAGCATCTGCTGGGCTGTTCCAACAGAGATCACAGTTATTGTATTCACCCTAGATGGAGAGCTTCATTTTTCCATAAAGAGGCTGTGGTTTCAAGTTGCTAGGGAACTCAGGGCTAAACATGGAGTGGTGCAAGAATAATGAAAGGCCCGTGAACTCAAACAGCTGGAAGGTTGAGACACGTCATAGCTGGATCCAATTCATATCCTCTGAGGTCATCATTACTAGCCTCTGTGGGTGTTGTTTTCCCTTAAAAACTAGAAAATGAACTTCCCAGCTCATGTTTCTGGAACTCAAAAAAATACCATGAGCAATGAATTGTGAATTTTATCCAAGAAATATCGTCAATCTACAAAGAGCATACGTATGAGGCGCACATATATGAAATTATTCAACTGCGTTGAAGCCAACTGTGAGACCAAGCATGATTCAAGAGAGACTTAGGGCTTGAAATCACAGCTATACTGAGGATACACTGGATTAGGCCACAAAGCCTCACTCTTGACATACTTAACAAACACTCTGAGGAACAATTGGCCCACATATGTCCATAGCTGTATTAACAGGAAAATATTCTTTGTGACTTAATCATCAGCCGACTTTCACCCTGAAGTAACAATCCTCTTTTACCTACCCACACAGCTGTAGGCTAGAAGCAAAGTGAAGGGCTCCTATCTTTGGAAGGAAAATACGTTATTAAAACTCCCAAACAAAAACCTCTGCAAAGCTTCACTGAGACCTGACAGTGAGATTGTACTATTGAGGTCGGCTTTAATACATAGTGATTTTTACATGCAACGCAAATTTGATGGTTGCAGTAGTTATTTTTGCCCACAACATCAAGGAGTGAATATTTATGTTTCATTATTTCTTGAAAGGCTTAAGAACTTAGTGAAAGAGTGCTAACAGTGACCACAGGTAGAGAGAAACCAAGAGCCTTCAAAACTGCATTTCTGGATCTATTAGTTGACACGTTTTCCACAGTTGCAAGTAGCAACTTTTCCCAAATGTACACTTGTTAGTAATAAAGGCATGGATTTGCCAAAATATCCTGCTATTTGGGATGCTCCTAACATCAAACAGGGTGAGGACGAGCCATGTACTAAACCGACATGGTCAGAAAAAGAGAGAGAGAACACTGGAAGGAAAAGCTTTGAAAGGTTCATCTTGCACCTGACGTGATCAGAGTAATTAGGATGATGATCGGCAGCAGCACAACGTTACAATGTAAAAACAATTATTGTATCTGTTACAAGAAATACATGAAGACACCAAGGCCTGCAGAGCTTAAGCAGCTTACAAAAGTCATACGATTAATGTGTGATGAAGTCTCTCCAGCTCCAACATGGCCACGGAGTCATACAATCCCTTTATCACTCAAACATACCTTCCTATCTTCATCGCCAAGTCACCTTCTTTGCCTGTTCCCCAGATCTCTAATTCTGTCTGTCTCTCTCTCTTACACACACACACACACATATTTGGTATCTGATCATCTCTCTTGTCTTTGACCCAAGTAATTTGGCCTTTGTAAGCCAGCAGATAGCTCTGATACTCTATCCAAAAAGATATTGGGAAAAATAGAGCATTAAAAAGAACAGGCATTAAGAAGGAAAAGAACTTTCTGTTCCTGAACCCTTGCCATCTACGTCCACTTGTGATGCCAACTGATGTTGTAACATCACCAGCCCCAGACAGATCTTCTCTATTACCTAAGGATTAGCCAATTAGTTGACTTCCCTGCCCTTTCCTTTCAACAGAAAAAAGAAAATAATTGTGTCACATGCATGAACAGAAACATGAGTAAGTGGAGGGAAGCTGTTTTGAGTGGCAGAATTCCAATTTGCTGAAACCACAAAAGTGACCCTCAAAACGCCACTTTGAAGCAGCCTTGGTCAGGGGCTATAGCTCCATGCTGCCTATCCTCAGAGCACCAGGCTCAAGTTCCCTTTCTTGGCTGCAACCTACAAGTCAGAAGCTGAGGACCGACGGATTGGGGTGAACACTTCGTCCCCATTCCTGATGTCCCGTGTGGAAGGAGCTCCTTCAGAGCCTAACTATTGCGATCATTCTATCCTTATTCATTTCCAGAGGAAAAGGAGTGAACTGACTGGTAAATTTGGGAATATGCAAAACTCTTACTTGGTTCTGCAGAAAGCGTGGGCTTTCTGCAAATGTCAGCCACTCTGTAAGCTTGGCGGTAAACACTCTGCCCTTGAAGGGGAGGCTGGCACCAGGGCTGAGTCTGTCTAATGCTGAGGGGCAGCGTCAGGAAGCCGCTGTAGCTACGCCCCTAAATTGCATCCTCCAGGAGGCAGCAGCCATTTGAGCTCCATTTACCTATTTTACCTCAGTAAGTTCAGGGAGAATGGTACCCTTTTTTGGTTTTGTTTTTTGTTTTTAGCTCCCTCATTTCCTGGCATAAATAATGTGGCATTCCTATTATATGCCCGTTTAGTTATAAAGTATATAAAGTTCAGTCACTGCTCTTAAAGCTCTCACATACAATGGGGAGAAAGAAACGTTATTTAGCGTGAAGAAATTCTAATGGAGGTGGAGCACGAGATTCTTTGAGGCTTCCAGGAAGGAGCAGTTGATTCAGCCCAGGGACTGTAGATTTACAAAGATGGTGGCACATGAGCTGATTCTTCAAGGATGAGAATTGTTAACTCAGCAACGATGCACAGAAATGGAGGAAGTGCTCTAGGTAGATAGTGGAGCCCTGAGTCCAACTTCCAGTGCAGAGCTGGGGAGGAGAGGGCAGGGCGTCTGGAGAAGTTTGGGAAACATTGGAAACCACTGGAGTGCTTGGTAAAAACACACGTGACCAGGCTGTACCACAAGTTTATCAATCTAGAAGGAGGAGTAACCCAGGAATATATATTTTTAATTGGTACCCCAGCTAAGTTTTTGATCAGGGAAGTTTGGGAAATACTGCCTAAACCTGGGGAATCATTAAAGAGCACCAGGAAATGAAAGAATCTGATCAGAACAGAATTTTTAACTGTTGGCACAGCAGAACTTGAAGGCAGGGAGATCACTGTGATAGTTTAAGCAAGAGACTATGATGGTCCAAAATATGCCACTGACCATGGATATGAAACCCAAGGTCTAAATTTAAGAGGTATTTAAGGTGAAGGATGGGCAGGATTTAACTGACTGCTTGCTGACAGTGAGGGAGGAGAACTGGATGGCTCCCGGGTTTCTGACATAGACCACTGGGTAGACGGGCTATTACCAGGAAAGAGAACAGTCAAGGTATTCTTGAAATATGTCCTTAGCTAATGAGCAGCTGTCCCTTCTGGAAGCACCGCCCCCTCTCCAAAGGAAGAGTCCGCAAATTGTCTTTATACAATGTAGGTCAGTATCTGGTCATATTTTATTGACCTAAAATGGGCACCTAAATACACTGGGTCGATTAAATAAGGGATTTCCAGATCCTATCTAGAAAGCAGTTTTTACCTGTGGCTGGAATTGTAAGTCTGTGTGGCAGGCAGCTATACCCCATCCAAGGGTGGGTAAGCAGAGAGAAGACAGCAACAGTAAACAGCAGTAGTAGCCGGAGGAAGAGGAACGAGGAGAGAGCCACTAATAAACTAGGCGGACTCCAAAAGTAGCAGATACTAAGAAAAGAATCAGAGTGCCTACCAGCAGGTTCCCAATGTCTGGTTCCGATCCCTCTAAGACCTGGCTGTCTTGCTACTCTCATATTCCATACTGTATCCTTATGATCAATTCTTTTGTTTTTCAGTTCATTCACTTCAGCTAGCGCTACTTTCTGTTACTTGCAACACAGGGATAGAGACAGCAAGCATATTGAGTATATCAAGATTTTAGGTATCCAAAGGACATCCCCACAGAAACATGTAGAAGGCTGTTTTGATATATTAGTCTGGTGCACAAAAAAAAGGGGGAATGGCTAGGATGAAGTATTTGTTTATGTTTGGCAAAAAGGTTGAAGCTGAATTAGAATAACTACAGTCATCTAGACAGGTCATGGGGGATGAGAATGGCTATGGTCATCTACATATATCATGAGGAAAGGAGATAAGAAATATAAGCTATCTTAGACACTAAATGACTCTGGAGCAAAGTTGAGACTTGTTATTTCTGAGGGAGTAGAAATGACCTTTTAGTTGTTGTGGCTAAAAACAAATTTTCCTAACTCTTACAAGTATTAAATCTGATTAAGGTCTATAAACATTGTAACTAATCTAATAATACTGTAAGTAATAAGTAGTGACAGACACTAATTAGAGAGAAATCTCCACATGCAAATTTGATATAGCAGCATGTATTTTTGTTGAGTAAGTATACTCATGCTATCTTCCGCTCCCTTTCAGGAAACTCTAACTGCGAGTGCACAGCTTTGGTGACCCTACATTCTACATCCAGGAATGCAAAAATTCAGGATGTAATACAACTGCCTTTGCTAAAGAAATTGGGAATGATTTCTGAGTTTAGCTACAAATGAGAGTCAGAACACCTCACTGAATCAAAAATCTTTAACACACCTCATAAATCAGGAGTGGCCCGGGTATTTTGTCTGGGATGACTTCCAAATGTGTGTTAAGTATTATTTGTCATGGAAGTTTATGTAATAAAAGTTAATTTTTTAATTAGATAATCACTAGGACATTTGCCAATTATGATAGTTCTTTGGACCCTAATTGCTTCTTCCTTTTCCTCTTAAAGTCACATGTTCCATTAAAATATTTTTTTAAAGTTTAGATCCTGAAACACATGTTACCGTCAGCATGCCAGTCCTCTGCCCAAAAATCCATACTTAGTGTCATAGAAAAAAGACAGGAGGAAAACACACTGTTATTTCCAAATTTTCTCTAAGCATGGAATTGATAAGAAAAGGTGTAATCAGAAACAGAATTTGAAGAAATTTATTTTCGGTCGGTACCTTGTTAGCAATTAATACACATGAAATTTTCAAGGCATACTCCTGAAGACAGTCAGTTATTTTTTTGTGTGATATGTACTATTTTGTCAGATATATTCAGGTTCTTAGTAATTATAGTTCTGCTTTCCTCTGCAGTCAGCAGTGAGAGATGCAAAGGGTAAAACATACACACAGTCCAGTCAATATTGTTACACAGTTAAAATGAAGTGTTGGCATTTATTAAGTTACAAGTGGAACAGATGTAAATATACCACCTTTGCTACCTTCTCTCAAACTGTTCTGCAGATCAATAGCATCTCACAAATTTTCAAGAGTTTAAATACAGTGTCTTCTTTGGGTCCCAGGTAGGAAAAAAAAGGTTATGAAAGACAGTGAGACGATTGAGAGAAACTGAATATGGGCTGTATATTGGGTCTTTCTGTGCCAATGCTAAATTCCAGGGGAGGTAATGATGGTATCATGCTTATAGAGGACAATGTCTTTATTCCTAGGAGAGTCATACTGAAGTACTTAGGGGTCAAGTGTCATGATATCTGCAACTTTCAGACTGTTCATAAAAAAAGTAGTTATATTTATTTATGTATATAGGGGGGAAAAGCAAGAGATAAAAGAAATGTACCAAGATGTTAACAATAGGTGAATCTAGGTAAAG
Organism: Manis pentadactyla; assembly: GCF_030020395.1. Classification (NCBI taxonomy): domain Eukaryota; kingdom Metazoa; phylum Chordata; class Mammalia; order Pholidota; family Manidae; genus Manis; species Manis pentadactyla. Next base: position 5,930,996 of record NC_080037.1, read on the forward strand.
GGTATATCCTTTCAACTCTTCATTTAAATATAAACAGATTTCTGTTCAAGACTTCTCTGAGGAAACTGGGGAGAATATGTTGTTATACCCAACCTACTTAACCATGGAATTATTTCCACCCTACCCTGCTTCCCTAAACCTCTCTTAGTATCATACAGCATTCTAGTGTTTCAAGGATAGTTTGGGAAATGCTGCACTGAATGCTAATCAGCCCTTCTCTAATTTCAACTCGTCCACTTCCTGCTCAACTGAACTTTGGGTTTCATTCTTTAAAATGAGCCTTTACAAGCTTGCTCCCTTCTCTCAGGGACCATTTTATATAAACACATTTTTAAATGGAGTTGCACGTAACGGTTTGCCTTTTTAAAAGGCAAAAACAAAAACATCTAATAGCATATGAGTCTCCTGCAAGGCTCCCCACTGTCAAAGGCACAAAACTGGCAGACCACAGGCTATTGCCACGAACGTGACCAGTTGTGATGGCTACCTCTGCAAATTGCTTGATTTCACCTAACACACAGGTCTCTTTTGTGAGCTTGATCTTAAAAGGTTACTGCAAAACCCTAACTTTATTTTCCTTAATCTATCACTGATCTCTCACTTAGATCTCTCGCTAGAGCCTCTTGCCAGATATTCACAACTCTGGGAGACATTTAACTGGAATTTAAATATGCAGGCTTCAATCACCTACTCAATTTCCTTTATACTGCTCTGTGCGTTTTTATTCCATATGTTGGTGAAGATGATGATGCATACATAAAGATATCACATATGATCTGTTAATATACATAATGTATACACTGCATGGAAAACAGGCCTTTGAAAATGGTTTAGTTCTGCATTGCCAACTCCCTCATTTCCCGACCTATTTTATTCATCAAGAATTTTTATTAAAAATTGCAGAATAGTGGAGAGAACTACAAATTACAATAAAATGCCTGTTTTTAAATTGGGAATTTGCCTACCAAGTTTTCAACACTCATGCTAAGAAAGGGCTCAAGGATTTGGGTTGTTCAGATACAGTTTTACACAGAAGGAAGTGAAAAACCCCAATTCCTTAAGACCACATAGTCTTTCACAGAAATAATCTGCCATACCTTTAAAGTCCAAAGGAAGTCCACCTTCCAAATTCCTTTGTAAGTTACTTGACTAATTGCCACTTTTCTTGTCAATAGCTTGCATTTTATCCGTTCTCCTTTGCTTCATAATTGATGTAGAAACTACTGAATTGTCATTCTTTGAAATATTGAAGTCATCTACAACCAAGTGGCTGCAGATTCTACACATTCATTTTCAACTGAACAACAGTTACTAAGCAATGACTGTAGTTCAGGCACGGCACTAGGTGCTCGGGACACAGACCTGAACATGGAAATCCAGTACGTAAGGGTGCCCTAGGGGAAGAACAGAACTGTACGTTTGACCATATAGGCAATACATGCATAGGAAGCAAAGGGTTGGCACAGAAGCACTAATGTTTTTTGGGGGAGGTGAGAGTTTGGGGGCAGAGTTTAGGGAAGATTAGAACTAGAGGGTGACAACTGAGCTGTTTTAAAAGACAAACAGTATTTCATCACATAGGTGGAGTCAGACTGTGAAATGTCTTATGTGACAATCTATGGGGATTAATACTATTGTGAAGGTAAATGGGCAGAAGAGAGGGAAATGAAATGAATATTTATTTTTTATTTTGGTATCATTAATGTACAATTATATGAGCAACATTAGAGTTACTAGACTCCCCCCATCATCAAGTCCCCCACACACACCCCATTACAGTCACTGTCCATCAGTGTAGTAAGATGCTGTAGAGTCACTACTTGTCCTCTCTTATACTGCCTTTCCTGTGCCCCTGCTGCCGTACTTTAAAACAGGGAGTAGCATGATGGGCTTATTTAGGAATGAAAACTGTCAGCATTGTGAAGGAGAGAGTGGGAACATGAGACTAGAGACGGGGACCCCCTAAGAGGCCATGGTATGGGAGCCAGCCAAGCGGTACGAGAGGAAATGACAGAGGGAAGACAGATCTGAGGGGAATGGCCGGGTGACTGGAGGGCAATGGAGCAGAGTGGTGCCAAGACCAACCCTAGGAAGTAAGGTGATCCAAGAGCCCATCTTCCTGACCATAAATGCAATGAATGCTCGACACCTTCTTCACAGGCTGGTGAGGACTAAGTGCGGGGGAAAGAAGGTAATGCACAAAAAGCATTCTGCACAGTGCCTGGAACAAAATAAAAATGCTCAATTAGTTACTATTCTTATTGCAACTATCATGGAAAAGGAGGGATTGAGAGCGACTGAGTCTGGTCTAGTTCTGCTTTCCAATCCCCCAGCCAAGGCCCTTTGCTTAGACCAATGCTTCTCAAAGTGCGGTCCCCATACCATCAGCAGCAGCCATCCCTGAGAACTTGCTAGAAACACACAAGAACTACAATCATAAACTCTCAGGGTGGGGTCCCCAATCTGTGATTTAACAAGCCCTCCCAGGTGATGCTGGTACATGCTGAAGAGTGGGAATCGCTGCTTTAAACATTCATTTTCTCTTGTCTGACTTCTTGAAACAGTCTCTTAGGGTGTCCCCCAACATTACCTTTCTCTTAAACTCATCACCCAGATCAGCTATAGGCTTCTTAAAACACACACCACTGGCAGACAGACCATATATGACTACCACCGTTAGTCTTACGAAATGTTTGGCAAGTTTATTTAACATTTCACCTCCTTGGGCCTCAGTCTCCACATGTGAAAGGGAACATCAGACTATTTAAAATGGTACCACCATCTAGGAGATGCTCCATACTTGACTGCTGTTCATTACTACCATTGAACCTATTATCTCATTTGGTCCTCGTATAAAATACTACTACTGTCAGAAATTAAGTCACTTGTGTCTTGATTAAAGCTATCCAGCTTGATAAAAGAGCCAAAATTAGAACACAAATCTCCCAACTATGAATTCTAGTTCTTTTCATTAGAGGCTGATAATGTAGGAACAAGAAGGAGGCTCTGTCTAAATCAACAACATTCACTCCAAAATAAAAAGTTACATTTCAATATTGTCAGTTTGATGCACTGTTTCCAAAAGTGAAATATATACTTTTTAGAAATGGGTGGTTGAAGCTACATGCAAGGTTTTCAATGGTAGCTTTCAGTAAAAATTAAATCATAAAGAAAAGCATACTCACCTGCTATCTAACCTTGAATAACTAAAATAATTACTAAATGTGTAACTGAAATAAAAAAGCAATTGCTTTATTTTTAATAAGCTTTATTTTATCACCCTTATCAAACACATATCAGAAAGCATATCAACAGTGCATTTTATGGTCAGTTTACAACAAAACTGAACAAGGCAATTGTGTTTACAGGAAGTTTCAGCGAGGAACTATACACAATACAGTCGACTGAAACGCAGTGTCCGTACTTTCTAGATATACAGGAAAGTGGAAAAGTAAGTTCTTTGCTATTTAGCAAGAAAAAACAAGTTTAAAGGACTTGAATAGAAATTCGAAATTAGGGATCTGAGAAAACAACTTTTTAGTACTGATAACACATCGACATGTATAGTCCCACTTAATTATTTAAAGAAAAAATCTCACAAACAATAAGACATCACCAAAACAGAGAACCACTGTGCCAAGAAATGCCAAGACCAATATGCTATTTGAACAGCTGGTAGAAATATTATAGACAGCTACTCACTATGTACTGTAATATTCTCGGACTTCTGAGGTGAAGGTAAACCAACAGGAGAGAATACTCCTTGTGACTGGCTTTGGTTTAAGTGATCTTTCACATTTTTTCTAACCACACCTTCTAGTCAAAAACATAGCCATTACCTGTTACAGAGGGAAATAATAGATTTTGATATTCACAATCACTCCAGTGAAACAGGAAACCATAAACTGCTAAATGTACGATCACAACTGGACTTCTAAGAGTGATCAAAAGATAAAGATGGAGCCCTTTCTGGTGGTGGTTGGGGTGGGGGAGAACCAAACCTTTCTACCCCAGTTTGACACTTTTAAGAGGATAAGAGAGGAATGTTAATTTGTTAAAGATTTTTTCAACCAGGAATTAAGAATGAAGGAAGAAATCCTGCTAGAAAAGATATGACAGCTTTACCCTCTGCAAAGTAAATATTCTACAGAAGTGCAGCTTAGCTATTTTTTTTTTATTCTAATGAATAAGTGCTACTTACTCGCGTAAGGTGCTGTAACTGTGCAGCCAGTGCACACTAATGCCACCCACTGCACCTGACGTGCAAAGGGAAATACAGAGATGGCTGAATCCCAGGTCCTTCCTGAACCTTGATTTGCATGTATCTTGATGTATACCAAGTACACAAAAATCCCTGGAATTTAAATATTTATTTCAAAAATATTAGGCCATATTGAATACGGATATTTATTCTGGTTTCGTAAATTCTTATATTAATTTTCTGGGGAAACAGTAATTAGGAATGTGTAGGAAAGGCAGTGTTTCTGTGCTACAAGTACCAGACCTAGATTTTTAAAAATAAGTATCATTTTTAGATCATAAGCTACATGGAAAATTGCAAATACCAGTAGGAAGCCACTTTCTTCCTTTCATATCTCTATTTTTTCTCTTCTTTACTCTTAAGTTTGGCAGACTCCTAGCAATCCATGCTAATAAAACAACACAGAGTGAGATAATTCAAATAACTTAAGGTATTTTGAGTCCATATATGCATGACTTCAAACCCCATATATCTGCTTTTATGGTTCATTGTCCTGACATCATGAATGTTAGTAAGTGATAACCTAGAAGGGAGAGGCAATTCCAAAATAGGAGGGCAAAACAAGTGACCACAAATAATTCTCTTGCTGACCATCAAGAGTTTACCATGCTAACAATTAGCTCTGCTGTTTACATAAGGGGTTTTCAAGAAGAAACAAAGAAACTAACAATTCCAGTTTGGGTTTTTTTTCCCTCTAGAATGTGACTTATTTTCATTATACAAAATAGTATAACAAAATAAGCTCTTTTCTGCAAAACAAGGATTAATGGTCATTTAAGGCAATTAAGATAAAATGCTTCTCTTTGCCTTTAAATTAAAATACTATGAACCTAGGTCATCAAACTTACATGGCTTTCAAAAAATCCATCAGTTTTCTTTAAGATACTGTGACAGCTACTCTTTCTAATGGGAAATAACATTCAGGCAATCATTTTGTAAGTTTCCCATGAATTCCAGCATTTATGGTGCCACAAACATAACTGCCATGATCATGACAACTGTCTGAAAAGCACAAATAAAGCAAATTTGAAACATTAACCCTAATAAGCAGTATAAGAACAATGAAAGTGCTGAGCTGTAGGAAAATTAATAAAACCTTCTTATCAGGAGAACAAAGCTTGCATAAACTATGTATCTTATATCGTGAAGGTCACAGTAATTAACACCTATAAAATATAAAATTCCCTAAATGCTCTCTGGTTCTTTTATAGCCCCTTTCTCCTATAAAATTGCAGCAAAAATAGATAAAATTGTTTACCTCTTCTTAAATATCCATAGTATTTGTCAACTGCATGCCACTGTGTGAACCTACTGCTTATCACACGGCTTAAAAAATAGTGAAAACACTGGGTGGGGTGGGGCTAAGAAAACAAAACCTGATACACCCTGCAGTATCAGGCAGAGAAGTAGCTAACCTAAAACGGAACAAAACAAGACCTTTAAAATTTGGGGTACTTCCAAAACTAAACATCCATGTTCCTCTGTAACTTAGAAAATGTACCTGATCTAAATATACCAGAAGAGGCTCAGCTGAGCTCCATATTGTGGAGACTAAACCATTTTTATATTTATATTCATTGAGAAAGCTTTTAAGTAATACTAATTTGAAAAGACTGCCATGTCAAAGTTAAGATGACTTTTGAGCACCTTAAGAAATGGAAATTATTTGACGCTAATTGTGACCAGAGGCTGGTCTGAACATGACCACAATTGACAAGAAATAAACTGTATCAGAGAGCTAAAGTAATAAGATTTGAAGAGAGAACCATATGTTAAAAAACGGAACTAGATTCAAGGAAGAATTAAGATTCTGCCAGATAAACTTTGGCTTTCCCATCACATGTAATATTGGGAAAAAAACAAATACAAATAGTTTTACACATTCAAAAAGAGGTAAACCAAGGAAATTTTGGACTTTTACACTACATGATTCAATCCAAAGGTTATTCCAAGGAAAAGGTAGAGGTACAATAAATTATCATCATCTGGGAAGCTTTCACCCAAATGAGTTCTAGTATTTTCCAGAAAACACAAGGCACTTGCTTCAAGCTTTGACTGTCTACACATCCACCAAACTAAATGTCATGATGCAATTCCATCTGTACCCTGATCTGAATAAAGCCCCCTAACATGTACCCTTGCATAAACGTCTAGGTAAAACACTCGGTTACTGAGCATCTCCCCTACCCCCTCACCCAGGAACCATGTTATTGTAATTACCATCAGTTACTATGGTACTGATTTTCATTAAATTATAAGAAATAAAATGTCATGCTGCCAAGTAACTGATAGTAGAAATTATATAACATAGGCCCAATAAAGTCAGAATATTAAGATCTCTAAGAAGAAAATAATGCCAAAATCTTAGTTACCTGCATATGATGGGTAAACTGAAATGAGCCATGAACCATCATCTAAGTGTTGGAACTCTGACTTTTACTCCAGAAACATAACTAATGCCATTACCAGAGTAAAAGCCCAGTATAATAACATGAATACAAACCCATGCACAGTTTCTCTTAAGCTTTCTCTACATGGCAGCACTGTTTCGGGCAGCATTCCCTATAATAAATTTGCTCAAAGGTGAAAATAAGTACAAGTAACATGAATCTAGAATGCAAGTTAAATAAAAATTCAGGGATTTTTTTAACAGGGTTCATTTAACATGACTCAGCACTTTCTTTAGCAGCTGGAGTACCAAAAAGAAGGTAACACTTGTCTCAATAAAAACAAAAAAGGATGAGTAAAACTATATTTAGGATTTTATTCTAAAAGTGGCCATAGTTTTGGCTCAACACACAACAGAGAGCGTTTCTTTAAAGAGTTACTATATTTTTGGGCATAAAACAAGGAAGATACCCAGTGGCAATCAATGCAATCTCTTATTCCAAGAGGATAGTTTTTTAATTATTCCTTTAAAACGCAGCCAACAGTCACTTTTAGCCAATGCTGTCTCTTAACTGAGGTGTCCAACCCACTCATTCTCTTCCTCTAAATACAGCACTAAAGTTGTGAAAGTAACTAGGCTAGCCACCTCTCCAAATATGGTTCCTAAGAACCAAAGATTTCCTATAGAATAATCAATTTATGTCTTTTCTGGGCTGAAAATGTACCATGACAATCTCATGGAACAGTAAGAAGAAACTGGGAGGGCAAGAGGGAAGGAAGCACAGATATCAATTTGGGGCAAGAAAAACTACCTGAGATAAAATTTGCCCAAAAGGGTAGGGGTTAAGTGACACAAACCCTCACCTCTTTACCTCACCTCTCAAAAAGAAAACTTCTGGGTTTTTAGTAACTTCAAGGAATCAAAATCTCTGTATATATTTCATCCTAAAAGAATCATGAAAATTGTATCTTTTGATAATATTTGGTTCATGGTAAAGAAAGATAGTAAGGTTAAACTTCTTATAATATCAAAGGAAGGAGGGTGAATCTGCATATGTCATCTTTGGTGGTAATGGGCTAAGAGCTATAAAATAATTTTTATACACGGGGCATCTTCTTTCAATCCTGTCTCTTTAATATAAAATATTTAATTCAATACATAGTTACTCAGGCCCATCAATTAGCCCCTCAGCTCCCTTAAAATCTAGTTAGCATCTTTTGTAATAAAATTACAGTGTTAAACACTACATGTACGTGTGACTTCACCAGCAGGAAGGTGATCAAAGAAGGCCGTGAGATCCGGCAGCGCGAGTCAGCAGCGGACTGCGGCACTAAGCTTAGGAGCCCACTTGCAGTTTATTCCTAAGGATTCTTTTGCACGGGGCAGGGAGGGAATGAGAAAGTTTTATGTGCTGACCCAGCACACTTGTCCTTAAAAAAGAATTCATTCATGTTCTGTGTTCTTTAGTATGGATGGAAGAACGTGGTGTTTTTAATCACCATGGAAGACGCTACATATAAATATTTATGTTTTAGGAAAGCCTAGGTCTCTACAATACTGGTTATAGTCTCTAGAATTTTTATTTGAAAACAAATCAGCTCATCAACAGCTGAAAGGGCCGAAATGAAATATACTAGTGCCCTTCTAAGGGCACATATTAGAAGCTTACTATCGAGTCTTCCCTTGGGGACCACACCACAAGACCTTTTGGCAATTCATAAATCAGCCCCCTTATGCCAACTTTGGCCTTATAATAAAGATTAAGGAAGAGTCCTGAATAATGTGGTAACTGTAAATAACTAAAATGTCAAATAGTAATTGTTTAAACAGAGAATAATTCATCCTCTAAAATGAAATTCTTAATTGGGTTCCCAAAAACCTGGCACACACAGAGAAAGACTATATGAGGAGGCTTCCAGCAGGGAAAGATATAAAAGCATTTTTCTTAGGAAAAAATAAATTAAAATTTCATTTAGGTAAGGAAATAAGAAAAATTTCATAACCTGTATATAACTTGTCTTTTTTTCTTCTGTATGATCAGCGCTCTATAAAGGTTTCTTAAGTCTTAAACTTTAAGGACAATCTACCATAAAGGGGAAGGAACCCATAATTCTAACTCCTAAAGCCATGTAATCAAGCCTGTTCCCTCTGCTCAGGGACACATTAGATTGCTATGAATCGTTTAAGAATTCTTCCCAAGTTTTCTTTTCTATTTGCACCTTACTACAGCCTCATCCTTCTTAAACTCCTTGCAGTCAAAAGCCAGATCACCTGGATGCTGTCCCTTAGCTTCTCCTCAGCTAAGGATGGAGGGAGAGAATGGGGGAGAGAAGGAAGAGGGGAGAGGTGGGAATGAAAGAGAAGAAAAAAGAATCCTTGATTACCCACTCTCTCTCTCTGCCCATTTTTTTCTTTTCTTTTCCCTTCACTGAACATCTAATTCTTTCTTTTTGACCCACTTCAATAGTACACAGCAATGTATCTTGAGAAATCTTACAATGATCATAGGAGATTCAGTACAAAAAGATGAGCTAAAAAGGGTCTAAACTAGATGAAGGATGGGGCACTTTACCTGTAAAGTACCTGTTCTTTGTTCTAATCACTTTAAGAGAGTTTCCATGTAACCCAGTTTAGACTTACTGTTCTGAGCCTCTCAGGAATGAACTATTTTCTCATTTACATTCTATTAGACAGACCAACTCTCCAAAACTTATATCCTAAATCTTATAGATATGAAACAGGTAGGTAAGAGTATAGACTGTATCAGCTCACAAGATTCACACTATAAAGTACACTGACTCGAATTTTCTCTAATCTTTCACACCTGCACACTCATTCAAGCATACATACTAGACATAAAAATTGTGCAAGATCATCAGCTTTCTATTTTAAAAGCCTTACTTAAAAAAAAAATGTAAATAGGCTCACTGCAGTTTTTTTAAAGGAATATTCAGTATTACAGTACTCCTTTAAAAAAATTCACAACTCAGTGTTAAGAACACAGTAGGTAATTGCTGCTTAACAATTAATTACTTAACATTACTGAGAGCATCCGGTGCCAGCCATGGATACCAGCAATAAGGAAGAACCAACCGACAACATGAGGGAGCAATCTGTAAATGACGTCACCAACTCTAACACATTTGTTATTACTCACTACATGGTATTACTCATCCTGGCTTCCTGATCACATGAAATAATTAGTATCTTTTTAGGTACATAAGGAAGAGCAGCGCTGGCCTTACTGCACAAAAAAGGCTGCCCATGTGGACGCTCTGAACCCCTCAATACATAGCTGGGTGGGTTTGTCCTACTCGGTGTCAAACATCTGCAATGTGTCACTGCGTGAGCAATGGCTGCACATTAGTAGGATTAAATAAATGTACAAAGTATTCCCTAAAAATGATAAGGGGGATACTTCTGCATTCAGATGTAGAATACAATAACCCAGGAAATGGAAGAGGAGAAACAGGAAACAGTCCTTAGTTTACTGATTAAAGCAAAGTTTGATACAGATATCCCCTCTTATAGGCACTCAGTGGGTAGAATGTCGCCACAACAAACTTCCCATCAAACATCCTTCCAGTCAGCAATTTCTGAGCAGCTTTGGAATCACCAGCGTTTGCATACTCAACAAAGACCTGTAAAAGGACAGAGAAAACAAAGTAACTTCATGTCCATCAAGACTGCTTCAGAAGAGCCCTGCTCAACTCTACAGTGTACATGTGCGTACATGTATCAACTGGACACCTTGTTACAAGGCAGACTGGGCTTCAGCAGGTGTACAGCGGGGCCAACCCTCTGCATGGCTGAACAAACTGCCAATGCTGCTGGCCGTGGACCACATGTGTAAGCAACAAGGTCTAGAACACTTCCTCAGGATTCAGTTCAATTCTGAGTAACCCATCAAAGGCAAGCTGGGTGAAAAACATACATTCTTTTGCCACGTTCATACAGCAGTGCTCACTAGTACTAGACGCAGACAGGAGACAGGGCCGAACGGCTCAGAGAGCAACTGCACTTCAATGGTGCCTCACAGATAATCCTCACTTTCACCAGTGGAATGAGGCAAAAATACTGGACAAAGCTGCTGAAATGTATACCTACTAAAAGATTATAGAATCTTCATGTAGAAGCCATGACTACATTAAGGAAGAATTTCAAAACTAGGTGATCTCCTTTTCCACAGCATCCTACCTGAGATAGGTGGAGGAAATAGCATAATAATGTTATGTTCTTTTTGTTGCTGTAAAGTAACAGTTACAGGGAGGTGAAATGATTTGAAATGACTCTTTCTCAGGTACCCATGAACTTGTGAACCAGGAAAAGAACTGCCTCCCCGCCTCAGCTGAATGCCAAGTTTGCGATGTCAGTAGTCTTCAAACTGGGATGTGGGCATCCTAGGACACTCAGAGACTTGGAAAGGGATGCAGGAATAGACAGATGTAAGGAAATCCATTTCCAAACCCTCAATTTTCATTTGCACCTCTTCCTAAAATTGGATCTACCTAGAAATTCAAGACACGTTATTCTCTTTCATTTCCCCTTTCATAGGGGCTCTTCTCCCACTTGACAAAGCAGTTATTGCCAAAGTATAAAAACCTCCAAGGCATGAAAAGAAGAGATGATCCCAAATACAGTCATTTTTAAAACAGCATCTTCCTTCACTGGTAAACAAAGCACCAGGCCACATCTATAACTGGTCACTCTCATCCTAAGCATAGATTTCTGTTAAAGATAACATTTGACAGACCTGGGGTATTTTGGTCCGTGATGGGATTTTCTGATGTCATATATATTGTAAAATGGAGAGGTGGAACTGATTTTGCCCCTTCTGTTCCATGACTATTTTCAAACTACGTACTACTCTTGAAAACAAAATAAGAGATCACCCTGAACAAAAAACTGCCCTTTACCCATATGTAAAGGTAAATGGTGCTTTTCAGCGATTCTTAAAAACCCATCCCTAAACTGTGTCATTAACTAGAAATGATAGTTAGGCTGTTGTTCATTTTCAATCTAACTGCATGCAGAAAATGCTACTGATAAACTTTCATGTGATTTCTTTTAGAGGTATCCTTCATATAAGCTGTTAAGACCTATATTACTGAATTATATCATGAAATACATAATAAGCAGTCAGTGCTCATTTCATTCATCTTAAAATACTTAATATTGTATATCTCCCTTTTTACAAAAAATAAAAGTATGCTAGCTATAGGACCAGTTAGTTTCTAACAACACATACTTTTTCATCAAATACAAAAGTTAGACAATGATGTCCAGTAAGAATGAGGCTGATTAGCCTGAATCTTAATTAATTCTAAATCCACACACGAAAGTTCAATGAGTAGACATGCATTTACAGAAGAAATACCCTGCTTTCTACCACACGCCTTGCTTCATAAATAGCCTATAATTTTACACATTACATCACTTTTAACTACATAAAGAGGAAAAATGTTTTTTTAAAACTCATCATGAAATGAAATATTTGAGCTGTATCATTTTAATCTTCACTACTTTTTAAATTATAAGATGCATTCCATAATTTATTTTTCAGTGTTTATATTTAAAAAACACAGTAGTTTTAGTGTTAATTTGAATTGAAAAATTCAAAGGAAAACTGACTTTGAGCTGTGATTCCAAGTTTATCAAAAATTGTTTTCATTCTCCTTTCTTCCCTGAAAATATTCCTCCTGTTTCTCTATTCCGTGTCTTCCATTTCATTTTGACCACTGAGGTTAATTAGAGTCAGATCATGTTAGTCTTTAATTCAGAACCTTCCAGTACTTTCCCTTCCCATTCAGAGTGAAAGCCAGTGTTGTGTCACTGGCCTGTGAGGCTCACTGGGCATGTCCCCACCGCTCTCTTACCTCTCTGATCTAACCTGCTCCTCCCCCACCCCCCTCTCACACTGCTATAGCCACACTGACCTCCTGAGACACGCCAGACAAAATCAGGGCCTTGGAATCTGTTGTTCCCTTTGACTAGAATTCTCCTCCTTACCTCCGACAGATTGCAACTCAGATGTAGCCTCAGTATGCTCCTCCCCACCACCTGCAACTTACCCCAGTACAGCACTCCTTAAACCTCTCCCTCGTAAGCCTTTCTTTCCATAGCACTTGTGAATATACATTATTTTGTCTGTTTTGGTCACTATTGTATCCCAGGGCCCAGAATATAATAGATGCTCAATAAATACTGACTGCCTAGATTATTTACAGCAATAATGCATTTAGTATGTTCCTGACACTGAATGAGGCAAATGCTATTATTACTGGATTGACAACTTTTCAGACTAGAGTGCAATTTACATTTTTTCAGTTGCCAAGAATTTTTACAATTTTGAACCATAAGAAAAATAATTATCCACAACCAGAGGTGATTTCACCCACCAGGGAACATTTGGCAGTGTCCAAAGACATTTTTGATGGTCACGACTGAGGAGGGGAGTGGGGGAAGGCATCTACTGGTAGAGGCCAGGGATGCAGCCAACATACCATAGGGGGTATCACGGCTCCCCCAAGAAAGAATTATTCAGCTCAAATGCCAACAGAGTGAAGATTGAGAAACACTGTTTCCCAAAAAATAAAAATACTACAGATAAAAGAAGGATTTTCTCCTACATGTTTGCCATATAATCTAAAAAGAACTGTGTGATCATAGTTTTAGCCTGTACACTTTACAGGTGGAATAACTAAGATCTAGTCACGTTGTGACTGGAACTCAGATTTTAAGATTCTAAGTACAGTGCACTTTCCCTCTTTCAATTATTTTTGGTGATTGATTCTATTATAATCAGAACCTAACCTAAATGGTTTTCTAACTCTATTTAATTAGAAAAATTGGCCAAAATATTTCTGTAGCTGACTCCAACATAAATTAACATTTCATTCAGTTGGTGTCACCATTTACTATGGCTCAAAAATAGATAATACTTTAAAAAAAATTAATTTTAGCTGATAAGAAAATATATGCAAACTATAGGACTTGTGGGAAAGGTACAAAAAAATCCATAATGCATAATTCATAATCCCTGGCAACATTTTTGTGTACATTTTCTACAAAACTAAAACATTTGTACAGAATTTTAATAACCTCTGAATAATTCTGGAATTACGAAAACATTTGCTTACTTGTCCTCTGCCAGGATTTTCCTTTGGAACAAGCAGAGACACCACTGGTCCATATTTCTGACACTCCTCTTTTACATCTTCCACAACATCTGATTATTAAAACACATAATAATAACGATCTTGATGTAATTAGTAAACATTCATTATTTTTCAGTCTTAAATCATCAAAGCATTTGGGAATCCATATTAAGTAATGAGGTCATTTTCTACACCTTCTAAAATTAAGTAAGAATAATATAAAATCAATACATTTAATAATTTTTTTGTATTTCAAACTTAATATTTTGAAGTTAATATATCAAATTATTCAAAATCCAAAAAAGTAGTCTCACTTTCCCAATTGCTATTTTGTTCTCCTCCCTAAAGGCAACAAAGATTATCAATTTCTTCTGTATCCTTCCAAAAATATTTTAAGCTTATACAAGCAAATATGATCATATATAATTTTTAAGTAAAAAAATCGAAGTCTTGCCTTTTATTAACATTATATTTTTAAGATCTTTCACTATCGTGAAATTTTCCCAATCTGTTTTATGGCTGTGTAGTATTTCACTCTACAAATGGTCAATAAATTCTCCAATATGCCCCCCATTGGTGAATAATTATAAACAATACTGCAATAAGCTTGTACATATCTCATTTTACTTGCATATATTTCTAAGTTGATTCTAGAAATGGAATTGCTAGGTCAAAATTGATATGAATTTGTCATTTTGTTAGAATTAACAACTTGCCTGTCATTAATGTTTACCAATTTAAACTCTTTCCATGATGTATGAGATGTGTTCCTGTACTCTACCCTCAAGAGGGTTACCAAATATGTTCTTCATTGTTAATGTGATAGATAACAAAGATATCACAGCACAGTTTTAATTACCATTTCAGTAAATGAGAATGAAATATAAGTGTGAGGTGTATTTGTACATTCTTTCCTATAACTGTCTAAAGCCTCTACCCATTATTTAATGGGTTGATTTATAGGGACTTGTGATAAAAGCTATAAATATTTTTTCCTAGATTCTCAGTTATCGTTTAATCTTTCTTACAGTGGTTTTTATGAAGGTAAAATTTGATTTATCATTTTACTGTGTCTGAGTTTGGTGCCATGTTCATGCCTTTTGTGCTCCAGGAATGTACTTTTTAAATCAGTCCTGGTTTTTTTAAGTTAAACATTTTTTACCTTTACTCCCTCCCTCTCACCCTTCCTCCCTTCCTTCCCTCTTTTTCTGCCTTTCCTCTTTAATTCCTCCTTTACTTTTTGGAGTTTTTTAAAAATACTTTAATATTTACTTGATTTGGAATTTATTTTGGTCTAAAATGGAAGGTTTTAATCTAACTTGTCCCCACTTACAGCTGTAAAC
The DNA here is from genome assembly GCF_030020395.1 of Manis pentadactyla. Taxonomy (NCBI): domain Eukaryota; kingdom Metazoa; phylum Chordata; class Mammalia; order Pholidota; family Manidae; genus Manis; species Manis pentadactyla. The sequence goes on from NC_080037.1 coordinate 5,946,146, forward strand.
AAACTTATCTAAAACTAGTGTTATTTGACAATGACCTTGCAAACTGGAACTAATAAAGGTATTTAATGGCAATATATTTTCTGCTGCACTTTAGTTCATGTGAGATTCTTAAACACTAATATTTAATAGCAACATTTAAACTTTTAAATACTTGGTGTATTTAGAAGCAGGAAAAAAGTGTTATATAGCAAGATACAAAGAGCAAAGTAGCTTTATTAAAGGTTTATTAAAGAAAGCCCAAGTCTGAGTTCTGTAGAGATAAAATTTATTAGTAGCAGACAGAATGTCATGAAGAACACAGCATGAAGACAAAATAAGCAGTCTTCTGACTCTGAGACTGTTCTTTCAGATAAACAGGCATTCTGAGAAGCTGAGGCTTTCCAACTTAACTATCACAGACTCAAAGAAATCATGTTTTGTCCATTTGTCAGATAACTACATAAAGCTCAGGGTCATAAGATGATTTTGCCACACAAGAGACAAACTGTGGCAAAATTAGCCTTATCTGTAATAATGTAATTTTCTATAAAGAAAATGTTTAATCCTAAGCATCTGGTATTTTAAGTTTTGTCCTGCTTTAGTCCACTCACTATTCTGCTTCCAGAATGTCCTTACTAAAATACAAGTTTGACTATATCACTCACCTAAGACTTTTTAATGGCTCCTGTTGCCTTCAACAAAGAACAAATATTTATTGGGTACCTGTAAGCCAGGGCCTATTTTAGCCCTGATCCTGATGCAAAATCCTTTTCTGTAGTTTATATTCCAGTGTTTGTATCTCTGGGATAAAATCCAAATTTTTAAACAAAGCAAACAAATCTGTTATGTATCTATAGTCTCTTTTTTTTTTTTTTAATATGGAACTCTTCAGGAATTTGCGTGTCATCCTTGCGCAGGGGCCATGCTAACCTTCTCTGTATCGTTCCAATTTTAGTACATGTGCTGCCAAAGCGAGCACTGTATCTATGTTCTTGGCTACCTCTTTAAGCTTTAACTAACTGCTCCCCAATAAATATCCTAAGATACAGCCACACCAAACAATTTGCTGTTCTCTCATCTTTGTGCTACGTCCTCCCCAACCCCTCAGTTTTTAGCGAAGCAACTCCAATTCGTAATGCAGCTCAGGTATTACCTCTGTGGAGACATGCTCACAGATCACTCCAATGAGGTCACGTACCCCCCTCTCTGCCTTTGTATATTACCCTACTTTCACGTTTATCAAAACTGTAATTGCTTGCTATATAACTGTCTCCCCTACTACTCTAAAGGCAGGCAGGGAATAATCCACATTGGCAAGGACACAGCCAGTACTCAATAAATGTATCTTGAATAAATGAACTCTAAACAGGAGAAATGAAAGCATAGGGAAGGACTACCACAGAAGGAAGCTGCTGGGAAATTAACCTTACATTCATTAGGTAAAGGCTCATGAAACCTAAAAGTCAAAAAGACCTTAGGAATTGTCTTAGCTTGCTCAAGTTGCTGTAACAATAATGCCACACACTGAGTGGCTTAAATAGCTGATATTTAGTTCCCACATTCGGAAGGCTGGAATTGCAGCACTGAGGTGAGGGAGATTCAGTGTGTGGCGCAGATGGCCACCCTCTTGCTGTATCCTCGTAGTGGAGAGGGAGAGCTCTCCTGTCTTTTCCTCTTTCTATAAGGGCATTAACTCCACTCTGAGGGCCCCACCTCATGACATAATCCAACCCTAGTACCCCGTAAAGGCTTCAAGTCCAAATACTATCACATTGAGGAGAAGGGCTTGCCATATGAATTTTGGGGGAACACATTAAATCTATAGCAGGAACCAAAAAGTGAGTCTTTTAGAGATCATATAGTTCAATACTGTCATTATATAAATTAGAAAAACATGAGAATTTTATGAGTTGATAGGTCTATCCAGACTTATTCAAGGAAGACATCAAAACATAATTAGGAAGTATGTACCTTCATATTCCTCTTCGTTCTCCAGATAATCGTCATCCAGCACGTTCAGCAGCCTTAGCACTGGAGTCGGGAGCATCACCAGATCTTCAATGTGAGGGGCTGCAAAAGTTCAAGTTAACATGGTTAACTGTAAATGTTCCAAGATCTATTGATTAACACCAGGCAAAGGAGCTTGGGAATATAAATTCGTTCTGATGCCTTATTTGATTGTCAAATGACCAAGGAAAATATAAAGACGTATACCACTTACCAAAAGGAATGCTGAAGAATGGACTGCACAATGCCATTTCAGCAGGAATTCGCCTGCTCGGATCATCATGAAGCATGCTAAGACACAAAAATAAGTATCTTTACAATTACTGCCAAATCTTGTGAAAATACAACCCAAAAAGAAAATTAAAATGTCTAAATATTCATCTAAACACTAATTATATTAGCATGATTTACTGAATCTACAAAGAATATAAATGCTATTTACGAGTAAATGATTCAATAAATCATGATATATACCTATGTTACAATATCACATTTTAATTTTAAATGTTTCTGATTAATAAATACAACATGGGAAAGTGATCCACAGTCTACAACATCAAGTGAAAAAAAAAAGCTAGACATAGATTTGGGGTAATCCAAATTAAAAGAAAAAAGATATTGGTAAAATGGTTTTTGAATTCTGTCAAATCCCCCTAATAATAGAGCAACTTGACAGCAAAATCAAAAACCCATGGACAACATGTACAACAAAACTAGGCAATCCTAATAAATGCCAAAATACAAGAAGCTAGGGAGAAACCATCAAAATAGTAGTAAGCCTTTCACCATATTGGCATCTGTGTGGAAGGAAGCAGAGAAAAGCAACAGCTGATCTGATAAACCAGAGAAAAGAATAACCCAAAACAGCCAACAGGTACTCACTGGAAAGCACAGTAAGCCAGCTTGAGAAAAGCAGCTAAAACTACAAGAGCTTATATACATCCTCATTCCAAGGGTCACAAGGGGTCTAAGATAGGAAGGGGTTGGAATAATCTAGACACTATGACCTCTCAACACTAACCAGTTGAAGCTCCATCCCAGGGCAAAGTCCCTGCAGAAAAAAGGAATCTTGGAACTAGAATCCAAACTGAGCAGGAATGAGTGAATAAAAATTGAGAGAAACACACACAAATACTGGGAAAAAAGTAGTGGAGGGCAGAAGCAGATCTGAGGGAAAAACACCTTTTTTAAAGCATTACATAGTAACAAGAGAAAAAGGAGCCTGTATAATTGGAAAAGCTATCCCAAGTACACCTTCTTTTATAAGCTTAGGAAATGAATTTCATACAAAAACAAGCCACACAAAAAGCCTTATACAAAGTTATACCAAAAAAATTGCAAAATTACATCCCTCAGACAATGAATGTATGCCAGAAAAGACATGACCACAAGACAGACGGACAGCATGACCCACCATTTCAAAATGACCTGAAGATATTTTTTAAAAATGATACAAGACATAAAAGAACAACATCAATCAATATTAGGAAATCTCAGAAAGTAGATAACAGAACTCAGGAAATAATTAGAAATGTATGAAAAAAATCATTTCATAAAATAAGATTAAGCTAGAAGAGATACAAGGATGAATAAACATGAGATAACGTCTTAAAAGTAAAAGGCAGAAAGGAGGAAAAATTTTTTAAATCAAAAAGAAATAATTAGGTAAAAAAGATTCAGAAGACAGTGACAATATTAAATAGAGTCAAAGAAAATCCCATCCATGGAGAATAGGAGTGCTCAAAGGAGAAAACCAAAGCAAGGGAACAGAATACTAAAAATAAAAACACTCCTAAGACAAACAAAAGTTCTGAAATTACAAATTTTCCTGACACTATAGACCCAGTACAATCAGAATCAAGATATATTCTGCTAAAAACCACTAGATTTTTAAGAAAAAGATGAGATTTTGGGGGCATCTGGACAAGAAGTCCAAGTGAATTTTAATATAAAGATAACTGGTCATTAGACTCAACAGCAACAGCAGATGCTAGAAGAAAATGGAGTCATATATTTAAGACACTCAAGAAAAATGTACGTCAAGGATTTTTATGTACAGATAAACAGACCTTCAAGTATAGTAAGCAGTTTATTATTAGCATGCAAGAACTCAGAGAATATTAACCTTATGATCTCCTAGAAAACAAGCTTCAGCGAACTAAAATGATGAGAAGACATCAATACAAGGACCAGTAGTGAAGATTAAATACATATTCACATGCAGAAGTAAGATTAAATGAGAATGTTAAAACAGACAGCGCTTAACACGTAACAGTTATATAATCTATTGATGCAGATACAACTATATCTAAAATGGGGGAAAATAGGAAAAGCACATGCAAACAAACTTTTCATTAGTCTTACTACAGTACTATTCTGAGACTGTTTTATCATAATATGGAATAAGGCAAATGAGTAATTGTGAAATATTCTAGTTCTGGCATTGTCTTTGTCCTGAAGAACCAGAATTCTTGACATCAAGGAAGGAGATATAAAATAGAAGAATGGTAAGTAAAACTCTATAGTCTGGAATTTGAATTAGAAATGTCAATATGAACTGTGACTACTTAAAAGGCCTAGAAACAAGACCATCCCGGTAGCAATGAATATTCCTAATACCCAGATTGTGGTTTTAAAATAAATTTCCTACTTTAAACCAGGTTTCCTGGAGAAATGGCTAATTCCTGGTCTGTGGCAGGAAATGTAAAGGATGACCCAGGAAAATCTCGTCCTAACACAGCAAGGAAGCTGTAAATGATACTCAAGGACTGCCAAAACCACCTCACAGCACCTCACACTCACCACAGGAGGGTCGATTCCAGCCTCAATTAAGGTAAAAACTGCAAAGGACTGAAATATCTAAAATACATCTCAACCATGAGTTAATAACCCTTGGAGCTTTCAAAAGGGGATGATCCCCCTTTGAAGGATAACAGAAAAGTCAACTTATTATGAAAATTAGTAAATAAAGCAAACAAAGCATTTACTCTGTCTTTGGTTAACTAAACGAAGAACAAATGACAGAATAAGATCACCATTCTACAACTCCTAACAAAGTAATGGATCTAGGCAATGAGTATTAACAGCTGCCAACAAAACAGAGGTATCTACACCATGCATCTCCTTATAAAACAACATAATACTATATATAGTCTTGGGGGAAAAAAAAAATCAAACCCTCTAGATACAACTACCAATTAACAGGAAATAGAAAACCATGTTAAACTATACTATGATAACACAGTCACCAAAATGCAGACTGTGGGCCACTATACTGAGCCAAGAACCCCAGGTTGTTCAACAAATATGCAAGGGAAAAGGAGGGCAGGATAGGAGCTGGAAAGGGACCTTTCAGATTACAAGAGACTTCAAAGGGATTCTTTATTTTTAAAAGAGCAACACTAAGGCTTAATGTTTAAGGATGCACACTTAGCTAATAAAACTACAATGAAAACAAGGAAATAATTACCATACAAGTCAGGGCAGTGGTTAATTTTAGGGAGGAAGAAGGGGCTTGAGATTGGGACAGGGTGAATAGAGCACTTCTGCAGTAGCTGGCAAAGTTCTATTCCTTGACTTGAACAGTGGATACAAAAGTATTCCTAAGGATTAATTCAGCTTCACATTTGTTTTCTGTATCTGGGTTTAATTCTACAACTAAAAAAAGGTTCAAATAATTTGCATGCATTTTTAACCAAGTCAGTATTCGAATTTAGACGATTTGACTTTCAAGCCAGAATCCATTATATGATCTTACCCTGCCATCTTCTCAATGTAAAATGCAACTTGTAATATCTACTACCAATCAGATACTAAACAGCTATTTAAAATTAATTTGTAAAACACATACACACAGTGCAAGTAAAACTGGCGAGATCTGAGTAAGTTCAGTGGATGCAGTGTCAATTCCTGATTCTGATACTGCACTACAGTTACGTAAGATGCCACCACTGGGGGAAACCAGTGAAGGGCACACAGACACCTCTGTGACATTTCTGCAATTTCCTGTGAACCTACAATGATTTTTTCAAGTTAAAAAAAAATAATAATTGAAAGGTTTATAGAGTCAATAATCCAAAGAAACAGTAATATTCTGACTTGCTCAAGAAAGCCACCCTTTTGCAGCATACTAATTATTTTATTCATTTCTGGCCCATAATGCTAGAAATGTAAAAGATCATTACTTGCTAATATGCATTATTTATTTTTAAATATCCAGTGTGTTTGGATCTACTCAGAAATCAGAAACACTGTATCTGTCCTCAGAGTTTGAAATAATGGCAATTATTTAAAATATAATATATAATTACCTTATTTTATACTTTCTTTGGTAGTCCAAAAGCAAATTCAGTCTTTGTTAATAAAGACTCAATTTAAAAACCTATATTCCATCAAGTATATAGAGCTACCAGAGCTACAAGAGGCCAAAGGCCCAGTGGCCATCACCTATCTTCCAGTGAATCAACAGCTACCAGGAAGAGCCTAATGTCTGGTACTCACTACAAACAAACAGACATTCCTTTGAAAATAATTTTTAGTAAAATGACATGATCACTATGTTTCTTACAGGAAGCTAGCCTGTACAGGGTATATAACTTAAGATTTTTATTTCTAAGGAAGCAAAACCTGAACATGATCAAACAAACCAGAAAAAAACAGAAATACATTCAGTAAAAAAATAAAAAGCTTTATATAGTAAATGAATGCACAGCATGCTTAAAGTACACGTAACGTACCTTTTGATAAGGTCTCTTAGGTGATAGGCTGGAATTGCGGCATTCACCACTGCTTTACTGGCAAATATGTGATCAATAATAGCAGAACTGTTTGCCTGCAAAGGGGGAGAAAAGTCTTCCTTTGATTATTCAGTTTCTGTTTACTGAGTACTAGGCACACAGCACTGTACTATTTGGAAGTAAAATGAAACAGAAAGCATCCTCTTCTGAGAGCTTATAATCTTAATAGAGAAGATTATGTGTAATTTTAAGCTTCTAGAAAGGAGAAACATTATTTCTATATTCTCAGCACCTAATATAGTACCTGGTACTCTATGAACATTTTAACAGATAAAGAATAAAGAAACAAATACCAAAGCAACCACATAAAAATGTAGTTTGAGGCAAAGTGAGAAAATGAATGTGTGATAATTGATTCAGAGCATCTTAGTGATGAGTTTTCAAGTAGAAATAAACTATCAAAGAGAAATAAGGCAGTTTTAAAAATTGCTTTTGTCCTCTTATTCTTACTCTGAATCCTATGGAACATAACATTTTCCCCCTGAGTACTACGCTACCTCGGAATCTGGAAGTGTGTACATGAGTGAAAAGACTCGATACCATCATTATCACTCAAATTTACTACAGGCCACACATTAGGCCGAGAACTAGGTATCATTTCTTTTTTAACCTCAGTACTCTTATGATACACATGCTATTATTGCCCTCATTTTACAGAAAGTGAACTGTGGTCTAATGAACCTGAATAAATAATTTAGTAAGAAGTAAAGGCAAGACATGAACCCTAGTAGTTTGATTTCAGAGTCTGTGCTTGTACTCACTTGGCAATTTGCTTCCATAAAAGATGACAAAATGTGGAATGAGTGTTTATCTAGAGAAGTGGACACCGAGGACTCCATTAGTGTACACCACACCTCCAAATCTGCCTGCATGTGCCCTAGCTCTGACCTAGTTCTCGTCGGTCAAGCAGATACAGTCCAAGGGGCTCAAAGACAGTCAAAGCTAATGTGAAAAACTGATCTGTGTTTGCATTAGCACTAGAGAAAGAATCCTTAGGCCTCGGTTGTTCGGGAGAACCAGTGATAAAGAATGATGTGGTTTTACTTGCATGGAAGCTTTTATGTTTTGCCCAAAGTAAGCATTAGGTATTCCCACTGGGCTATTAAAATATTCCTTCTGGGAAGACTTCCAGAAACAGATGACTAGGGATTTAAAAGAAATTAGACTCTATATGATATAATATATATCAGATGCTCTAAACATCAGATAACTTTATATCAGATGCTCAAAAAAACTTAGTATCAAATCCATTAATTGCTAAACATTGTTATTTATCAAACCTCTAGCCTGAATGATACTGATATCCACTGAAGCCCCACAATACATCTCAAAACATAATGGTAGTTTATTCCTAACTTATGAACATACAAAAAGTTCATTTCCCATGTTAGAGATTTGGAATTTAGAACTCATGTAGCCAATGTTTTAAGCAGCACTTACTTTACCAGGATAGTTCATATATGGAAAATACATAAATATGAAGCACTGAAGAACTGAGGACAGAACACTAAACTCTTGAGTAGCCTGGGCAGAATTTGGAGCCCAGTTCTAGAACACCCAGCTCTGATCTGGAGCAAGTGGCATTACCTATCTGTGCTTCCAATTTCTCATTTGTAAAAGAATAACCAATATCCACTCCAATGATCCTCATAGATTAGCTAGGAGAATTCAGTGAGATTGTGCCTTAAAATACTTTTAACTGTAAAGCATTATGTAAAGCATTTAACTTAGTGTTAATTATTTAAGAATAACAGAACGTATGAGTAATATGTTAGAAGGTGGTATAACAAAAATACGAAACAAAAGAAAGCACTTTTGATTCTTTGGGAAAGTGTATTCATTCAAACATTTTATCAAGCACTTACTACATACCAGGCCACCAGCTAGGAACTGTGAGCATGCAACGCTCACTAGGCACACCAACAGCTAAGGCAGTGAGCAGTAGCTTTTAAGGTACCAAAAATGCAGAGAGAGGAGGACGGAGGAGACGAAGCAATCAGAGTCCTCCACAGAATCACTGTATTATTTATTACCCTTCGATTGGAATTAAGGACCCCAAAGCAAAGCACTGGTGCAGTTTACCTTCCATTCCTGAGATCTGACTGTATGTTTCAGTTTCATTCCTGAGAACATTTCCAGTAAAATGATTCCTAGGCTCCAAAGATCGACAGCTGAGGTACACTCTGTATCACTCTGCAGGCCGGCCTGGGCCAAGCAATTCTGCAGTTCTGCTTCTGGAGCCCGGTACCCGTCTGTCTGAATATACTTTACATCCTAAGGGAAATGAGTGAATATCACCACCAACAGAAGACTGATTCCTTTCCTTCCATCTCTGCAGTGTATTTACTTCTCTGAAAGTGTAGTGTACCACTGCCAGAAATGTTTAGTCCTCGGCTACCATAATTCTTTGGTTCATTACAGGGACAGTTCTCACAGGCAAGCTGTATACGTTCCATAGGGCTGCTCATTTTTTAAATAGTCTCTTGCCAGTTCGGCACTGCTGGTAAGTAAGGCCACTCTGCGAAGAGGTGACAAACCATGGAGAATGGAGGGTTGCCTGAACTGTCACGTGTGTCCTGCCATGAGATAGTGCCCCAACATTCAAGACACCCGGAATGTAACAAAGCAATTAAACAAATGCTCAAAGATTAAAACAGCATTCTATGTAGATGAAGTACTCTTAAAAATTTCTGAGCCCTCTTTATATCAGCTCCCCCAACCTGACCCAGACATATATCCTTTTTACCTGGTGCAATGCAATTCTTTTCATTTCCTTCATTCCCCAGGCATTTCAGTATTTCAGATAGAAATCTCTCTTAAGTCTCTACTAAAGCACCCCTGTTATTGAAGTATTTCTTACCTGATTGCCTTCTTTGAAACTAAGTCCAAAGTCAATGAGTTTAAAACATTCATTCTCTGCACTCCACAGTATGTTACGTGGTTTGAGGTCTGCATGGACATAACCCTCATGATGAAGAAAAGCAAGGGCTTCCAGAACATCTCTGGCACAATGCTGTATCATCCACATGGAACAACCCTGGTGACTGGAATATAAAAGCAATTCCGAAACACTGACATCCAGGAGTTCAAGCAATAGACAGCGTGATGGCACATTTGGAGAGAAGTGGATTGTAAAGACTCCATACAAAGTCACTAGAAAAAGAAATGAATTATAATACTAAAAATCAGACTCCGAATAAGATATTATTAAAGTAGGTAACTCTGTAGTACAAATTTGAGTTAGTCTAGGTAAGGATAACTGTGATGAGCAATCAAGCTCCCACTGTAATTTATTTCTCCCATGAATAAGACTTTTTGGCAACTGGGTTATTTTAATAAAATAAGATGAGACAACCTTCAACAGCTGATTACTATTCAAAGATATTAAATATGGCACAATAATTCAAACTGTGTTTCGCTAACCACTCAGTGGTGGGTGAATATGCACTTTAGGTGCCAAGCAAAAATGATGGGAAGTAAAAATTCAAATAATAAGTACTCTTAAGATGAATGTCACAACGTGCAAAAACAAAACTGAAGATTGGTTCTTGATCAAAATAGTACTCTATAATCTAAATATTAAAAGAAGAGCTAAAGACTTTCAAGATGACATTTCAACTTAATCTTGCAGAGATTCATCAAGTCCTTAGGCTTGCAAAAACTGCAAAAAATTTCCCTCTTAAATGCCAGCTTATATAAACCATTTAGAAGCCTTAAAAAAAAAAAAAACAGCAACACTAGTGTTAAGAAATTCTTTGTCAAAATGGTAATACGAACAGGGCCACTCTTCAAATTAAACATGGATTATGCTTGCAAGGAAGTAAGACATTTCTTTACTAGCCAAGGCTATGTAACTAATTCTAAGCTCTTGGTGTAATGACAATGAACACCTTTCATAGATCAATCATCAGTCCTTATTATATATGTTTTATAATAATATATATGGGTGTATAAATAGTTATCTTAGATGTATCTTACATTCTGAATACCTGAATCATGAAACAGTCTTAAGCAGGGTGAAAGCACAAAGTGTTCCAAAATTCACATTTCCATAAAGACTCCAATGTAATTAATACTGAGTCATTTCTCCCAAATCCATACTAAATATGTATCAGGTAACATCTATATTTGATTAGCACTGATATCACAAGCCCTAGAAATAGTTCACATTTTTTCACTAGCACGCAAAGATTCAAAAATTTCCATACAAGATATGACAATCTAGCAAAGATGCATGCCTCACTTCACCAGAAAAGATAAAATCTTCATGCTAATACGTGCGGCCTTCTCCGAGCAGACCCGAAGCAAAGAAGAACTTACTAAGCATCTACTATGTGACACTGGGCAAAGCAGAACACCAACTCCACGCACTGCAGACAGTGATGGAGTGAAAGGGGGATGGGAAAGGGGCCCGGCTGGGGTGACAACGAGACGGCGGGACCGCTCCTTCCGCCGGGCTGAGACGGAGCGCATGCTGGCCTGGGACCCGGGCGAGAAGGGAAGGGGGACAGCGGCAATTACCGATGTTCCTGTGACCCTGCAACCGCTCCAGCGCCGCCCTCTCTTTGCGGAAGCCGTACTCGGCGGCCGAGGCCGCGGCCCCGGTGGTTCCCGGAGGTAGGAACTGCTTGAGGGCGCCGGGCGGCGAGCCGGGTGTGCCGCAGCAGCGCACCCGATACACCGAGGCCGAGGAGCCGCTCCCCAGGCGGCTCTGGACCTGCCACAGCCGCCCGAAAGCTTCCAGGAACCGCGGCGGCTCGGCGCCCCACGCGCAGCCGGATCCCGCCATCGGGCTGGACTGAGGGCACCGACACGCGAGCTGACACGACGCCCGGGGCAGGCCGGCAGCGCCCGCGGTCACATCCCCGGCCGCCGGACCCGCGGCTCCGCAGGGAGGGGCCTGCCGCCGCCTCACCGACTGCCGAGCGCTCGAGCCGCCATGACACCGGAAGCCGCGTGCGCCCGGGCCAGAAGCCGGAAGTGGGGGACTAGCCAATCCTGCCGGCTGGAGGGGGCGGGGCCTGGGGGCCTGGGTTCCGGAGTGAAGTAGGTTTGGAGAAGAGGGTTGCGGGCACCGGATGAGCTGTTTCCTTGCGTCGCTATTACTTAAGTCCCGATGCTGACGCTTCCACGTACGCCACCTGAAACTGGGCCTTTTTCTTGTCGAGTCACCTCACCTCACGCCTGGGAACCCAGGGAAATAAATCCCTGCCTACATTCTTCATGGACGGGGCGCCAAGGAGCTACCCCTGTTATAACGGAAAGGGTTTACCACCCCCTGCACGGCCGCGGCCGCTAGGAGCCGTAATTATGGGTGCCCAGGCCCTTGTGCCCTTTGTCCACACGGCCTATTTCTCACGGAAAAGCACCCCCTCTGGGCAAACATGGGTCTTTTACACACTTTCATTGTTCATGAATTCATTTGATTCTTGTATTCATTCAACAAACGTCCGTTGAGTAACTTGCAGCAAGTAGGAACCCCAATCCACAAATGAGGGTGTGTGGTGAATGTAGTAGCCTTCCTTATTTTTCTGTGATTCAACTTTTTCTATTTCAAACTCCACTCAGATGGGGTGGCAGAAATTCAGTGGCAGATCGTTTGCTCCCACCTCCATTTCCTAAGGTTTTGCCCCAGTTCCCAGGCAGGTGGGGTAGCTTATAAAATGCAGAGAGAAGAGGTTGAGGAGCCATCTGCTTTTCAGTATCACGGGTCAGCATCTTGTCAGGGTGTGGCCGAGATATGCCTTATTGCTGCCTGCAGGCCCTCTCGGGGTCTGGAGTAGGCCCTACTATTTTTATCAGGCATTTTTCTCTGTGTCTGAAGTTGATACTAATCTCTTGAGAGCTTTGGGCTATTGGAATACAAAACAAAACCAAAAACCAAATATAGGCTCCTCTAAGGCAACGTGCATGCATTTGTCTACTTGCATAAGGGAAAAAGGCCCAGTGGAGGCATTTCGGAGTGGGCAGGAACTTAGGTCCTGGGGAAGACATGAAATAGAAATGAACTCTGATTTCAAGTAACGTGGACTTGGTAGAATGAATTAACACGTATATTTCATTATGATCCAAGGTGTAAAGGTACAAATGCTCTAAAGGAGGCACAGGTAGATTGCTAGGAGTAGAGGAACTCTGAGCAACTACATGTTAGAAAAGTGTGAGTAAAAAGAAGCATTTCATTCGAGTCTGTCTTGTTGAAATAGAGTATACTGATCGAGATACAGCAAATGCTGAACTTTTAGAGGTTGATGAGGTCTTCCTTGTGACAAATATGCATTTTATAATCTATCTCTACATATAAGCCCTTTTCCTAAACACTAGAAGCAGAAGTTATCATAAAATATCCTCCAGTAAAGCTTTTTTTCTTTATGCTTTTCCAACTTCTCTTAATACTATCATGTCTTCTTACTGCTCCCTTGTTAACAAACAAGGTAAAGAACTAAATTGTATAATTGAGCCCCATCCAAAAGAGGTACCAAGAATAATGCAAAACAGATACACCTTGGAATTCCTTTAGCTAAAACGCTGGCCCACATTTTAGTTGTTGAGCTCTTGAAGATCCAAATCCTTCAAGCGTGAAAGTCAGTATGGACCAGCTAAGACAGAAAATTTCATCACCTCCAGGTGTCTGGGAGGAGTTTAGAGTTTAGAAAGTGTATGGGTTCCCTCTGTTGTTACAATGGGGAAATTACAGTCCTCGGGGGTCCAGAGGAATGTCACAGAGCACACTGCTGTCTCCAGAGTAAAACTCAGAGTCAAACCCGGACAGGGAGGCTTTTCTCCAGGCTGTACGGGGTGGGGTGGGCGAGAGGGACAATTGATTCATCCACTCGGTCTAATCCCAGGACCACTCTTCTTGGCTAAATGGCACGAGAGAGCTAGGTAGTTCCATTGATGCTGGAGTTGCCTCAGAGCCCAAGGAGGGGGTAGAGTGATTGGGAAAGGAAAAGATAAATCTGTGATCAAAAAGAAGACTTTGTTTTGAAAAAAGATGGAAACTAAGTTTATAGAGCACATATGGGAGCTATTACATTGTGAGGGCTCTTTGACAAACAATAGCTGTTTAAAGAAACTGTACAGAATTATTGTTTTCTTATCTATGATCCTCTATTACCCTTTGCAGTTATCTTCCCAAAGGAAGCATGGCAAATTTAACAGAGAAGCCTTTTTCTTCAAATTACTTCAGGATAAAAAGCCCAAAATAATAAATTGAAGAAATAGAAAAGAAGTGAAAAAACTCAGATATGTCTGTGGTTAAATATGCATTGTCTAACTCTCACTTCTGTCAGGATAAAACAAGGTAATATGCATGAAAAGTTTGAAAGCTACAAAGCATGTTATTATTATCATTTTCTTATAGAGCTGAGGGCAACAGAAGTAGAGGTAACAAATAGATCGTTGAAGACTCCAACTGGCTCTTGTGTGAAAAATAGGTGCTTCATAATATAGGTGGGTCTAAATAGTAGAAAAATTTATTCCTCAAGCCACTACTGAAAATCAGTCAAAGCTTGACCTTTAGACTAAGAGAGATTGAAGACTCTAGACTAGAAACAGTAATGTGGACCCAAATCCTAAAAGGTGGAGAAGCCCAGTAGCTTGAAACCATTCATTCATTTATTCATCATTTCAATAAATGTTTATAAAGACCTACTGAAATTTCCTGGGCAAAGAACTCATAGTCTGGTGGGGGTGACAGATAAGATTAAAGGGGAAGAAGTACAGGTGAAGGAATGTATTTAAAGTATAAGAAAGAGCCCATCATTTGAGACTGAAGAGAGTTAGCAGATGACGGTTGTGGGTAAAGTGGTCTGATGAACTGAAAGGCGCCGATGACCCCGAGCTTTTCCAAAGGTGGCATGAGATCATCACGGAAGCAGGTGGGGAGGAGTGGGGGCTGGAGAAAGAAGTATGCTGAGTGAGAAGTATGCTGAAGAAGATGGTGGGTGAAAATGGAATGGCATCTCCCTATCTTGAAGCTTGATTGGTGATTGGCTCTGATAATATTTAGGAGGCAGTTCTGCACTGGATACACTATTGGGGAAAAGGCTGGGGGTGGGGGTGGGGGGCGTCTCAGTGTCGCTCTTGTCAACTGGCCCCAGGAACTATTCATCCTGGAAATTTTGATCAGGGAATGATAAATCAGCATTTTATTAGTATCTCAAACGATGTTATAAAGCTCTACTCCTGAGCCTTCTCCCCACTTGCTTTATCCACAGCCTTCCCCAGCTCCCTCAGTTATGGAAACTATCTTTCCAGATGCTCAGTCCCAAAAACCTGGAGTCATCCTTGACTCGTGTTTCTCCCATCCTCAAAACATACTCAGACTGCAACCACTTAAAATGTTTTGTTTTTACCACCTCCTCAGCTATTCACTTGGTGAGGCCCCCGTCCCCTTTGCCTAGATGATGGAAATAGCCTCTTAGCTGGTCTCCATGCTCCCGTGCTCGCCTTCCCACCGTCATCTCCCAACGCTGCAGCTAGAGAGGTCAGGTTAGACAGGAGTCAAGTCAGGCCAGGCCTTTGCCGCAAGCCCTCTGATGCCTCTCACCTCACTCAGAATTAAAGCAAAACATCCATCAGAAGGCCCATAAAGCTGCACCTGATTTACCCTCCTACCTCTCGGACCTCGTCTTCTCCCACTGTCCCCCTTTGTCCGCTTTGATCACAACACACCAGCCTCTTGATTGTTCCTCAAACACATCGAGCATCTGTTTTCTTCAGGAAGGAAATTTGCTGAGTCCTCTGGCTGGAACCATCTTTCCTCAGATACCTATTGGTTATATTGTTTTAGATTTCTGCCCAAATACCACTGAATTGGGGAGGCCTTTCCTGTCCACTCTAATGTAAATTAGCAATTCCCTGCTTCCAGGCATTCCCTGTTACCCCTTATATTGCTTTCATTTTTACCCATAGTACTTCTATTTGGCACAGTATATACTTCGTCCCTCCCTCCCTCCCTCCCTCCTTCCCTTCTTCCTTCCTTCCTTCCTTCCTTCCGTCTTTCCTTCCTCTTTCTTTCTTCCTTTCATTACTAGATTCCTTTGTCTAGAACGTAAGCTTGATGAGGACAGGTTTGATATGAGGACAAGTTTGATCTGAGGACAAGTTTGACCTTTGCCTCTTCACCGCTGTCCGTACAGGGCCGGCGACAGTGTCTCACATATTCGGCACTTGATAAATATTTGTTAAACGGTCATCCGCTTTTTCTCCAGAGGCAGCAGCTGAAGCCGGTGAATAGAGAGGAGATGACAACCAAGAGGAGAAAGTGGAGACACCAGAAGGACCTTAACCAAAGGCATTATGTCCTAAAAAGGAAAGAGTAGAGAGAATTGGGGGAGATAGACTTTGAAGAGAGAAAAACAGGTTGAGATGAGCAAATCCCACCTGCCTTGCAAGAATAGACGCGCTTGGCCGATTGCTGGGGGACGCATGAGAACAAGGAAGAGCCCCAAGGAAGGGGTCAGTCTGCCCACGGGTCACGGTCATCAGATTTGGGGCTTTATTCATTTCATCTCCTCTCACTCCCCTCTGATCGAGATGAGAATTTCCTACAGAAATGACGGACACCAGAGGTTGTGTGTTCACGCAGGGGCAGTCTCCGTCTGCAGCCTTGGCGCTCAGGGCAGCCCCCGAGTCCCCACAGGAACACCAGTCTGTCCTTTCTACGTCCCAGGGAAGTGTTAAGTGTTAAGGCCACGCCGCTGTGGGTCGTCTTCCCTGGTGTAGCAGGATTATAAGCTGTTTTTTAATATTTGCTTTCCCCCATGTAATCATTCTTTTTTCTTTGAAGTTGCACATCACCGGTTTGCTGCACCAAGCAGAAGCCTCTGGGGCATCTGAAGGGAGAACTCAGGCCACGCCCGCTCCCTGCAGAACCTGGGCCCGCAGCCTTCTCCTGGGCGGGGAAGCCCCTCCGCTGACTTTTTCTTATCCTCGGTCCCGGACCAAGACCGTTTGGTACAGGATTGAAGGACCTACACGATGAAATACGGGAAGGAAGATGCGGGAGGCAAAGGTGATTTGGAAAAAGGAGGCAGAAGAGAAGGGGACCAGAGAGATCAGGCCGTGCATTCAGTGCCTTCCCTTCCTCGCTTCCCTCCCGGCACCAAGTAACTCTTAACACGTCCTACTTTCCCAGGGACATTTGCATGACGCGGAATTCTCACGCTCCCTGCTCTGTTCTCCACCTTCTGGTGGACCTGTTAATAAACAGTGAAAAGATGATCAGCAAACCAAGGAAAACCCAAAGGCCTTGATAATCCAGAGGCCCCAAGATCAGCTACATATAACTAAGAATCACTTCTTGATTCAAAAATGATGTTTTATTCCTGATTCTGAGATAAGAATGTAGCAAAAGAGATACAAACTCAGATTGTGTTAACTCATCACTTGTCACTATTTTACTTGGTGTCACAAACTACCTTAATTATTAATTCATACTAAAAGCTGCATTATTTTTATTTCAAATGCTAACAGCTTTTCCTCTGAAAATTTAAGATTCTGCTTAGAAATTATTCGTTCTGATTCTTCCAACCTAAGCAAGTTCCCATTAAATTCTTTTGTTTTGTGGGTTCATGTATGAAGTTAAGGTACTAACCCTTGCTGTGTTACTATGTATAGTCCTAGTATAATAATGGTACCTTATATTTTAATAGTGTGTCTTTTAATAGATTTATATTGTATTTATTCTTTTGGACAGGGATGGATGCAGAGAGAGAGTTTGAGGGTTTCTGGGGTTTTTTTTGTCATTCTGTAATTGTGTTATAATATAAGAAGTATTGATGGGATTTAGGCAAAGAAATCTAACTGGTGTGCAATGGAAAAGGGCAGATTTATATTCCGCCTACCTCACATCCCAATTCTAATACAGAATAACAGCAACAATTATTTTTTTAAATCCTTTAATGTGATAAGGCCAAGTGAAGGGCAAGAACTTCTTCCTTTCCTTGAAAGAAATCTTGCCCGACTCTCACTAAAGCTCTCAACCCTCTGCACATGTGGTGGCCCAGCAACTCCAAGGTCAGCTTTTCCCATGGCATGTTAACAGAGCCCGCTGTAAGTCAGAAAGAGGAACGCACCAAAAACAAAAAAACAACTCCAATCCAACTCAACCATTCAAAAGTACAATTAGTTAGATGAACCTCAGCTGAGTGGTTATGCCCTATGTAAATGAAGCACTGTACTTCCAGCCAATCAAGAGTGGGTTGCAATGTCATCAGTTCAGTCCTCTACTTGGTCCAGGGAGACTGGGATTTCTTCCTCTCCGGAGGCAATATAAACCCCTGAAACCACAGCCCTGACATATCCTCCCTTGCTGCCCCTCCTGACTAGGAGTATGTTTCTCTTTTCAATCATTAAAAGAGCTTTGCTGGTTGCTCTGTACCCTTGTCTGCTGGCTTCCTTCTTCCTCACGTCCAAGACACGATCCTGAAAAACGCAGCAGCCTTCTCAGCCAGTAACACTAGCTGGAGAACGTGGGGTGGGAGAAGGGAGATTAGCAAATTCTTGAGGAGGAAAAAAAATCTCTAAATTTGCAAATGAAATTTCCCAAGAAGAAATCAACTAATATATTCAGTGTTCATTGTGTAAAGTCTCTGTCCTGAAAGCATTTGGCAGGCATCGGCAGAACAGAGTCAGATAATACCATTTCTTCCCAGATGATGCATTCAGATGTCCCAGGAGGTGGTTGCTAGCGTGGGCCCTGGAGCTGGCTGGCTGGCTCCTAATCCTAGAGTCATCACTTTGCCATCACGTATGTGCTCTTGGGCAGGTGACTTCTCTAGACTCAACTTCTGTTTCTTCAACTTCAGAACATCACTGGGTTGCTATGGAGACCAAAGGAAGAGCCGCATTTAAAGGGCTCAGAGCCTGACAGAATAAGTACCCACTCCACAGATTTGTTATTCTTCTCTGCCTTTTGAATTACTTACTATGTGGACCCAAAAAACTGGAAAGATAAGACTGAAGAATTCTAGAGCTCTGTTCCTGGTCGGGACCACTGATGGTGCCACCACTTCATTTGTCTTATTTTCTGGGATGGTGGTAGCATTTACCAGGGGCCTCTCGGCAGGGCCCATTGAGTAAGGGCAAGAGACAGAGTGGGAGATGGTCTAACAGGCAAGAAACTAAAGTGGGAAAACCTTTTCTCTTTCATCTTTGAGCCCCATCTTGGACTGTTTTATTTGCAATCCAGCCATTGCATTTTAATAAATGGGCAGGCTTGATCCCCCCATCCTGCAAGTGATAATGAACCTAAGGCATTACTCTTAAATCCATCTTGTTTTTAATGCCACTACCATGGTTTTTTTCCCACTAGTATGATTTTAACCTGCCAAGTTGGTCCTACCAGAAAACTATATTCTCCCAAGACATAAAATTTTCATTACTTACTACTTGGTTGCAACAGCTACCTTCTGCACCCTTACCAGAGGCAAAGATTTTTTTTTGTGGTCCTCTGGCTGTTATTACTACCAAGGCTCTAGACAGAATTTCAGAATAGGCAATGACAAATGATTTCAGTAAATTAAAAAATTCAGAAAACTGCTGATTCTTTTTTTATATAGTTGATATATAATATTGGTTTCAAGTATGCAACACAGTGATTCAGCAGTTACAAGCATTATTAAATCTTCGCCCCCACTAGTGCAATTACTGTCAACACAGAAAAATATTGCAGGATCATTAACTATATTCTCCGTGCGACACTCCTATCCCCATGACCAACTTATATTATGATTAAGATTTTTGTGCCCCTTTATTCCCTTCACCCTCCCCATGGTAACGATCAGTCACTTCTCAGTGCTGATGAGGGCTCATTCTGAAATACTGAAATTAGGCATAAATAAAAATACAAATTTTTATTTTTATTTCAAAACAACTTAAGTTTTTAGATATATGATTTCTGTATGTAAATTTAATTTTTTTATAGGCCATAAAGACTTCCTTCATTAGTCTTCTGTATAAAGAATTTTGCAAGCCTAAGGGAAGATACTTTCTGCGTGTGTGTTTATTTTACACATGTGGTATTGGAAACGAATGGTATAATACACCTCCCCATAAATTAGACAAAAGATAATGGATATCAAAAAGGGAGTGAGAAAAATATTCTAGTGAGTCAGATATAAGAAGCAAATATAATGTAAAAACAGGAGAGTCAAGTGAGTTCCAAGTCAGTAAGTTCAGGTAAGGCTTGGCAAGAAGTACCCTTGTGAAACTGGAAATAGTAGTATGCCGCAGAGCACTGGTGTTCGGTGTAGACTGGGACTGACTCCTTTGGAAGTCAATGCTTTCCAGCTCTTTTATTGTACCAAAAATCTCAGACCATAAGATATTAAAGTATCACCTTATAACTTGAGAGGAAAAATGAAAGTGAAAATTTTAGGCTATTGTATCATTTGCAAAATCATACGACTTTAAAAAGCTTGAAAATAACACTTTTATAAAGCCTACCATTTAAGCTGCCTATAAAAAGTACAAATTAATGACATGTTTATCATTGATCAGAAGAGAAATATACTATAAGGATGGGATGTTATTTGGTTAAGGAATAAGTACAAAGTGTTCAGTTAGAAAGTTTATAAAGGTATAATTATGCAATTATGTATAGTTGGAACTATTCTCCATGCTGTGTTAACAGAAATGGAATGTACTAATAGAACAGAGATTTAGGAGACCATCTCTTGGTTAGCAAGATAAATGATGATAAAGATGAGATGTGCCAGTTATCAATTTCTTGCCTCTCAGATTCAAATCCATCCTTCTTTGACCTGCTTAGAGATACTGAAGCAGGCGCCTGGCAATGCATCCTCCTTGCCAGCTGTTTTTGTTAAAGGGCACTGGAGGAACGTGGCTAGAGACTGGGTCTCCTTCAGCTGGTTTGGAGCAGCTTCCAGGGACTTGAGGGAAGTCTCACAGGATTCGCTCTCCAGGGAGTTTCTCCAGCACCTCGGCTGGCAGCTTCCTGGGGAAAAGCTCTTGTACACCAGGACCCTGTGGAGCTTCTGTGTTGCTCTGTAGCCCAGGCCGCAGCCCCAGCCTCCCCGCACCTGATCTCGGCCGTCAGGGGTGGGTACCCTCTTCCAAATTCTTAGTTTACTCCTTGGATATTCTTTGCCTGAACCTGGAGGTGGTAGCCGTTCCTGTGTTATCATTCCTGTGTCCCTTAAAGGTCCCTTTTACCTCATCTAGGTAACTGCCTTTCACTGCTTAACAATTCTTTATGTTAAATTTTCCCTGCTCCAATTATAGGGTGGTTTCTGACTCCTAACTAGATCCTGACAAATATACGCAATACAGAGAAGGAGGCCAACTGACTATTAAGATCAGCCTTTCCCACGCTCCTTACCCTGGAGAAACCCTGGGAATGATTTTTAGGTCACAAGGAAACCCAAAATATAAATGATTACATCTGTGGTTTATGTTATCCGTGAGTTGTAGGTAATAATGGTTAATATTCTCTTAGTAGAGAATGATGTTTTTCTGTAGATCTACTTATTTTGCCCCAATTATTCATGTGTTTTTGTGTGTGTGTGTGATTCTCCCTCCCCACAAATGACCACAACTTATTAGTGAAAACAGAGAAAACTTGAACCTTTCCTTCGTTTAAATGTCAAGGCCAAAGAGGCCTAAAAATTGTAAAACTTCCCACTGTACAAGATGCTATTCAGATATGCTATGTGGTATATTCATGGGCAAGAGTAGTTTTCTCCATTTAAAACTAAAAATTACTGTTTAGCCAACCTCTCTTGAAAACAATAGGTAGTTAAGCTTAGCTTACCTTTGTTGATCTTTATTTTCATAACATTTTAAAATTCATAAGACAGACAGTGAATTGTTGTTAAATAACTGACTTAAGCCAAAAGGAGGTGTAATCTTCCTAAAGGTAGGCTTGATTTAACTTAAATAAAAGCTGTACATTTATTTTAATTAATGTTATTCACAGCACAAAGTGTTACTAACACTTATTGAATAGTTAAGCTATAAAAGTCATTAGCCTAAAAATGTCAATAAAAATCTAGTTTAAGATATAAATTTATCTGAAACTTAAAAAATACTTCCTTACTGAGTGATATGATCAGGCTGAAATACAAATGCAGCAGTTATGAAATTATTATATATATGACTGCTTTTTTGTACAAAAGTGTTATTTTTTGAAATTTAAAATGCAGAATAAAATTGACTTCTTTAATATGAGATATATGCTTGTGTTTTGCTTCACAAATATTTAAATTTGAGTCGAACTGGAGATAAGCATTTACGGATTTCATTTAAAAGTGAAATAAGATCAGTTTTGTCCTTGCTCTTGATTCTTGCTATCCAAGAAAAAAACATTCTCAGCCATGTATTAAGTGGAAAACTGCCCCCACAATGTTTACTGTTTTTGTACGAATGGCAAGATACCCTTATTTTACCCAAATCTTTAACTTGTCTAGGGAGCAGTCAATAAATCTCATTTTTTGTGTATGATCAGACTGTAGCTCACCAAGTTCTTTCTCTTCTCTCAAAGCCAACACCAGAAGATTCCGAAGGAATGGCCCCTTACCCCGTCATACATTTAGATTGGAAGGAAGAGAAAACACAGTTCAGTTTTGTTCTGCAGTTTTCCCAAGTTATTTTCAGTAAGACTTGAAACTCACTGATTCTTCTAATCCCCAGCAGGAGTAAAAACAGCGTGACTTTACAATATGATTTTTCCAAAGACTCCGTTTCCTTTTAAATTCAAGGGTCTTTTCCCTTAAGTCCATACATTTTCTTTAGGGTCTTTCAGAGGTGTATTCAACTGGCTTATGGGCTCGAAAATGTCTGCTAAGGAGGCTAATTTCTGTAGCCAGCCTTCATCTTCAAAGCATTCAGCAAAATCGGGCCTCCGAGATTTGAAAAGGGGTCTGGCAACTCACCCTTTAGCTCAAACACCCTGTTGGGAATGTTTCCCCAACCAGCCACCAGATAGCTGCGTGTACCAGATTTATGTACTCTTCATCTAGAATGTTGCAAAGGTTTTTAAACATTCTTTTTTTAAAAAAAAAAACTGGAGATCTACTTTCTTTTTTAAACTGAGATGTAATTGACATATAACAATTAGTTTCAGGTGTACAATGTAATGATTCCATATTTGCATATATGTATTGCAGAATGGTCACCACAGTAAGTTTAGTTACCATCCTTCGCCCCACAAGTTACAAATTTTCTTTCTTGTGATGAGAACTTTTACGGTCTACTCTCTGAGCGACTTTCAGATAAACACCACCATGTTATTAACTATAGTCGCAATGCTGTACATTCCCTACCTCTGCCTCTGGCAAGTGCCAGTCTGTTTTCTGTATTGATGAGTTTGGTTTTTTGTTTTTGTTTAGATTCACATAAATATGAGATCATATGGTATCCATCTTTTTCTGACTTATTTCATTAGCATAACACCCAAAGGTCTATTCACATGGTCACAGATGGTAAGACTTCCTTCTGTTTTTATGAATAATATTCTCACATATATATCCTATATATGCAATATGCTTATATATAATATTCCTAAGCATATGACGTTTCCTTTATCCATTCATCCATCAGTGGACTCTTCAGTTGCTTGCATGTCTTGGCTATTGTAAATAATGCTGCTGTGAACATGGGGGACAGATATCTGTTCAAGTTGGTGTTGTTTTTGTTTCCTTTGGATAAATACCCAGAAGAGGAATTGCTGGATCATGTAATAGTTCTGTTTTAATTTTCTGAGGGATTTCCATACCGCTGTGCATAGTGGCTGCACCAATTTACATTCCCAACAACAGTTCCTTTTCTCCACATTGTCCCCAACATTTGTTATCCCTTCTCATTTTGGTAATAGTCATTTAGACCTTCTTGAGTGAACCTGTCTCTGCTTAATAAGATTAACAGCATCACCTGAAGTTTTTGTTTTGTCTCTGAGGGTTTTTCAAGAGCACCTCTCTTTGAAGAAAGCAGCTCGCTGTGACATTAGGATTTTCTTTTATTTTCTTTTTGCAACAAAGGTGAACCTCTCACTGAGCCAGCTATTGATGTGGTACCATTAATTATACTTGCCAATAGAGTGCCTTCAAGAAAAACCATCTTCTATAGACACAAAGACACTATTTCCTGGCCTTTTCTTGTTTCAGTCTGCCCTTTGTAGCAGAAAAGATTTCCGAAATATTATCATCATTAAATATCTTACAAATGCCACAGCATATTTATTTCTGAAATCTGTTAACTCATCAACCTGGATAAAGAAACTCTTGTTCTTCAGTTGTTAACACAAAATCTCTTCAGTATCATGTGACTTGTCATCAGCATGTTGATTTATTGTACTATTTAGGAATAAATCTGTCTCAACTTTTCATATTACATGTGGTAGGCTAAATAATGGCCCTGAAAGATTCCCCTGGAAACTGAGTATTAACTCTGCTACATACCAATTGGTATTATGACTTTGGTTTTATCTTGGTATTATGTCACATACCCCTAGTTATGTGTCCTCATTCCAAATTTACAGCTTTGCCTCAATTCTTCTGTCCTTCAGTGTGACTCTCCTCTCCTCTACAAGTTACTTGAAACTAATTACTTGACGAACTAATTTATTCCACCTTGTGAATGGCCAAACCCCTTTACTCTTCCAGAGATGTATTGGTGATTTTCTAATAAGTAAGTTGAGTGGGGAAGAATTTTTAAGATTATAAATTAAAATATAACTCATGCAGAAAATGTCCAAGTCATGGATATACAGCTGAATGAATTTTCATAAAGTAAACACACAAGAGGTAGGTGGCACCCAGTTCAAGGTAATATTTTGAGACTCAGTTCATTTGGCAGTCACTTATCTTCCTCCAGCCCCAACACCCAGGACAGAATCTAGGCTGTTTCATGTCTCCAATCTGTGCGTTCGTTGGCCAAGGTAGAAGCCACCAGCATGATAATGAAACTATCTCCAGGCCTGGGTGTGAAAGCACTTTGTAATCTCTGTGTCCAGGACCACCAAAGCCTAAACATTTTCTAAAGGCTCAGCATCAAATTCTCCTCCACCATGAAAGTTTCAGACTTTGCTGATGGCATCCTGACAGTGTCTCTCCTCTGTAATTTTTGGCCGGACTCTTACCAGGGTCACTCCATCGGTATTCATCCTATGTCGTTCTTGTGTCTATGCTCACGTGACTTGCTGGGGAAGGGAATGTTTCTTATATCTGATAAAGGAGACTCAAGAAATATTTGTGGTCTTGTCTGCCGTATATAGTCACCACCCCCTTTGCTTTGGGTATGCAGGTGGGGAGCAGGCGGTGTTACGGACGGAATGTTTGTGCCCCCCTTCTTACATTATTGAAACCCCAACCCATAATTTGGACTAGATGCTGTCATATGGGTGGGGCCCTCAAGAATGAGATTAGTGCAAGAATGACAAGAGCTTGCTTCCTGTACTTTGCTCTCTGCCATGTGAGGCTTTGAGTGGGCAGTTGGCTCCCTGGAAGAGGGCTCCCGCCAGAAGCTGACCATTCAGTGCCAGCACCCTGATCTCAGGCTTCCAGTATCTGGAACTATAAGGGAGAAATTTCAGTTGTTTATAAACCCTCCAGTTTGTGGTTTCACTGCAGCAGCCTTCACTGAGAAGATGTGGGGAGGGGTGGGGCATGGAACAGATGTTTGCATGACGTCTATAGAACAAGACTACTGACTGGAATAAAATTGCAGAACCCACTTGGAAACTGTGACTGTCATTGTCATGGTATGTTACTATTTCCTAGCACAGTAAAGTGTGAAATCTGGCTTTGGCCTCCCTTACTTCACACTTCCAGTAAGTTTATCACCATGTTTTCTATCAAGTTGATACAGTAGCTACCATCCACTAATTTAAGACCACCACATCTACTCATCACTGTATAGACCGTTATAATGGCTAGCTAAGATTTATATAATACGAAAATGGGAACTTTGTCAATGGAGGCATGAAAGCAAGCTCTCAGCCAGTTATGTTATCTTTTATAGCAAAATGGCCTTATGGCCAATTAGCTATGCGGCAAAAATGTTTGCAGGGAAAATGCCTGCAGCAAAGATGTCTAGGGCAAACGTGTTCATGACAAAACTACCTAGAAACAACTGACTCATTCAGAGAAGATGACGAGTGAGTGCCAATTTAAGCTGTGCCACGGGGCTAGGGGAGGAATGGAGACAAGACTATTTAGGTGACAAAAAGGACCGATTAATCATTGGATATAAGGATAAATGAGAAGAAATTTTGAATAATCTCCAGTTTTCTATTTTGGGAGACTAGCTGGACAGTGGTAACATTCAGAGAGAGAGAGAGAACACATCAGGGCGGATTCATATTAATGGCTTGCTTCTTAATCTGAATGGTGGGGGTATAACCACGCTTATCCCCTACTGTGGTTCAAGATATTCATTAAGGTAACAGACAAAGCATCTGAGACACAAGACGTGCTCCATAAGTAACAGTAATGTTATCCCATTACCTGCAGGCCTCCTCTGACTTCCTCCATCTTTTCCTGTAAAAAGAGAAAAGTCTTTCCAAATGCTTAGAGATAAAGATCTCAAATGTGACCTTCCTGGCCAAATATTTTCTGCTCTCCCAAGCTAAACACAGTATTCTGTAACTGTGCCACCCTTCTTGACCCCAGTCCTGCCCCTGGGAGACTGTTCGGTCACCTGGGCCCTTTCATCCTATGCTTGCTGTAGTCACAAAAGCAGCGCACGTCACGTAAGGTGGACACAGGCCAGCGTCTTGGTACACCCTAATTCCTTCCGCTTTCCAGGAGATAGTTTGGGGACTGCGTAGCAATCTCGAGGATGTTTCCCCCATCTCTGAATTGAGGGGTTGAGGGACTTCTGTCTACATTGCAAGGCCTGGAGAGGGTTTCCCTGCAACCTGGAGCTTCTCTGGGTTAGCCAACCAGGCCGCTTAACTGTCTCTGAGGCCCAGGAAAGAATGTTTCCTGCTTAGGAGATACCATCCTTAGGAGAGCGCCCTCTACTCCCCCGCCATTAATGTACGTGTAGGTACTTTGATTCATCAGGGGAGCTGGGGGACATCTCGGATGCGAGGACAGGCCAGGGAGGGAGAGGAGCACTACGGAGGAGAGAGATGGGCGTCAGGGGCTGCCTGGGGCAGGCCCAGCAGGGGCATCCCGGAAGCAGAGGGGAAAGAAAGGCTGTGACGGAAACCTCACTGGCACGTCCTCTGTGTACGCAGCCATCTAGCCAGGCTTGCGGGGATGTGAAGTTACATTTGGGCTTGAGGCAGTCAGCGTTTGGGGAAGGACAGAGACACAAAGGGGACTGATTCGAAAAACAGCAAGAAGAGTACAACAGTTGTGATGAAATAGGCACAGGAGTGGCATGTAACCGAAGTGAGCAATTTTTCATTTCTGAATGTAGCACCGAAGTGAGGTTTTTGTTTTAAAGATGTGATAAAGTGACTAACCAAGTGAGAATAAATGCGAAGTAATGTGCTAGGATGCCTTACGATTCTTCCCAAGTTATACTTTAAAACAATAATAGCAACAATAGTATTAATTGACATGTTTCTCTCTAGTGCATCCTATTTAGGATATTTTGAGGAAGTCATTATGTGTTTTTTAACTGTTTTATTGAGGTATGAACAATATATAAAAACTGTAGCTATTTAATATCAAAGCCATTAACTTACCCATCACCTCTAAAATTTCCTTCCGCCTCTCCTTTGTGGTAACAGTACATAAGCGCTACCCTCTTAGCACATTTTAAGTATGCAGGTTGTGGACGGCCCCGAACAGCACCCCTGGGACTGTGCAGGACCCAATCTGCATAGCCAGTGCAATGTCTGTGGAAAGCTGTGGGTTACAGAAAACGACACTCCCTGAATTTTATCTTTGTTGAGAGCAGTGGCATTTGACATTTCTATTTGACCCAGCCTGCCAGTCCCTTCACCATAGAATGATCTCAGCCTAGAATTTTCTCCCTTTGACACTTCCTAACTTTTACCTTGGGGAGCTCTTGCTCATTTATTTCAGATAAAAGATTATTGCCTTTTGTACACCCACGGTCATACCAGCATTATTTGCAATAGTCATAAAGGTCGAAGCAACCCAATCCTCTGACGGATGAAAAGATAAACAAAATGTGATACATATACACACACACACACACACACACACACACACACACACACACACACACACACAATGGAACATTATCCAGCCTTAAAAAGAAGTGAATACTACAACTTTGGTGAACCTTGAGGATTTAGGCTAAGTGAAATAAGCCAGACACAAAAGAACAGATACGGCATAATCCCACTTATATGAGGTCCCTAGAGGAGTCAGATTCATAGAGACAGAAAGCACAATAATGGTGCCCAGGGGCTGAGGGAGGGGGGAATGGAGAGTTATTGCTTAATGGGTACACAGCTTCTGTTTTGCAAAATAAAGAGTTCTGCAGATGGATGGTGGCGATGGTAATGCTACAGTGTGGATGTGCTTAATGCCCCTGAACTGGGCACTTACGAATGGTTGAGATGGTAAATTTTATATTATACGTATTGCACCATAAAACAATTATTATGTACCTTTTAAAAAACGTGTTTTCTTCTGAAGGACCTTCCCTAATCCCCTGTAGAAGGTCAGGGCCCTCACCATGCTCCCTGGTACTAGACCATGGTTCCCCCTCCCATCACTTACTACACTCCAGTGCAATAACTGCATCAGTCACCACCTAGCACTGCCATCAAGCTTTTTGCAAGAAACCTCTGTCTTAATGTGTTTGTAGCCACCAAAATTGACTTCCTCACTGGGCATACAGCTAGATCACTTACCAAAATTGCTTTGACTTAAGTTTGACTATATAATTAAGTTTTCCTTAATGAAATTTTTGATCTAAAATAATGGGTGCCCCTTTCAGGTTTGGCCCTAGAAATCTCTCATATGTGGTCTTAACGCTCATTTTCCTCAGACTGCCGTATGTTCAGGATGACAAAGGGAGCCTTCAACACAACACGTGTGGAGAGAGAATGCCAGGGCCAGTGCTGTCAAGGGTTCCTGAGAGACCATGTGCGAAAAAGCTGACCTGCTGACGTAAAGTTCTATCCAGGACTCTCAGGCGAACAGGACACAAAATCTATTGTGCATGTCACTGAAATTTTGGGAGTCCGTTGGCTACTTCGCCCTCCCTTCCTTTACTCATCCATTAATCCACCTCCTTCATCGGACTTCATCACTTACACGTAGGAGTGGGGAGCGAGTTTCTTACCCCCTCTTAGGTTCGGCTTTATTTGGCACATGGGGATAAAGGGGTTTGTTTTATAGAATTGTGGCTATAATATAGCGCAGCACTTAGCCCATAATAGGAGCTTACTGACGACTGTGAATGGCCCCGACTATGCACTGTCCTCTCACCGCTGACCACTGGCATGCCTCAGTGCTCCGTCCTTTAGAGATATCAGGCTCCAGTTTGGACATGCCTCTGTATGCGCAGCTATAGGAAACCCTGCCTTGCATTTCAGCTACACTATGTCAAGACTTCTAAGACACCATCGCTTTTCAAAAACAGTATCCTTTTAATGAAAGTCTTTCAGGAGAAAAATACTCTATCCTTTTTAGCTGTACGCATTGATATTATAACTGGTTTTGATTTCAGAAACCTTAAATTATAGAAAATTCTTCTTCTTATGATAGACGACACATGGTATTCACACAGTTCTTTCACCTCCTCTTGTCCATGCTTGCTTATTCTCAGGCCGTGTGCATGCACATGGGCTCACACGTGATAAGATAGGAAATTCTATCTCACTTGTCTGACAATCCATAGCAGTCCACCTTGAAAAGAGTACGGGTCAGCACATGTGATTTAACTGAGCCACAGAGACGTGGTGGCCTCATCCAGGACACAGCCAGGCTCTCCTGGGGCACTGGTGACTTTCACTGCCCCGAGTTAGACATACGGGGTTTGCCGAGGACTTGTGTCTGGATATGCTAAATTCCTAGAGACCCAGGAACAAAAGGAGAAGCAGCCCCTTTCCCAGGAGCAGCCACGTCACTGGGCAGTAAGTGTGGGCAGCTGCCCTGGCATCTGGAAAAGAGAAATAGAATGAGTGAGGCCAGAGCTTGGTGTCTGCATGGAAGGGGGGACTGCTGACAGGTGCTGAGCGCTCCCAGCTCCTGCTAGAGCTGCACAAAGTACTTCTCAGAGTCCTGGGGAGGCTGGAAGGGACCAGTTACCTGCCCAAAGCTGCCTAGCAAGGGCGGAGCTGGGGCTGGTCTTGCTGGCAGAGCTCATAGCTATGCAGGTTGAGGGCCCGTCCAGCTCATAAAGGCCCCAGGAGCCCCTGAGGACAAAGCCCTTCTGGGGTACAGCAGCTCCTGGCCCCACTCACATACCATGTTCTCCCCTCCTTCCCCCACAGAACACCTCCAGGTGGCATTCCGGGCCCCGTACTCAGGGACGATGGAATCCACTCTAACTTGAGGCCTAGCTAGCCACTCGGCTTGAAGCAACAGTTTTACAAGACACAGGTGGGCGTAAGGGGCCTTCCTAGGCCATCCCAGGAGAAGAGGGCTCGGAATAAAGGGGGCGACAGAAGCAAGGAACCCAGAATCCAGATCCCTTCACGAAAAAGACCCTGCGCCTTCCGTTTCCTGCCCCTGAAGGGCCGAATGGAGGAAGGGGCAGCCGCAGTGGTTTCAACCAGCTACGACTACAGCCGTCAGCCAGTCAGCTGGTGACTCGAGGGGACAAACAAGAATAAGGAAAGGAGATGACCTACCGGGGAGGGGTCCCGGACGGCCCGAAGAGTGAAGCCGAGGGACGACGTCGGCCAAGGGCGACCGAGGCCCCACCCCCAGGCGCAGAGGATGGCGCAGCCACCCTTACCGGTGGGGACCGGCCCTCCAGGCCCTGACCCGCCGAGGCTCCTCGGAGTGTAATCGGAAAGCAATACGGAGGTCTTCGTGGTTATCAGGATGCGGTGAGTTCCCGCATCCGCCATCGTCAGGTTGCCGAGCTGCAGGGAGTGGGACGGGGTGACCTGCAGCCGGCCTTTCCGTCGTGGGTCGGTCACCATGACCTGAGGACTTCCCGCTGGTTCAGCTGTATGAAGACGACCGACGTGCCATTGTGAAGCCCGGTGACGGACTCAGTCTCCCACCCTGCAGAAAGCTGCAGGGGAAGGTTACTGCCTCCCCCAGAACCCCGGCCGCCATCAGCGGGGTTGGGCCGGTTTGTGGAACTGTGTTCCCTGTAAACACAGACGGGAACTGCATAAAAACTGCTCCTGGCGTCCTCCCTCCCCGCAAGTCAGGCGTCGCTCTCCCCGGTCGGGGCCCCCGAGAATGCTGGGCATCAGCAGCTGTTAGTGGTGCCATGGCTGCAGCTGGAAGCGGGCAATTCTTCCTCCCCTTCCTGCTGGGCTCCCTGTCCCCCGGCCCCAGGGCTGCGTTTCTATGAGAGCTATCGGCCCTATTAGACCAGAAGGGAGAGCAGAGGGGAAGCCAGGGCCTGGCCTGGCCCCTCTTCATCCTGAGCCCTCAAGTTCAACGATCTCATGACTTCCTGTTGTTTGACATGCTTCCTTATGGTGGGGCGAGGGTTTCAATACTACTGCGATTCTGGTGTCTCAGCAGTGTTCGATGCACTCTAAGCATCCCTAGGTGGCAGGTGACAGTCCTGTCCTAGCCTCTATTTAGATGTACAGTTTGGGGCAGCCTGCTGATTTCTCCAGGCCTCTTCTCTTCCTTTCTAAAACAGTGCAGATGAAATGTAAAGCCTTTCAGATTCCTAACGATTCTGACATTCAAAACCTCACGATCCTATGTGCCCTCGACCCTCTTTCCTCCTCTCCCTCTCCCTCCATCCCTCAGCCTCCCCTCTCGCGTCCTGGAGCCATTCAGCCTCTGCTTGGTTCCCCAACCTCTCTGACCTGGGCGCTTGGTTCAGGGAAAGGCTGTGCCCGGCGGTGCCCGTGGGGCCCCTCTGCCCCTTGGAAGATGGAGCAACAGGGGAGGAGCCTCTGACTCACCCATCCTCCCGGGACTGGAGAGGCAGGAGGGGGCACGGCTGAGCAGGGGGTCCCAGGCCGGCGGAACTCACCTGGTTTGCCCTGAGCATCCCAAGAGAAGGTGGAATAAAGCGGCACAGCCTATTCTGCAGCACCAACAACCAGATGAATGTCTGTTAGTTCCCCAAGCTCAGCGCTTTGCTGAGCACTTCCCTCATTTTATCTTGATTGGTCCTGACATCTAAGATTCTGTCCTTAAAGTCATTCTGAGTTCATATCCCACTTTAGAGGAACCTCATTTACTTTAACAAATGGTTCTGATACAGCTGGTTAGCTATTTTTACAAAAAGCTGAAATCTCCTCCTACCCCATAGGCTGTGAGAAGTCCCAGGTATGTTACGCCCATTATCCCCACAAAGCCATTGCAGTAGGCAACATCCCCATTTCGTGGGAAAGAAACTGGAGCTTCTTATTGAACAACTTGCCCAAGACCAAATTGCTAACATGTTCTTAGTTCCCTCTCTTACCAACGTCCCCAGTTCCACTGAAATATGCTCAGGGTGGTCTCCTTGGAACTGTGGCATAGCGTGCCGAGCAAGGAACTTGAGGGCCTGCCAGTGGGCCCAATAGGTGGCATCTTGTCATTCTGCTTCCTAGAGATGAGCAGCGCCTCTTTGCTATGTTAGAATGGCAATGTGATGACTTTCACAGACCAAAATAAAATATCATGGGGAAGGTTAGAAAAGAAGGAAGTCATACGGAGAGATGGCCTAGCAGCTTATAACACTGGCCAGAGAGCTAGGTGGTAACCATGAACAGGAAATGCGACTTGATCTTACAGGCTGAGAGAGTATCCAGAAATGTGCAAAATACTGTAATGTGACTTGTGAGTGTTGGGATTTGAAACGGGGTCTGCCTTTATGATCGGCAGAGTCGAATGGAATAGATGTCAGGAGATACAAGGGATTCATCTGCATGTGGGAAGGGACAGGTGGCACTTTCTCTAGCCATGGGAAGTATGCATGTCCTCACTGAGGAGAATAATTAAAGAAATCACTGAGCAAGGCCTCTTAGGACATCTTTGGAAAGTCTTGATTCTAGAAAAGACAACTTATATTTTACGTAAGTTCATTGTAGACAAACCAAACAAAATTTAAAGGTATAAATAAGGAAGCAGAAACCCTATAAAATCTTATCACTCATAAACGATCCTGTTAATATTTTGGCAAAATTCTTTTAAGACTTATCTCTGTGACTATGTATACATACATAGCATTCACACACACACACACACACACACACACAGATAGAATCATCTAATTTGCTGATCGACAACCTTTTATAACTCAAAAAATAGATCTAAAAAGTGTTCACCCCACTATCTGACTCAGTTTTTATGACACTGATCTATGGAGAAACCGTACTGAACGTCCAAGATTCTGGATTTGTCTGTCTGCTTCCTCATGATGGTACCATAAATAGAAATTACCTATGAGGACTTAATTCATTTCAGGTTTAAGTGTTTTTGAACGTATACTTCAAAATGGCACTGTGTGTTTATGGCTGCATCAAATTAATAGGTATTCAGTGTCTGGTTGTCCCACTCTTAGACATGTTAAGACCTATTATTGGGTTCACATGGTGACTGCTTAATTTCTCCCTTGTAAAGTTCATTACCAAACATTTGCCTAAAGTTTTCATGCACTGTCTCTCCCTACCTGAATTGTTTATTCCATTAGGCATTAAAATGGAACTGAGATGGTTCTATCAGACGGTAAATGCATATGTAGTGGCTAGATATTGCTGAACTCTCCTCCATTGGAGTTGTGACCATTTTCTGTGCCAACCAACGATGGGTGAGGTGTTCTATTTCAACCCAGTATGTTTTCAAACTTGGTTTTCACCAATAGGATAGGTGAGAGACGTTATCCCAGAATGGATTTAATCGGTGCATCTCTTGTGATGATTGAGGATGAGAGGACTGGGTTTTGAAGTAGAAAAGAAGGCATGGAAATCCATGCTATGCTAAAGATTGAGAGTGAACCCGATCACTTCCCCCCTTAATCAAAAAACATCCTTGCATCAAGCTTGGCACCAACTTCCTCTTTCATCAGTAACACTTCTCTCCTCAACTGCCAGAGTTCCCAGGAAATTAAACAGGGAATTGCCCAAGGTCACACAAGAGAAATTAGGATTTGCAAGTGTCTCTCTCTGATAACAGGTTCCCTGATTAGTGCCATCCCATCACACTCCGTTACACCAGCAGCAGAGTAGAGGGACTTCCAAGAAGGAAAGAAAATCTGCTATAAGGAAGTTCCATGGAACGTAGATTTCCCCCAAGAGTGGGTGGACAGCTGGTATGCAAAGCAGCGAGATGAAATAATTATCTGGGTTATGAAGGCATAAGGAGAAGTAAGGATGAGACATGAGCACATAAGCACATAGCTCTATTTTTACTTGAGATATGTAGCAATCCCTATAGATATTTGTATAAGACGGCTGAATAGAAATTCACTTATAGTTTTTATCAGTTAACATTGTGTGATGTAATTGTGAGAGTTAAGTAAATAATCCAATTTAAAACATTGGATTATAGATACGCTTACATGGCTTATTCTAGCTGAAGTTAATTAATAATTGATAATATGCAGGCTGGTTTGGTTGTTCGAAACAACTTTGGAGGAAATGAGAGGTGTTAGTCAACGGGCACAAACTTCCAGTCATAAGATGAATCGATTCTGGGAATCTAAACTACAGCATGGTGATCACAATGAATAATACTGTATTATATACTCGTAAGTTGCTAGGAGAGTGGATCTTAAATGTTCTTACCACGAAAAAGAAACGGTAATTATATGACAAGATAGGAGTGTTAGCTAATGCTATGGTGGTAACTATTTTGCAATGCATAAATGTATCTAATCAATGGGTTGTATACCTTAAACTTATACAATATTCTATGTCAACTATATCTCAAGAAAGCTGGGGGAAAAGGCCTTAGCAATTACTCTTAGGGCTAGCTCTGACCCTCAGATAACAGAAACCACCTTTCCCAAGAACATCAGCTGATCAAGGCAGAAGAGGCTCTGCAGGAGAAAAAAAGTTGGGGGGCATTTTCTCATCAACACCAGGTTGTCCAAAGGGAACTAAGTGTCTCTGGCTGGATAGACTCTTCTTGGTCTTTCTTCAGGGGGACATATCACTGCTGTCCTCCACGAAGGGAGTTTCAAATGACCTGAGGACCTTCAGACCCAAAGCGAATTCTCTTCTTCCACCTGGGGAAGCGTCCCTGAACTAACTTTGCACACCCACGTATGCTTCCCGTCCACACCAGCTCTTTCGCCAAAAGGCAGAATGCTGGAGGATGTTAAGAATGGCCTTTGTTCACCTGCGGCCAGGAGCCTCAGCCAGGCAGTGGGCTGTCCTCCCCCATGGTCTCCAACAAAGATGTCTTCCGTCTGTGGAAGTCCTACCTTCTCAATTGCTCCATTATGTCTGCACATATTTGGACTCATTCAGCATCTGAACACTTTTTGAGCCCCTGTTCTGGGTTACACATAACATCGTCCCAGGCAGCTTCAAGCAGCAAATGGGCATGCATTACAGCAAGAAGCAGTGATGCGCTCCCTGGAAGGGAACCACAGGAGCCAGAGAAGATGAGCTGGTGTTTTAGGGTGATAGCTAAGACTGCAACCCAGTTCTGAGGAGCCTCAGCATTGCAGCCCCAGCCATGAACATCACCAATTCCACTGAACTCAAACATGCTTTCACCCACTTCAATGAGTCATACAAGGGCCATTTACAGGCTAAAAGTTGTGGTCACTTCATCACCCCCACCCTTCTCATTTCCTGAATCTTGTGAAGCTGGCCTGTTCCACCGAGCAATCTCATCTCACTCCCACCAGCCTGAGGAGAAGGAGGTACTCCCACTGTCCCCCCTCAGAGCCATCCTTGGGCTTGAGGCTGGATTTCAGGGGCATGAGAGAGCTCCCCATGGATCTACCTTATTACCACGGCCCTCTGTCCAAGCGAGACTGTGAGACCTTGCTGCTCAAGGAAGGGGTGGATGGCAACTTTCTGTTAAGAGACAGCGAGTCTATTCCAGGAGTCCTTTGCCTCTGTGTCTCGTGAGTAGCCTCATCTTCTACACATTTGGAACCTTACATTGAATGCATACTGATAACCAATAGAAAGGAAATTGCATTTCACTCGGACTTTGCAGACCAAATGGGCAGAGTGAAAAGAGCTAGACACTGCCAAGTAAGTGGTATTTTAGAAAGGTCCTCCCCTGCAGAGGTCGGTGCATTCAGTATAGGAACGGCTATGTGCCCTTTATGAAATTTCAATATGAGAGACCAGAGTTTTACATGTATTCTGCTGGCTGCACTTGCAATACTTAGAATACTAATAATATTTCACATTTTGTTAGATTTGTAAAGGGCTTCAACGTCTGTCATTTCCTCTCATCCTTCTGGTAGTCTATTAAGCAAGCATAAGCAATTGCCATTTTACAGCTGAAGAAAAAGAGACCTGAATTTCTCCAACGACTTCCTTGTGTTAAAATTCATCTGGCATTTCCAAAGAGACTGAATTCAGTACGAAATTCTAGGGGCCAGAGCCTTAGAGCTGCCCTGCTGAAGGAAATTGTTTAGCCCAGTTTGGAAAGCAGTTCTGAACAGGTATCAGAGGAAATCTTGATTACCTTTAAGAATTCTTCTCTTTGTAAAGACCACTGAACTTTTCCTTCTACTTGTTATAGGACTGACAACCCCAGTGTCTTTACGGATACATTTCAGTGCTTCTTAGAATTAGGGAGCTCTGGGGACAGAAGTGCCTGTCATCACTAACAGAATAGGCAGGAATATATTTCTTTCTATGATACAAGGATATGGATATAAGAAACATAACCTTAAGGTGTCAGCTGTTTGAATTTTCAAGTTAAAAGTCAAGTGATGTTGAAAGTGTTTTCATATAGTTTTTAGCCACTGGTAATTCCACTTTTGAGAATTGCATAATCATAGCCTTTTCCAATTTTTAGCTTGTTTGTCTTCTTTTTACTGTTTTTTTCCAATTTTTATGTATGAAGGTAAAACGCTTTTTCCAGAAAAGATACATGCACAAAAGAAAACCACAGACCAACTGCAATTTCATTTAATACTAGTTTTCAACTATTAACAAACTAGAAGCTAGTAACACATTAAAGGAGAAAAAACACTATGCTCAAGTACGGTCAGATCCAAGAAATCAAGAATGCTTCATAGTAGGGAAATTATTAGTTTCATTACATATTAACAGATCAAGGGTTACAAACCACATAAATCACTCAAATTTGCTTCAAAGGTATTAGATAAAATTCAACATCCAGTCCTTCAGTTAAACACATACACACATACACACACATGAACTTACATGCTCCTAACCATACAGAACTAGGTAGATACTTCCTTAACCAAAGGCCAGATGAAGCATTAGAAGAATTCCTACTAAAATCATGAATGAGCTGATGATGCTCATTATCAGCACTACTACGTAACATTTTTCAGAGACATTAGCAAGTGTGACAAATCAGAGGAAATATAAAAATTAAAAAGGAAATGCAAAATGATTATTTGCAGTTGACATAATTTTATACCTGTGAAATCTAAGATGAACTGAAAAAAGACCTACTAAAACATTTTTAAAGTTCATTAAGGATATCTGCTTATGAAGCTGAAATTTAAAAATCAGTACCTTTTCCATACAGAAACAATTACCGGCAAGAAAATATAATAAAACAAGTCAATTGCATTAGCAAAAAAATAACACCCAGGAATAAATGTAATATGAAATGTGCAAGACTTGTATGAAGTAAACTTAAATATCTACTGGGGAATTTATTAGAAGACTTAAATAAGTTGAAGGACTCCATTTGGAAGCATCCCAGTTCACCATAATTAATCTATAAATTCAGTATGTTTCCAGTTTTAAAAAACTGACAGAATTTTAAAATTTTTCTTCAAGAATAGTACAGTTTATCCAGGTGGGATATGGAGTACAGGGAACCTGCCAGAAGAGCCAGAAGACTTTTGAGAAAAACAAGGGAGGGACCAGCCCCACCAAATATTAAAATACATTATAAAACTATACAATTACTACAGTAATTAAAAGCATTTGGCACTGACAGATCAACTGAGTAGAATTTAGAGTCTGGTAGAAATAAGGCCAAATACATATGAAATTTAGCATATGATTAAAAAAGCATTTCAAATGAATGTGGGAAGGATGAATGACAATTAATAGTGTTAGGACACTTGGCTAAGTCACTTAGGAAAAAACAACCTCAGTCCCTTTCTTTATTCTTAAAGTAAAATTAATTCAAAGTCTTTCTAAAACATAAGTTATTTTTTTTTAATGGAATCATGTATATTAGAAGAAAACATGAACGATCAAAAAAGATTCTTGGAAATGAGAAATCCTTTCTAAACAAGATATAAAGCCCAGAAAAGGAACGACTGATTAGTATGACCATTATAAAAAATAAATCTTAAAAATAACTTCATGACTACTGACAAGCCAACAGAAAAAAAAAACCTCATTTACACATAAGAGCTTTTAAAAAATCAGTAGAAAACTAGGGAAAGTGTAAGAAAAAACTCTGAAAAAGAATGTGAGAAAGATAGGAACTTAAAGAAAAGCTAGATCGCAATGATCACTAAAGAAATTTAAATTAAAAGAATAATGAGATGTAATTTTTTACCTATTCAATGGACAAGAATTAAAATTATGAAAATACCCAGAGGAAATTACAGTGCTGGCCAAGCAGACACGCTTGCAGATGGTAATGCAGGGAGGCTCCTTGAAGGGTAATGTGGCCAAAACATAAAATACATGGATATAACCTCTTGCCAAAATTTCGCTAATAAAAACCTATCTTATGGTTATGACTGCAAGAGTTTGTGCAAACTGGCATGAACAAATTGGATAAATCCACATATGATATGAAAAAACCTCCAAGATCTTTTGTTGTGCAAAAAAGGCCAAGATGCAAAGTACAATCCCATCTGTGTACAGAGGAAAGTGACTGTATCCTTGTATAGTCACATAAAATTTACACAATGTAAGAAACATACTAGTAGTTACAGCTGGGAAATTTAGGAGGAATGTGTTGGTAAAAAGTTTGTGGATTCATTCTTTGTCTTTGGAAACTTTTTTTTTTGGCACTGTTTAAAAGTTTCATGTGTGCATGTATTACTTTTGCATTTAAAAAAAAGTTTATCAAAATGTAGTGAATTCCTCCCGTCCATTCAAACACCGCACTAGAGTGTGGGGTGATTCTAGGGAGATTCCAGTTGGGGAACTTGCAATTCTTTTCAAGAGATCCAAAACATGTACATAAAGAAAATAAGGGGAAAGTATAAGTTTCAGAGAAAGCTCTTTTATACAAATTCAAGGACAGAAGAGACGTACAGGAGAGTAGAGGATGTGGTATTTGAGCCGGGCCTTAGGAGAGCGGATAAGACTTGATTACACAGAAATGGAATGGAAGTCATGCAGGGAGGGGAGGAGCAAAGATCTCTGAGAAGCAGGATATTATAAAGTATCTATGAATCGTACATGGTTCTAGAAAGGAAGTCTGGAAACCAACTTTTGGAAAAGTAGGTTAGGATAATATTATGGGGTCTTAAAAGAATGATTATGTGGGGATAATGCGGAAGCATAATGGTTTCTGAGCAAGGAAGCGTAAGACAATTGCTGAGGTGCAGAACTTCAGTCTGTAAGGGCAGGTACTGAGGCTGCCACGTGATGGCAACAGAGACTGTTGTGTGTCCGGATGGGAGATGGTGAGGACCTAGCAGTGTGTATGTGAGTGGTGGGGGTGGGGGGGCGTGCAGGCAGCAGAAGCGAGGAAAGGTGCGAGGATTGTGACAGACACAGGACACACCTTGACCAAGATCTCAGGGTAGGTAGTCCAAATTGGGATTCTCTTTTAAAATGCACATTTATTCTCAACTGTTCTGCAGCATATCAACCTAGCTTGTATATTCATCTAAAGCAAAAGTCACTAAGACTAATACTAAAAGAGTAATACTTATAATAATAAATCAAATGGAGAGGCTGGAATAAATATATCTTGGGCAGCTGCACAAGATCAGGCCTCTCCCTGCTCCCTGCCCATGTCAGTGAAAGGCAGACAAAATTTCAGACATTCTCAGTCTTCATTAAGGCTCAGCTCAAATGAGCCGCATCAACATGGTCCTTGTGGAATTTTATTATCACCTCATAGTCCTTGGGAAACTATTTTCACACAGATCAGTGCAGACCACTTATTCTCGTTGTTCAACAATTATTTAAAGTCTCCCATATGCCAGGCCCTGTGCTAAATACTCACTTGGTGCCTTCAAACAGCTCAGAGCCTGGTGGAGAAAATAAAAAGTAAGCAGACACTGGGACGAGTGTGACGCTGTGGATGGACTCATATCAGGGCATGACGGGAACAGAGAGCAACTCAGGATTTGTTCACCAAGGACTGGAGACCCTACCTGGGGGCTGGGACTTGAGGGATGAATAAATAAAATCTTCATTCATTCTTTTAACAAGCTACATTCCAGGCATGGCTTTATGCATTGTGACAAATACTACAGGCATTAGCCCTACCCTCACAAAACTACATTCTGGTGACAGGAAACACGACAAAAACAAGACAGATTCGTAACACAGGGAGGGACAGAGAGGATACTTTAGGCTGGGTACAGGAAAGCTTCCTGTGATACTGTGACATAAAGCAATTCATGCCCCAATATACAGCCTACGTGAGTAGAGCCCAAATCATCTACAATGCAAACGTTAAGAAGAGAGCCTCTACAAAAGTGATTTCCAAGAGCCAAACATCGTACAATGTGTTATACCCGTTGTGTCATTTATCCTCTGCAATGTCATTTGCAGTAGGTGACATCCCCATATTGTGGGAGAGAAACTGGAGCTTCTTATTAAACAACTTGCCCAAGACCAAATTGCTAACGTGTTCTTAGTTCCCTCTCTTACCAATGTCCCCAGTTCCACTGAAATATGCTCAAGGTGGTCTCTTGGAACTACCTGTGTTATAGCGTGCCGAGCACGGCATTTGAGAGCCTATCAGTGGACCCTGATAGGTGGCATCTTGTCATTCTGCTTCCCAGAGATATGCAGCCCCTCTTTGCAGTGTTAGAACGGCAACGTGATGACTTCCACATTTCACAGACCAAAATAAAAGTCTCATGGGGAAGGTTAGAAATGAAAGAAGGAAGTCACACGGAGAGTTGGC
Source organism: Manis pentadactyla (assembly GCF_030020395.1). NCBI lineage: Eukaryota > Metazoa > Chordata > Mammalia > Pholidota > Manidae > Manis > Manis pentadactyla. The sequence continues at coordinate 5,987,187 of NC_080037.1, forward strand.
CTAACAGCCTGTAACACTGACCAGAGAGCTAGGTGGTAACCATGAGCAGGAAATGCGACCTGATTTTACAGGCTGATAGAGCATTCAGCAATGCGCAAAACACTGTGTAGTGTGACTTGCGAGCGCTAGAACTGGGAGCGGGGTCTGCCTTTACGATAAGTAGGGTTTAATGGAGTAGATGTCAGGAGATACAAGGGAGTCATCTGTGTGTGGGAAGGGAAAAATGGGACTTTCTGCAGCCATGGGAAAGCTGCACGTCCTCACTGAGGAAGAAACAGCAACCAAGAGAATGAATGGGAAAGACCCGGACAGACATTTCCAGCTCTCAGCTTCTGAGATTTTTTTGAAAGCCTTGAGAGTTCAGAGAGAAAAAAATAATTCAAACTCTGTTGTTGTGTTAGAAAAATCAAATGTAAAGACGGGTATGAAAAGAAAAGCAGAAAGCATCTCAGTCTCACCACTCCGAAAACATCGTTTCAGATGTCTCAGCGACATCTCCAGACTGCTACGCTATGCACGTGAGTGTGTGAGCAAATATATGTGTACATATATAAATGTAAAAAATATTAAAAATAAAGTAACACTAAAAATGTAAAAAAAAAATACAAAAATGTAAATTTGTATATATGTACTACCTATGAAACTACAAAAATCATACATTATACATGATGGTTTACAATCTGTTTTTTTTAACGTATTGTAAGAATCTTTCCATATCAGAGGAAGGCAATGCACATCATCTGTCCATGACTGTTTAGCATTTTGTTGATTGGATGTATTATACTTTATACATAATTGTACATTTCAGTCATTTGCAATTTGGAAATGCAGTTTTTTCCAATTTGGTCCAATGGACCCAATGTGATCTCAGACTATAAACATTTTTGCACTTCTATCTTTGAAAGTTTGACCAACTGTCTCCTTGGCACAAAATCCTAGGTGTTTTAACATTTCTACACACATTGCCACATTAGCACAACCAAAGGTTATGCCAGCGCACATACCGATCGAGGTCAGTGACAAGGCTGAAGCCAGAAACCTGAGAATAGCACTGACTTGGCTTCCCACTAGGTCATGGCCTGGAAAAATGCAAAATATGCAGTTGACGTCATAGGGCGCAGTCATTCCATTTCTTTTAACTGATCTTTTGAAGCTTGGTTAAAATAAAACTAAAAGCTGAAACATGAACAAGTTTCCCCACAACGCTGGTCACAGGAAGGAGACCGACTGCTAATCTGTAGACCGTTCCTGCCCCGAGAAAGGGCCCACAGTCCTGGTGCAGCACCTCACACGGTGACCATCTCAAGGAAACGCCTCCCAGGAAAGAGTAAAACAATCCCGAGATAAGCAGATACTGAGAAGACCTGCATTCTAACCTTTTCCAATCTTGGCTGAAAACAGCATGCTAAAGATTTAAGAGTGGGCTTCATAAGCCCTCATATTTCTCAAGTCTTACGTAGGATGGAAGATTTCACAGGAAAACCAAAAAAAGTAGGCATTTCAACACACTGAGTATAGAAGTGACGGAGTGACCATCTGAATCTCATTCCTTGCCACGTCCAGAGCTGTCCTCTACTGTGTATCCTGTTTACACTGAGATGAGGCCACCACCTTCTTACTGAGGACCTAATAGCAAATATAGGAAACATTTTTTATCTAATACCGAAGACCAATCATGAAAAGAGCAAGAACTATATATGTAACATGAACTTAAATTTGGTTTATAGTTTAGAGAAAAAAATTAATTCTATTCATATACCTTTGTATGTCATGAGTGATCTTTATAGCTTTACTGAGACATCATTGATCTAAAATACAAAGCATATAACTTGATGAATTTTGACATTTGTTTACACCCATGAAACCATCAGCACAGTCAAGATAATGAACATATCCATCACCTCCAAAATTCCCTGTGCCCCTCTGTAATCTCTCCTTACCACACCTCCCACCACCGCCAATCATCTGCTTTCTGGAACTATAGATTGATAAGTGTTTTCCAGAATTTATTATAGATCGAATCATAACTTCTTTCATTCAGAATAACTATTTTGAGATTCATCCATGTAGTTAGTTACATGTCTCAGAGTTAATTAATTTTATCACTGAATAGTAATCCATTTTAGGGGTATATCACAATCTGTTTACACACTCCCAGCCATTATAACTAGAGTTGCAATGAATATTTGTGACCCAGTCTTCTGGACATAGGTCTTCATTTCTCCTGGGTAAGTAACTAGGAGTGGAATGGTGGAGTCATACATTCATGGCAGGTTCATATTTTTAACCATATTTAAACCACCAAAATGTTGTCCAATGCACTATTTCACATTCCCACTGGCATTTGATGTGCGCTGATTGCTCCAGGGCCTCACAGACACTTTGTAGGGTCAGTTTTTAAAATTTTAGTAATATTAGTAAGTGTGTAGTGGTAGTTCATGTGTAGTGGTAGTTCATGGTGGTTTTCATTCACATTTGGTTAATGACTAACAATACCGAGTATTTTTATATGCTTATTTGCATCCAGATATCTTCTTTGATGACGTATTTGTTCAAATATTTTGCACATTTAAAAATTTTATTTTCTTATTTATTTTCTTACTGAGGCTTGATGATTCTTTACATATTTTGGATGCAAACTCTTCATGAGATACATAGTTCACAAGTCCTTTCTCCCATTTTCTAACTTGTCTTTATCCCCTTAATAGCATATTTCAAGAGCAGAGGTTCTTAATTTTAATGAAGCCCAATTTATCACTTTATTCTTATAGACCATGATTTTGGTGCTGAATCTAAAAAAGCCTTGCCTAACTCAATTCACAGAAATTCTCTCCTATCTTTTAGAGTTTTATAGTTTTAGGTTTCACATTTAGTGTAGCCCGGTCTCACTTAATTTTTGTATCTAGGGTAAGGTTAGGGTTGAAGCTCATTTTATTATATATGGCTAACTAACTGTTCCAGTTCATTTGTTGAAAGATTTTTATTTTTCCCAATGAATTGCTTTGGTGCTTTGAGGGAAAAAAAATCTACTGACCATAGAAGTTTAGATCTATTTCTAAGCTCTCACCATTGATCTTTTTTTCTATACTTATGTAAGTTCTATATTATATTGGTTACTGTCACTTTATAAAAAGTCTTGAAATCAAATAGTATAAGTCCCCCAACTTTTTCAAGGGTATTTTGGCTAGCCCAGGTCCTTTGCATTTCCATACATATTTTAGATTCAGCTTTTCAGCGACAGATGGAATTTAAATTGAGATCACATGAATTTACAGGTCAATTTGGAGAGAACTGAAATGGTAATATTGATCCTTCTGATTCATGAACATAGTTTAATCTCTCCACTTCATTTAAAATCAATTCTTTTAAAATTTCTCTCAGAAATGTATTGTAACATGTCTTGGACATCTTTTGTAAAATGTATCCCTAACATTTCATATGTTTGAGGTTTTAAATGATGTTTCAATTTCACTTTCCACGTGTTCAAAGCAGGTAAATAGAAACAAGATTTCTGCATATTGAACTTGAATCCTGCAACCTTGCTAAATTCAATTATTAGTCCTGTGGTTCTTGCAGTCTGAATGATTTTCTACATACCACCTGCAATTAAAGATAGTTATACTTCTTTCAATCTTTCCGTTCCATTCTTTATCCTGCTTTATTGCAATAGCTAGGACTTACAGAACAATGCAGAACTCCTTGTCATTTCCTTATCTGGGGGTAAAAATACTCCATCTTTTACCATGATCTATGATTTTAGCACTTCTACTCCTAGTAGAGTTGAATATTTTATTAGGAATGTATATAGAAGTTTATCAAATGCTTTTTCTGCATCAACTGAGAGAGTAGTATGAATTTTTGTTTTTTAGTATGTTCATTTTTTTTTAAAGACTCCACATATTAGTGATCCCAGGCAGTATTTGTGATTTCCTTCTTTTTTTTATGGTTGAATAATATTCCATCACACGCACACATGAGTATGTATATATATATATATATATATACACACCACATCTTCATATGTTCATCTGTTGATGGGCACTTTGGTTGTTTCCATATCTTGGCTATGGTGAATAATGCCACGGTGAACACCGGAGTACAGATACCCTTTGATATCCTGTCTTCATTCCCTGTGCATACATATACCAAGAAGTGGGATTGCTGGATCATATGGTAGTTTTATTTTCAATTTTTTTAGGAACATCTTGGCTGCTTTCCACTGTGGCTGCACCAGTTTACATTTCTACCAAGAGTGCACAAGTGTTCTCTTTTCTCCACATCATCACCAATATTTGTTATTTCTTGTATTTTTCTAACAGGTGTGAGGTAATATCTCATTGTAGCCTGAGATAAATCCTACTTGATTGTTATGTATTATCTTCTATATATAGTGGTTGATTTGACTTGCTAAATTTTTGATAAGAATCATTGCAGCTATATCATGGGAAATATAATCTGTATCTTTACTTTTTAGAAAGTCTATTTCTAGCTTTAACATAAGAGAAATGCTGGTCCCATAAATAACTTAGGAGTACTCTCTCTAATATTCTGGAAGAGTTTGCTTACAATTGATGTTATTTCTTCCTTAAATGTTTAGTAGAATGGATCAGTAAAGCCATTTTGTGCCTAGAATTTTCTTTGTGGGAATGTTTTAACTATAAATTCATTTTCCTTAATAGATATAAGGTTATTCAGTCTATTCTTGAGTGAGGTCTGTTCATTTGTGCTTGCAAGTAACTTGTATATCTGATTGATGTCAAATAAAACTTGATTTTATTTATCCTTGTAAAGAATAGCATTTTTTAATAAAATCAAATAAAACTTAATTTTATTTATCCTTGCAAAGAAATAGCTTTGCTCATTCCTATTTCAGTGATTTCTTTTCTATTTGTTATTTCCCTTTTTATACTGATTTTCTATATACATGATCTGTCAATTGCTTAGAAAAGAGTGTTGAGATTTCTGACTTTATCCTGCATTTATCTATTTCTTCTTGCAGTTCTACTGGTTTTTCTTCATGTATTTTGACACAACCATTTAGATGCATAAATATTTAAGATTGTTATATCCTCTTGATTGATCCTCTTATCATTTTGAAAACTCTCCTTTTTTATCCCTACTTATAATCTTTACTCTGAAATCTACTTTATCTGATATTGCCAGCTTTTTATTAATAATGATAAGATATATTTTTCTCATCAAGTAACTTTTAACCTATTCATGTCTTTTTACTTACCTCAGATCTCTTGTAATAATCATACACCAGAGTCTTGCTTTTCATCCAATCTGACGATCTCTTCCCTTTAATAGAGAAGTTCAGACCATTCATATTTAATGTCAGCATTGATATGACTGGGTTTAAATCTATCATCATGATATTTATTTTTTATTTGTCCCATCTATTCTTTGTTTTCCCTTTTCCCTTTTCCTGTTTACTTTTGAATCTTTTATTTTTACAAATTATCACTTTTGTGGGCTTGCTAGCTCTAATTCATTGTTTTTAGTGGTTTATTTAGTACTCATAGAATAAATGTTTAACTCAGCCTATATTTGAGTAACAATGTACCACCTCACCTATAGTATAAAAACCTTATAACCCTTTTGTTTCTCCCACACTCCAATCAAGCCTTTGTGCTAGTATTGTCATGTATTTTATTTCTATATATTTTTAAATTCTACAATAGATTGCTATCTTTGCTTTAAGCAAGCAATTACTTTTTAAATGATTTTAAATATAAGAAAAATATTTTTCCTTTACCCACATATTTACTATTACTGGTACTGTTCGTGCATTTGTGTGCGCCAGGGTTTCTCAACCTTGGCACTATTGAAATTTTCTGCGAGATAATTCTTTGCTGAGGGGAATTCCTTGCATAACTTGTAATGACCCAAACTATCTCTAGACATTGCTGAATGCCCCCCTGCAGGGGAAGGATCACTCCTGGTTGAGAATCCCTGGTGTAGGTCCAGATTTCCATCTGCTGCTACCTACCTAACATACTTCCTATAATATTTCTTGTAGTGCATATCTACTGGCATAAAGTATTTCAGCTTTTGTGTATTCGAAAATGTCTTCTTCTCACTTTAAGTTTTTGAAAATTTTTCTCCAGATATAGATTTATAGGTTGACAATTTTTTCTTTCAATACTCTAATGAAGATTTTGCTCCACTATTGCCTGATTTGCATTGTTTCTGATCAGAAGTTTACTGTAATTCTTATACTTGTTCTTCTGTAGTTATCTTTTTCTATTTGACTACATTTAAGACTCTCTCTTTACCATTGGTTTTCGGCAATTTGATTATGATGTTCCTCTGTATCATTTTGTGTTTCTTTGGTTTGGGGTCCATTGAATTTCTTGAACATGCAGATTTATAGTTTTATCAAACTTAGAAAATTTCATCTGTTATTTCTTTAAATATTTTTTCTATTCCCTTTTCAGGGAATCCAATTACAGGCATATCAGGCTATTTACAGTTGTTCCACAGAGTTCACTGGTTCTATTTTTCTTTTCCAGATTTTTTTTTCTTATTTTCATTTTGGGTAGTTTCTATTATTTCGTCTTCAAGTTCACTACTTTATTTTTTCTGCAATGTGAAATTTGCTGCTAGTCCATTCCATATTATCTTACAATGTATTTTTTTGCCTCTAGAAATTTAATTTTGGTGTCTCTTTTGTATTTATACTTAACAAGTTTCTATTTACACTTAACAAGCTCTATCTTTCTTCTAGATTGTTAAACATCTGAGATAACTTTAATAACTGTATTAATGTCCTTGTCTACATAGGGGGGACCTAATAGTGTCCCTGAGTGGGTGAGTTAGAGTTAAGGAGTCCAGGAAGACCATAAAGCTTACAAGGGGATATACAGAAAAGAGAGAAATACACTGAGAAAGAGCAACAGAGATTTACAGAGAGTAAATTAAAAATTTAGCTGGTAAGTTAACATTTACCAGGTGTGAGTAGAGGCAGGAAATACAATCCATAAGGAGAAGAAATACTAATCAATAGAAACAGACCCAGAAATGGACAAACATATTTTATAGGATACTAAGATAATCAAGGTCTTTCTGGGTTATATTATGCCAGAGATAGAGAACTGACCCATCTTTGAGGTAATTCATGACTGTGTGCCGCTATTCCTATCGAAGAAGGCACACTGGTCCTGACTACTTGCTGTCAGGACTTTTAGATGATAGCTAGATAGGTAGGTAGATTGCTTTTGTTTGGTCTACAGAAAATCTTCTCCTAAATCTAGATGCCAGATCTGTGATTATTTTAGCCACAAAAGGCTGTATATTTGGAACTGCAACTATAACTACAATAAACTTTGAGTAAGGTTGCAGTAACTCACAGCCATTCTCCAAGGGACATCTGGGGTTTGCACTGGCCAGACAGGCAAGTTAAACGGGAATGTGGTAGAAATCAACATACCACGTATTTCATTTTGATGGCACACTTAGTAATTTCTTCCAGAGATATGAAATTGCTTTTAGCTTGCTATTTTGGCAGATGAGGCCAGTTATAGGAGATTATGCTTGATCCTTCATGCTACAAATAATCCTTACTCTATGAACCAGAGAACCGGGGAAAAGAGTTTGCCAATTTCTAATTGCATAAGGATATTCTGGAACTGGGGAAATAACCACGGGCTGGTCCTGTGGGCCCTCTGGACTCACTTGAAGTAACTCAGGCCAAGATTTCTTCTATCATCTGATTCCCACAAGTGCTGCCTCTGAACTGATGAACGAAGAGAACATTTGGGGTCTTCAGGAACGCGTGTCAGTTCAGAGCCAGTACCAAATTACCCTAAAAAAATTGGGTATTTTTCCTTTCCCCATTGTACAATGCCCCTGGTAAATGGTGGCAGTTCTTCCGGAAAAAGCTTGGAGAAGAGTGGCCACATTCCTTCCTTAAAGGAATCCAGAAACCAGGCAACCCTCTGAATTAAAGGACTCTGGGCCTGTGAACTGGACTACGTCTGTAAATTACGTCAGACATCCAAGAATCCCGACTATGTGACTCGAATCGGGGTTTTGCCATCAGAGCTACAAGTTCTCTGTTTACATTTATATCAAACAGCCCTTTAGGCTGTGCATCTACGCCATGCCTTGGAACCCAGACATTGCCACAGACCCCCGTAGAGCAAATCACTCATACTGTTACATCGCTTTGGTTTATAATAGTGTTAGGTCACTAACACCTGACCTCTGCTCTTCCTGGATCTCGTTATTTCTATTGAGAGCAGGGCACCCAATTCCATTGTGGGATTCCCTCTGCCATGTCCAGCCTACAGGAAGCTACACTTTTCAAAGACGCCGGTGCTCTCCTCACAATGTATTTTTTAGCGCATCATGAAGGTGCTGCCCTTTAGACATCTGGAGGCGGTAAGGACTGACTGCAGTTTGCATAACTGGATCTATTACAACATTCCCACCTCCCTGAGTCACGGTGCCAGGGACGGCTTGGCATTTTGATCTCTCTTGAATGTAGGCCATTATTAAATCTACACTTCAGTTAATCAGTGTAACAGAATATTCATGCCACCCCCAGGTGCATGAGCTAATACTTTCATTACAGATCCTGAGTGAATGTGCCAAGCTTATCTTTTATTCATCCTTCTTGGTTTAACATCTTTATGGCTAATTCCATATATGCTCTTTGTATACGTGCCTCCCACTGGGTGAACAAAATCAGAAGCCTGCAGGCAAGGTTGCTCACAGCAGACGCCACAGCAGAGTGGGGAAGATTAGAAGAGGATCCGGGCACACAGAGAATATCCAGCACAGGGATATACCGGTTTTGAACTCAGTAAGTTTGAAACACCTAATAGACATCCAAGGGAGAAGTGTTAAGTGGTTGGATAAAAGGGGGAAGTTGGAGCTAGGAATGCAAATTGAAATATAACTTGGTAAGAATTAATGTTTACAATACCTAGTCTCTCCAGTCAAAAACACTACATCTCCTTTTAGTCTGTAAACATTATCATGTTTACATCCTTATCATGTATATAACTATCCTTATCATGTATAAAACTATACTATTAAAATTAGTGTACTTCAAAAAATAAAATTCAGTATGGCAACAAAACAAAAGGCATCTTTTCATGTCTCTTGGTAAGATTTCTTCATACAGGCTCGGCACATTTCTTGTTAAGAATTTAAAGCAACTCAACAAATATTTATTGAGTGGGTACTATGAGGCAGGCTAATGTGCTAGAGAGAAAAAGCAGACGTGATTCTGACCTTGTGGGACTCACAGCTGAGGGTGAAAAGAGATGAGGAAGTGGATAATTAGGATTCAGTATGCTAATAAATAAGCAAGTGGGACTACATAAAATGAAAGGCCTCTGCGCAGCAAAGGACACCATCAACAAAACAAAAGGCATCCTACAGTGTGGGAGTACACATTTACTAGTGATTTATCCAATAAGGGGTTAACATCCAAAATATATAAAGAAATCATGTGACTCAACACCAAAACAAGCAAATAACCTGATTGAAAAATGGGCAGAGGACCTAAATAGACATTTTTCCCAAGAAGATATACAGATGGCCAACAGGCACATGAAAAAAAGCTCCACATCACTAATCATCAGGGAAATGCAAATCAGAACCACAGAGATATCACCTTACACCAGTCAGAACAGCCACCAACCAAAAGACAAGAAATAACAAATGCTGGCAAGGTTGTGAAGAAATGGGAACCCTCCTACACTGTTGGTGGGAATGTAAATTGGTGCAGCCACTGGGGAAAGCAGTATGGAGGTGCCTCAAAAATTAAAAATAGAAATACCATACGACCCAGAAATTCTGCTTCTAGGAATTTACCTGAAGAAAACAAAATCTCTGATTGGAGAAGGTATATGCATCCCTATGCTTATTGGCACATTATTCACAATAGTCAAGATATGGAAGCAACCTAAGTGTCCATCAATAGATGAATGGATAAAGAAGATGTGGTACATACACACAATGGATTACTATTGGGTAATAAAAAAGAATGAAATGCCATTATTTGCAACAACAAATGCTAATGGAATAAGCCAGGTGGAGAAAGACAAACACGCTATTATTTCATTTATACGTGGATTCTAAAAACAAGACAAAGCAAATTGAACAAAACAGCAGTAGACTCACAGACATGGAGAAGTGACTGGTGGTTACCATGGCAGGGTTGTTGGGGTGGGTGGGTAAAACAGGTGACGGGGATAAAGAGGCACAAAATTTCAATCATAATATAAATTAGCCACAAGGATGAAAGGACAGCATAGGGAATATAGTCAATAGTGGTGTAATATCTTTCTATGTTGACAGAAAGTAATTATAATAGTTGGGCTAAGGATTTAATAATGTATATAATTGTTGAGTCACCATGTTGTATACTTGAAACCAGTGTAACATTGCATACCAGCTATGCTTCAATAAAAATAAATAAAAAGATCAAAATAAATTGACGGGGATAAAAAGTCAGAATAGTGCTTACCACTGGTGCAGGTATAGGCTAGGAAGGGACAAAAGAAAACTTTCTGGGTTATTTGAAGTTCCAATGTATTAATCTGGGTAGTGGTAAATATATAAGGAACCATAAAACTATACTATTAAAATTAGTGTACTTCAAAAAATAAAATTCAGTATGGCAAGCAGTATGCTTGGATGGTAATGCCCAGCTTTTCTCAAAGGCTCTCCTGCCTTCCCCCCAGTGAGATGGGGCAAGAACCCATCCCAGGGCCCTTCACCTGAAGCAGACTGGCACCACCAGGCCTTTGAGCAAAGCCTTGGATGGCAGAGATGGCGTGTGGCTGGTGATTGTGGTGTGTGGACAGTGAGGATATTGTGATATTGATTATCACAGCTTTATGAGACTCGAGACCTATTTAGACAGGAAGATGCCAAGTAAACCCTACCTGCCCGTCACTCCTCTCCTTTCCCTGTGAGAACCAGCCTGGGGTCAACCCTCTCCCGCATCCCACCCTCCTAAAGGCACAGAGGGAAGAGGGGCGATACCAATTTTTATACTATATTCATTTTAGGCCTGCTTATTAAAGCATCTAAAACGCTTTTCTATGTATTGTAAAAAGGAAAACCTCCTTAAAGGGGGATTACTAGAGAATGAAAACAGCCTTTACTGAAAAATAGTGTACTTCATTCAAGACAGGTGAGGTTGGTGGCAAAAATAACATACTTCAGGGTGAGCCCTCTGTGTCTAACTGTTTTGTTTCTGTGTTTGGCTATTTCAGAGCAGTCAGGAAGCATCTGGAATACAGAAAGTTAACCACTGAGTTTTCTAAAGGCTTAAATAACGAACTCTTAGCTTGCTTTCAATAGACAGGCATTAACTCCGATCAAGATGCAAAAAGTTCAAAACAGATTTTTTCAAAGTTGCAAAAGAAGAGATGAGATTGTGTGAAGATGAACAAACCAAAGGAAAATATTTAGAGTCAGCTGATATTTACATCCTTATCATTTCCCAACTAGTGTAAACAGCGCTTTTCCAACAGATGGAAAAACTTGCATTAAAAAATCCTCAGGATTCAATGATGTCATCATCGGTCCACCCTCCCTCCCTGCCCTCTTCTCTCCCCTCCCTTCATCCCTTCCTGTCTTTCCTTTTTCACCCTCAAAATTTCACTTAAAAAAAGTTTTTACCTTAAATTTTTCATTGTTAATTTTAATAACTTTGAGGGAGTGCTTGTTATATTTTGAATACTGTATTTTAATTAATTTAATCTATTGATAGTCCTCATTTGAAAATATGTATTTTATTTGTTTTCATTAATTTATACTTGTACTTGATATTTTTATAATACATTTATGATTTTTAATATTTTGATGTATTTAAATGTATTACCTATCTAGTTTCACTGATCTTCGCTTTTAATAAATAATATTTCCATTGTCAATTTTGTTCCAGCATTGCCAACATCAAAGAGTGGACTTTTTGGGCTCATAGATTGTAGGCATTTCAACTTTACTAAATGTTGCCAAATTGTCCTTCAAGACATTAGTACCTAATTACTCTCCCATTAGAATATAGAACTTTCCAGAGCTCCACATTCACAGCCAATATTTTCCATTTATAAACTCTTACATCTTTGCCAATGAAATAGTATGAAATGGTCTCTGATTGTGGCTTCTTGTACTTCCCTGAGTAGTGAAGTGAAACATCTTTTCTCATGTTTATTGGCCATTTCATTTGTCTTTTGCTTATTGTACATTTGTGTTATTATATATTAGTCATGCAATTATCCTCTCCCAATCTGTGAGCCTTTTCACTTTGTTAACGGTATACTTTGATAAATAGAAATCTTAATTTTAATATAGTGAGTGGAGTATCTTTTATTATGGCTTGTAGTTTCGTGATTTAAGAACTCCTTTCTTAACTCAAGGTCATTAAGTTGTTCGCTTACATTGATTTCTCCTAATGTTCTGCATTTTCATAATTGGGTCTTCAATTGGAGTGTGAAGTAGGGATCTGATTTTATTTGTTTCAATGTGCAAACATTATCATTACCATTTAACAAATGGTCCATCACCTCCTCACCAATCTGCTATGCCAGCTCCGTCACATATCAAGTTTTCATACATATATGGGTCTGTTTCTGAGCTATTTTATTCCATGCACCAGAACCAGTTCCTCACTACTTTAATTACAGCTTTATGAGAAGACTTGAAACCTGTTAAGACAGGAACACGCCCTCCACCACCACAACAAACACACACACCCCAATCTTATTTCTTGTCTTCCAAACTGACCAGATTTGTGTGCAGAGTGACATGACCTGACTCATATTTGTTAGAAAGGGCCACCCTGGCTGTTGTGTAAAAAATAATGATTAATGACAACAGAGAGGAAAAAAAGTATAGAATTATGTTCTTGAATGGATGGAAGCAGGTGGCATCCAGTGGGAAGAGGAGGGATTAGCTCTAGAGGGCAACGTGGAAAGGTCATCCGTGGTGATAAAGGCGGAGCATGAGCACAGATGCTAATAGCAGGTAGGAATCTGGAAATTCTCTTCTGATTGCTTCAATCTTTGTGAAGTCATCAGTTAAGAGGTGTTGAGTGTTTAAGAATCAAGGACACAGTACAGAACTGTTGAGAATAGGGAAGTAAACTAATATAATATCGTGTGTCAACTATACTTCAATAAAATTTTAAAAAAAAAGAATAGGGAAGTAAATGATTGCCTAGAGACATTACGAGCCCACATTAGATTTGTCAACGTGGCTGCGTGTTTGTTCTCCCCAGCCACGTACAGCTACAGGGCATTGGGCTTAATCAGGGTTCTGGTTTTGCTAGCTGAGTAAATAAACTGAAAGATGGTAAAGGAGATGAAGGTGTACACAAGGCATGATCCTAATAAGGGCGGACAAGCAATCTACACTGGGCAAAGGAGGGACTGAACACAAGCGGTAGGATCAATGGACTGGAGGGAATATGGGGTCAAGGGATTATTGGGGTCAGGGTAGTAGAGGAAGGGATCTGGAGAGAGATGGGAAGTAGGAGAAAGGGGGATGCGTGAAATCCACATTATGAGAGAGCTGTCATTACTGGCAGTCACAAGGTCAAAGTCCTGAGTGGGGCTGGCTTCCTGGACAACAGCCTGTGACCTGGCCCTGGGCCCTACCTCAGAGGGCCCTGCTCTTGGTTTAATGCTCTGCTGTCACTGTCTCAAAATTCCCAATGATTTTTTAACAAGGAGCCTTACATTTTCATTTTGCCTTGAGTCCCACAAATTACGTAGCCAGTCTGGGTGATCAATGTGGGAGTGAGTGGCTGATGTGGGTGGAGGACAAGATCACCAAAGAAGAAGAGTCAAGGAACTAAGAACTAGGAGAGTTAGGGCATAATCTACACGTGAATTGAAGTGGCCTAAGATTGGGCAGGAGCAGCAGTGAAGAGAGGGCCGGTGAGCTGGGCGCTGGACCCAGGAGCCAGGGGAGGTCGCAACAGTGCGGGGCAGGCGGTAATACAACCTACTGACATGAACCCCCAAGCTGAGGATTTGGAGGAAGAAGGGAAGAGGCCCTGAAGAGCCGAGAGAACCAAGAACACTGGCCTCCCTCCCGGCCCCGCAGCGAGAGGGCTTTCCCATGGATCCGGGGGAGCATTGTCCTTGGGGCACAGCCAGGTCTCCACAGGACAGGATGGTGACAAGGATGCTTAGGGCAGAGGCTGAAGACAGAGGGCCCTTTGCTGATGAGGGACCTTGAGTTCCAGAGAACACAGTGGGAGGATTTCAGGAGCCGGGGAGAAAGGGTCACAGCAGAGGCCATGCCGAGCTCCGTAGGATTAGAAAACAGAACAGAAGATGGGCTGGGAGCTGAGGCTCTTGTACAGACAGACAAACGGGGGCAACGGGCATGATGAGTTCAGCTCAGTGGACTCCTGGGGGTGGGGTGGGGGGGTAGTTGCAGTTGTGGGGGAGAGGGAGGGGCAGGACGGCATGTGCTCGGGGTGAAGAGGGGCCCCTTTGTCACCACTGGTGATGGGGGCAGAAGGCCAAGGGGAAGCACGGGCTTTTTATACAACTGTAGTGTAAATTCATGCTGAAAAATCATGCTTCTTTTACGAGTTTTATAAATGGCATTTATAAAATATTAATGGGGGCATAAAAACCATTTTTATGTTTACCGGTAATACCACAGTCCTATAAAGCAGGTCCTAATATCATTGTTCTGTAATCTCATCATTTTTCTGAGTAAACATTCTAAAACAAAGGCATATAGTATCACAAGTTCAGTAAATCAGTTTCTTTTAACACCTTGTTACAATGGGGCTTGTTATTTCATTAAAAATACTTGGTAAAGAATTAGACCATATTTGAGCAATATCTGCCTTCATAACTCCAAGTATATGGCTTCTGGACTAATTAACATAGAACCTCCACAATCAGTGATAAAGTCTCCTGTACCTTAAAATTATAAATAGCTATCTGACTTCCCAATTCAATCATTACTCATTTGATTCTTTGTTCTAGGTGCAAGTAGGAGGGGATCAGATACTTTGAGCCTCATGTCAATGTCTTTGATTCTCATTTTTCACCTTTTAATATTTCTGTTGAATCAGAACCTGTTTAACAGTCAATAGTTACATTTAGTATAAGCACTTTTCTCCTGGAAAGCTATTATTAAATTGATACTGTATCTTACAATTGATGACATCTTAGAATTGGAGAAACATAGTGATGTATGCTATTTTTTGCTTTGGAAATTGCTGAATTGGGTCTGTTATCTAAATTCTGGTTAGATTTCTTAGCCAATGGCTCTGGTTCCCATGAGGAACAGGAACACAACATATCACTTGCTTGGGCAAAATTCCCAACATTCTCTCTTCTGGTTGCACTAACTATCCCTAATGAGGCCAGTGACATACCATTTAAGGAACTGTACAGGAATGTTCATTGGTGTCTATATGTTGGATCAATTTAGAGCTAAATGCAGAAGACGAGAGAAGTAGCAAAACCATGGAAACTGTAAATTCTCTCTCCTTATCCTCTTTGCTAAGCTCAGACTTCAACCATCAGAATATTTCAAATGTTAACGGTATACTTTGATAAATAGAAATCTTAATTTTAATATAGTGAGTGGAGTATCTTTTCTTATGGCTTGTAGTGTCTTTCAAATTCTACCATTTCAAAACTTCTGTCTCAAATTCCTACAGATGAGAAGGCCTGAGAATGATCCGTTTCTTTTTGGGACCCAAGATTCACAAAGGCAAGGCACACAAAATATATAATAGTGGATGTTACCTGGACTTGTATGTAAGAACATTACGATTCACACAGTCATCTTTCCACAGGTTTAAAAATTTCGTCTACACATACCGAATCTTCAGAGAGAAACATGGGTGTTACAATATACAGGTAAGAACATACAGGAACTCCTGTGACAGACACAGGAGAGAAGAACCCGAGACCCAGCCGTGTGGGGCATTCTGGAAGGAAAGCAGTACGCAGAGTCAGTCAGGCCAATATTTAACCTTGTCTCTCTCGGAAAGAAATAGGAAGGCTCTGGAATTGGGTCCCATTTTTTAACAACCAAGGCCGTCATTCAAAAGTGTAGAGTACGCCCTGTTCCTTCAGCGGTCAGATGGAACAACGTGGCCTCCGTGTAGGACCTCTGCCGAATGAGAAGACCAAACAGTGACCAGGATGGGGTGCAAAGGGAAGGTGAGAGGTCTGAACATTTGGGAAGTCAGGGGGGCTCCACAGGTGTGTGAAAATATAAAGGGCAGAAGCATCAGGCAACTGCCATCTTAGGGATTCCTTTGATTTTTCTGGTGTGCTGGAAAACCTTTTGCACATTTTGAATTTGCTTCTCTGCCTTGGGAAGTAGAGGGCAATGAACGTAACTGAATCTTTAATTACTAACAGAATCCTGGAACAGTCTTTCTGAAACACATGCAGGCTTGAGCAGATTTTTACTGTAGGATTTCTCAGAATCTTCAATATGCTAACGGTCACTGTGAATATCTGGAAGAGATGAGAATATACAATGACCCTCAAATACATATATTTATTTATGCTATAAAGGATATTATTGAGGTAATTGAGAAAATATGAATAAGGCCTGTTGATGAGTAAATGTACTACATCAAGATGAATTTCCTCATTTTAACCATTGTAGCATGGATATGTAATGTCCTTGCTTTTGGGGAAATACTGAAGTATACAGGGTTAAAGGGGTACCATGTCAACAACTTACTCTCAACATTTTAAAAAAATGGAATATATAAATACATATATATGTGTATATATATATATATATGCACACACACACACACACACACACACATATATATTTAGAAATAGTATGAAAAGCAAATATAATAAACTTAACATTTGGGGTGTAGGTGAAGGATACACATGGGGTAAAACATTTCGGCAACTCTTTAAGTCTGAAATGATCTCAAAATAGAATGTTTTCTAAAGAGCAACTTGTTTTAAAACTTTTTTCTTTGTTGCGCATCCTTTGGGGAATTCTAGGCAATCCCTTCATACCCTATTTTGTCTCTTGTCTGGATGAAACAGAGAAAAACATCCAAGTCAGTTGTAGCTCAGACACAGGGGGCGTTTCACTGGGAAGGAGCTCAGCGCCCAGAGGCCATCGTGAATGCCGCCCTGGGTTGAAGGCATGACCCTACTTGTGACCTCCCTGCGGCCCACTTCAGTGTCAGCCTGCAGCTATATCCATCGCGGAGGTTAACCACACCGCACGAGAGAACCTTCCAGTCACCGCCTCCGCCTGTGGTCCGACGGGGAGCTGTATGAGAACCACAGTGGTCAAGAAAACCGTGCAAGAGCAGAAGGAGCAAACTGTTTTTAAATAATTGCTTTAAGGTTATATTAGAAAACTGCACTTGGCGTAGAGCTAATAAACAGAAGACTATTTACAACTTACCCAAGTCATGCTGACATTCCTAGTTTCAATATAAATCCAAACTTTTGTCTCATTTTCCTCTCATGGAGATGCTGAGTTCACAAGAATGTAAATTACGTATTTTGCGTTTCCCGCCAGAAGTCCACCTCTGTTAGTCCCCTAGGAGAGCAAGCCTTCCAGTGAGGCAGCCTCCCTAAACCCTCAGAGGGGTGCCCTCCGCAGTATAGCTGCGAGAACCGCCCCAATCTTGCCAAGGATGGGGGCTCACTCAGTACTGCAGACCGAGGTGCAGCCCCTTGACTGTTAGTCCTCTCGGCTCACAGTAGCTCGGGTCAGAGGTCAGTCTGAAAAACCAGGGTTCGTGTGCGCTGCGATCCGCGTGAGCTCCTAAGCATGAACTGCAGGCCACTTGTTTTACTTGTCAGCTCAGAGGCAGCCTAAAAGCCACTATTTTGCCGAGTGTCACATTTCACACACAACTGCAAAATGATGAGTTGACCTTCTCTCGTATTTTTGCAGACTGTGGAAGGCGCTCAAAAACAGCTCTTTCCAAACCTAAAGGAATTGGTCGCCAGATTTGAAAAACCAGATCAAGGGCTGGTGGTCCCCCTTTTAAAGCCAATAAGGAAACCCAGCCCCTACCTGAGATGGAGAAGACCGAAGATTCAGTTGGAGGGTAGGTATGGTAAATACCCTCCCACGGGGTTTGGAAAGGAACCTTAAGTCCCATTTCCACCACCGGCTCACTTTGTAGATACAGATAAACACCCTTTTTTATTATGTTGCGTTTATCTAAAAGGCTTTATGTACTAAGAGCAGTTTCCATCTTGTTGGGAGGCAGGGTGTTTGAGCCTCTGAAGGTAGCCAGCACTTGGAGCTCTCGGCGCCTACACTCTGAAAGGGCTGGCTTCCAGCGCATTCTGTGACCTTGTGCAAACCACACAGGTCTGGGAACAGATGGACAAAGAGGAAGACTTTCAAATGAGAAAATTGCTTCAGTCCCGTGCCCGAGGCTTATCCTGCTTCATTTTGCTCAATATTTGCCGAGGGTGGCTGGCGTCACGGCGGTATTTGTCTCAGCAATGACAGTGGAGGGGAGAACCTTGCAGAGATCGTTCCCCAGAGTGGGGCAAGGGCTCCCTCACGCCAACGGCCCTTGCTCGGTCACCCCGGCAGAGTGAGCCCCCAGGCGTCAGCTGCCAGAGGGGACACACCCTCCCCGCGGCTCATCTTCCTCCTGCCCCTGGCCTCCTGAGAGCGAGCCGCAGGTCTGCTGTCGCTGAGCAGGGGCCTCTGTGCTGGGAGCCCTGATGTCTGCCCTATAAAGAGACCCCCCTTGTGCAGGAGGGCTCCCTGTGGTAGCCCCGCCCTTGAAGAAGTCACTCTGGTGTGGCATCGAGGTCGCCCTGAGCCTGGGGAGGGTCTTCCTTCTCCTGAGGGGGGTGGGCCGCTGGGACGCCGAGTGTTGAGCCTCAGGGCTGCTCTGCTTTGTCCCCAGAGAACAGTAACGAGGACTATGTGGATGTCTTGCCTTGAAGATAAGGAGACAGGACCAAGCGGTTAGAGAAGAGATGGGTGACAGCTCTCCCTGGCCTCCCTGCCTCTCCTGCAGGTGGAGGTCTGGGAGGCCGAACCCTAGGGGACAGCTCAGATGCTGCGGGTCCAGGAAACGGAAGATGCTCTGTCCACCAGCCTCGGAGGACTCCCTCCCCAGGTGCCCACCTCCCAGGCATACCCCGCGAGCAGCTTCGAGTCCCTCTCCCCTCTCTCCTCTCTCTTGGAAGAGAACAGCCTGAACCTGTTCTCCCTGACGTGCTACAGGCACCGCCACTAACTATGCCACAGTTGACACCCGCCCCCGGCCAGGCACCCAGGGGGGCAGCGTCACACGGAAGAGCGGGCATGAGGCACACGTTCCAATCCACAGCTGTGTGACTCTGCACGCACCGCCTCCCCTGCCCAGGTCTCTGTCTCTCCATTTATAAAACAAGCGGCTGGCAGGGTGGTGCACACTGCCCCCGCCTCTCTGCTGGGCCCGGTGTGCGTGGTGGCGCCGGGAGGCCTGGAGCGATGGACATGCGCACAGGGACGACCAGCGAGGTGTCAGGGGCCCCGTCCCCCAAACGGCCAGCCGGGCCTCTGCACCCACGGAGCTGGTCCTGGCCGTTGGGGGGGGGGCCCTGCCCCTGCCCCACCCATGCACCCTTCTCCCTCCAGCCTGGGCTCCTCGCCTCCTTGCTCTACTCTTTTTTTCTGATCTTGATCTTCTTGCCAAACATTTCCTTGGACCCACTTTGATTTTCTTAATTTCATTTCTGTCCCAGCCACTTGGCAGCACGGATGCGGATCTGTGCCATGATATATGTGGGGGCTTTTAAGCTATGCTCCTCTGTGGGGCTCCTGTTCCCAACTAGGTTTTAGATGCCACCAGAGCAGGGCTGGGTCTCCCTCGTAACCTCCACACACAAGGAGTATAGAAATTCTACGCACATTCGCTTGTCCATCCTCAGACCCCAGTGAGTCGCTGCACCTCACTGGCCTCGTCTTCAACATTGTTGAAAGAACTCCAGATTTCAAGACAACATGAACAGACATGGTAGTTGAGCCCCAAAGGGTGAGCCACTCTGTGTCTTAGGTCTCAGCAATCCATAGCTGCCACCTGGAAGAGAACCCCGGCCTCCCTTCCGGCTGTCCTTGGCACAGAAAATCTATTCAGTGAATTTTTCTTGGATAAATGACTGAATAAAATTAATATATAAAACGTGGGCACTTTTTGGATAGCAGAGAGGTGTCTGAGCTTCATGCATTTCAAAATCTGCTATAACAAGACTCTTGGATGAAGATCTCCCAGTTCTAACCCATGCAGAAGTGATTTCCTTTTTTTCTGAGCACACAAATAGCCTTGCGTGATGCTTGATCCCCAGCGGGCGTTCAGCACATTCCTCAACCCAGCCAGCCACGTTTCATAGCTGAGATGATGTCATGCTAGAAATCCCCAAAATTTTTTAGAAGACCCCGAACAGGTCATGTGAAGAAGAGCTGAAAATCTGGGAATGTGGGCTAAAGAGGAAAGACCCAGGAAACCAAGGTGGCTGCTTCAAGTGTTTGGGGTGCTGCTCAGAGCAGAGGGTGGGGACTCACCGCGTTTTGTGCCAAGCAGCAGAACTCACCCCAGCAGCTGGACGCTTACAGGAGGCAAGTTTAGTCAAATGCGAGAAAGAGCTGCGGACCACTGGGGCTACCTCACACCCTGACAGTCTGCCCTGTGTCGCGAAGGAGAGAAGCGTCCTTCCTGGAGAAGAAAACAGACTGGCTGCCTAACTGCTAAGGCGCCTTCCAGGTCAAGGAGCCCTGGATTCTGCTCCCACCTCTCAGTAGTTACAGAGGAAATCTCAGTGTCCCTCCCTCGGCCTCTCTGACTTAACTATGGAGAGATGAGTTGATCACATTCCTCAGTACTTAAGTTATTTGCACCATCAATCCATATAAGACCTTCCTTTTATTTCATTTTTCTTCCCTTCTTCCCTAATTCCCATTTCAGTGTTCACCCTCCCCCGTAAGAACCAGCTCAGGGCTGTTTGATACACGCCCTTGATGTGAATGCAGCCTTGCAGAGGCATCGTATTGGCTGTGAATATATGTATGTATGTATGACATACACACACACAATCTGCTATTGCTCCAATTAACATCATTACCTTTTCCACTCAGTACCGCGTTTGGTTCTGTTCCATGTCGTTGAGTGTAATTCCGAGCCTCTAACTGGCTCTTGGTATTCAAAATGTGCTTCTCCCACTCTGCTTGTCCAGTCCTCTAGGCATGGGCATCTAGTTGGTTCTCATTCTTTGCCTCCAGAAACACTCGGATGAGCAAACTGGAGCAAGCCTCCTTATGGGTAGGCCCGTCGGGAAATGCACTCATGTTTAATTACTAAGTACTCAAACCCATCAAGAGCATTTTTTTTTATTCTTGTTTAGTAAGACTTGCCCCACTCCAGGTCATGGATAAAACCATCCTACATTTTCTTCTACTGGCTTTATACATTTACCCTCTGTAGTTAGGGTTTTAACAATGGTAGGACTTGTGCCTTTTTCAATGACGTATCCCCTGTACGTAGAAAAGTCCTGCACATATAGCAGGTGCTCATAAATATTTGTTGAATAAATGATGACTCTGGGGTTAACCCTTGTATATGGTAAGAGGTAAGAATCCAGCTTTGTATTTATCCATATATATATATTTATCCATATATATATATAGAGAGAGAGAGAGAGAGTAAGAAATAATTTTCTCATTTCAACCCACTTCATAGCTCATTTTCCTCACCTCTGATTTATGGTTGCTCCTTTATAATACAATGGTTCTAATTCTGATACCGTGGCTTTGTAAAGTTTTGTTATCTGACAGGATAAGCCCCCTCATTTTTCCAGAGTTAGCTATTTGTGGACCTTGATTCCCTCCATATACATTTTAGAATATGTTAAGTTGCTCAAAACATCTTGGAATTTTGAGTGAACTTGCAATGACTTTGCAGAGTAATTAGGGGAGAACTGACATTTCTGTGATGTTTTCCCATGCATACACCTGCTACATCTATTTATTCAGGTCCTCTTTTTTGTTCTTTAATGGAATCATAAATTTTCATCATAGGAACCTTGTATATTCTGTTAGATTAACTCTTAATTAGTTTTAGCTGTTATAAATTCTGCCTTATGGTTTATTACGTTTCTAGAAGCCTAGGGCGACAGCAAAATGTTTACACTCCCATTAGATCTACTGGTTTGCCTATTGACTCTACCGTAAATTGGGTTGTAAATTCTATGTGAATGGCTTTGTCAGCTGTAAATAATAATATTTTGTTCTCCATCCTTTCAATAGCTATGTGTCTTATTTATTTTCCATGTTTATTTGATTGGCTCCAGTGTACATTAAGCAGTAGTCATGAAAGGGGCATTCTTGTGTTGTTCCCAGTATTACATGGAATTTTTATAAATTTTTGCCATTTAAGCATATGTTTGTTGTAGCCTTTAAAAAAAGGCTATTTTAATTTTTATCACAAATGTTTTGAAATTAAGTGACTTATTTCTACATCTATTGAGCTGGTCACATTCTTTTATCATCATTGCATTGTAGAGGTAAATAACATTAGTAAAATTGCTGATCTTTTACCATTCTTGTGTTGCTCAACTCGATCATGTTGTATTATTTTTAATAAACTGTTGGATTCAGCAAGTTAAGATTTTTGCATTAAATTTCCTTTAAAACTCATAAACCATACAGAACTATAGCTTACTGAATCATGGTTATACTAATCAAATACAGTAAATTAAGCAGTCTCTCCTTTTTCAGTTTTCTGCAACAACTTTGTCAATTAAGGATTATCTATTGCTTGAATGTTTATTAGTACTCTCTGGTGAGTTTGAAGCTCTGATAAAGAGGGTGAGGGAGTCTTTTATGACTGTTTAAATCTCCTTAATGCCTAGTGGTTCATTCAATTATTTTGCCAATTTTGGCAATCTTTGTTTTCTGGAATTTATCCATTTTGTCTAAGTTTGCACCATGATTGGCATGTAGTTCATAATATTCTTTTATTACTTTTAAAGATTTGTTGTGACTGTAGTCTTAACCCCTTCTTCACTCTATATGTCATTTGCATCTTACTTTTTTATTGATCAGTTTTATCCACTTTTATCTACAGTCCTTTCAAAGCCAGCTTTTAGTTTTGTCAATCTTTTTGTTGTTTTTAGATTGCTATTGCCTATTTGTTTCTTATTCTCATTTTTTTAGTTTATTTGGTTTATTCTCAATATTGTTTTCTAAGGACTATATTTAAAGCTATGAATTTAGCTCATAGTATATCTTTACCTATACCCCACAAATTTTAACCTGAATAGTGTCTACTGCTATTCAGGTCAGAGTAGTTTTAATCCCTGTAAAAATGTTCTTTTCAATCCAAGGATAGTAGCTTGTAATTATTTTAGTTTTTGTTTTAGTACAGAATCCAAAATCTATAGCATTAAAGTTAATAACATAGTGTGACTGGATTTCTAAGGCTTCCTTGATGACCTGGTATATCTGTGAATATTTCATTTGTTTGACAAGAATTGTTTTTTCCAATTCATTTTAAAACTCATCCTCTTTACCCACCCCACAAAGTGTTCAAAATTATAGATCATGTAAAATATATTTTTATAGAATTTATTTTTCATCTATCTGACCTACTAGTATCAAAGAGAAATAAGCCACTCATTTCATCCCAATATATAGTAGAGTTTAGCTTTCTGATTACCATAGTTAGCATATGGATTTGTCCTCATAGCTCCACCATTCTTGTTTTAACTATTTTGAGGTTATATGTTTAGGTTTATATGTTTTTACAATTATTTTAATATCTTAACATGTTTACTTTATGAAGTATTTCTCTTTGATTTTTTTGCCTTTAATTCTATTTTGCATCATATTAAAATTGTTATCCTGTCTTTTCGTTCATCCCTTCCCACTATATAGCTTTCCATCCTTTTGCTTTCAAGTTTCTGCATTTCTTTTGGGTTAACTCTGTCTTCTATAGACAAAATATTGCTGGATCAATTTTTTTTCCAACTTACGATTCTCTCCTTTTGTTTGGTGAGTTCCATATATTTGTATTTATTATAACTTATTCTCTGGAATTTATTTCTCCCATTATTGTGAGCTGAATGTTTCTGTCCCCTCCAAAATCACATGAGGAAGCTTTGACTCCCGACGTGGCAGTATTTGAGGCGGTCCTTTGGGGGGTAATTAGGTTTAGATGAAGCCCTGAGGCTGGGGCCCTCGTGAGAAAAGGGAGAGACAGCAGAGCTCTCTCTCTACACGCGAGCACCGAGGAAGGGCCTTGTGAGGTACGTGGCAAGGAGGTGGCTCTCCGTCCCACAGCAAGTGGTCCTCCCCAAACAGTGAGTCCACTGCCCCCTTGGACTTGGACTTGCCATCCTCTAGGCTGTGAGAAATAAAATCTAATAAAACGCCTGTGGTTTTAAGCCACCTAATTTATGGTATTTTGTTATAGTAGACTGAGTAAGAAATCTTATTCCATTTTTTCCATTTACTAGTTTGTTTCCTTCCTTTTTTCTCCTTTTCTGCTTTCCAGAGACTAGATCAAATCTAGTGCTGCTGATTTGAAGGATCCATTTAAAAAAACAAACATTTTTTTGATGGTTACTCGTAAGTTATTAAGACCTATATTTTTAAAAGACATTTTCTCTATAAGATTTAAAATACATCAGTTGCTATAACTAAGCATCCTTTCCCTTCTGTCACCATCACCAATCCCACCTCCTATTCTGATATTATCTAAAGTTTTCATTATTATCATCAACTCCTTTTGGGTCCTTTATCATTTAAATAACAGCAAACTTTACTGAGCCCATTACTCATCCTTACTTCTTATATATTTGCAAACACATAGCACTCCCCTGAGTTTATGTCTCTTATCAGAATATTTTCTCCAAGAGTATTTAAAAAAATTTTTTTAATAGTAAACCACTTGCAGTCTTATATGCCTCATACCTTTTATTTTACACTCATCTAAATGATAGAACTGAATATAAAAAAATAGGTTTTGAGTTCTCTGTTTCGACAATACAAAAATATTAAGCGGCTGGCGTTCTGAACCTGGGATTCTTACTGAGCTGACTCAAGTCAGTCTGAGTCTCCCTTGCAGCTGATCTTTCACTCTGGTCCATCTTTATGATCTTAAATTTCGCTGTAATGTGTCTAAGTGTGAGTTTTCCCTTCTCCATCCTGTCTGAAAGTCTGTCTGCTGTTTCATTCTTAAGATTTTGATCTTCCTGTACTTGGAGGACTCATTCTTTTTTCAAAGATGCCCCCTTTCTATCATCTCTCTCCTACTGGAATCCCTAGTTAAGAAGTCTCATCACTTTTATTTCTTCTTCCACATACTATTGGTTTTTAGGAAAATTACAGGCCTCTCCAGAATGGAGATAGTACTTATCTTATAAAGAATAAAAAAGGTTATTACTTTTGTTATGAAAAGCTGCCTCTGTAGTAGCTACCAGCAACTGCAGTGCCCATGCTCGCCACAAGAGGTCAGACAGCCACCAAGAAAACAAGTTCTAATTTTCCTTGTTTTTTTAAAAGCTCTGCAGCGGAAACATGGTAGCTATACACGCCGAAACCCGAAACATTCCTGTGAATAATATTCACCTCTCATTTGCATGCTTAATCTGCAGTGTCGATAACAGGATTAGTGTATGAGCAGCCTTCCCTGCGTTTGCAATTTGAGACATAATAGGAATATTCCTGTCCCTCCTGGAATGCTAGCAATTCATAGCACAGATTCATACCAAACCCCTTAAGAATGAATGTTTTCAAGAGGCACTAGGGTCAGCTCTCTCTTACTGGTAGTGTGACTTTGGGCATGTTGCTGAAACTCCCTAAGCCTCTGGTCAGCCCCACTTAGAATACGGAGTTAATCATTACTGCATAGGGTTAATGTGTGGAATCAGAGACCATGCCAGCACAGGTTAACGTTGGAAAAATACAGCCTTTGCTGGTTCCTCTTCTGTAAAACGTAGGAATTGGTGAACGGGTCTCAAAATTCCCAACCGACATGAATATTCAGTGTTCAATGAAATTGCGTTCACCGCTGGAGAAGGTCCAACTCAAAAAAGATGTTTCCGGGCCTTAACATTTCCTGGAAATTTTATCAGACTGGTGTGATGGAAGCAGAAGAGCTTCTGCTCCTCAGACCTACACCCCAGCCTTCAGGACGAGCTCTCCCTTATCAGTCATGACTCAGGCAGTCTGCTTCGTCATTATCTCAGCCTCAGTTTACCCATCTACAAAACGGCACTGAAATAACTACCTCACAAGAAAGGAGGGTTAGCAAGATCATGGGTGTCGATCTCTTTGAATGCAGCAAGATACTGTTTATATCTGAACAACAGGCTTCATAGGACTTCCCCGGCAGGGTTGAGAAAAACAAATGAGAAAATGAGTGTAAATTGATTAGCACAATGCCTGGAATATATAGGAGCTTTAGATATGTAATAACAGAGCACCAATTAATAGCAAAGCCCCAGATGGTAAAAGTACAAATATTAAGGGTTGGAACTCACAGCAGTTGGAGAAGTGTCCGTCAGAGGTGGGCACGTGCCTGGCATTGAAGTGTGACTCTTTTTGCCTGCTTCTGGGGCTCCACGGCGAGGTGCTACCTGTACGGGGAGCAGGATTAATGGAGGCTCTGGCTGGAGATAAATGAGCTACTCACTGACCCATTCATCGTTTTCCCCTTTGGAAATGGCCTCCCTCAATTCTTCTGTGCAGTCCAGGACCAGGCACAGAGACTGGGTAGAGGCCCTGCAAGGGGCTGCAAGGGGTCGCGGGGGGTCCATGCCAGCCTCAGTGCAGGCCCAGGCTCCTCTGTTCCACACGATTCATGCACGTGCGTGTGTGTACATTCATATACAGAAAATCTCCCAAATTAAATGACAAGCTCCTTGACTTTAGTTCAGCTCAAAGCACATCTTTATCGAGCTCCTGCGATGTGCCAGGCTGAGGAGTCAAGACGAGATGGTGTGGCCCCAGCCCTTGAGGGCCTGAGACACGAGGAGGCGGCTACCTTCCACGCCATGTGGCAGGTGCCAGAGCAGAGATGCACAGGGCGCTTCGGGAGAGCAGCAGAAGGCTGGTGGGGGTCCGGGGAGGGG
Organism: Manis pentadactyla; assembly: GCF_030020395.1. NCBI lineage: Eukaryota > Metazoa > Chordata > Mammalia > Pholidota > Manidae > Manis > Manis pentadactyla. The sequence continues at coordinate 6,014,273 of NC_080037.1, forward strand.
CCCTGGAGGAACGGGACTGAGCTGCCATGTGAGCGATGAGTTAACAGCCTGGCAAACTCAGAGGAGAGAGAAAGGAGGGCAGAGGGGACTGGGCAGGGGGACAGCCTCGGAGACATGCAAGCAGTCTGGGCAGTTTGGGGCTCTGGGTGCCAGGGCACAGAGGCAACTGTGGCAGATGAAGCATGCCAGGCAGGCTGGGCTGGGCGGGAGGCCATCCAGGGTGCAGGGCTCCCTCTCCCAAGCTCTGCACAGTGGGCTCCCCTGCCTGGTCACAGCCTGTTCCCCCTACGTAACTGCTGGTTAATGAGCAAGGGGCTTCCTGGGGAGGCACGGGCAGGGCCACTGATCTCAGCCTCATCCCGCGTGGGCTCAGCTCCCAGGTGGCCCACACAGCCCCTCCAGAAGACGCAGCCCCTGGAAACGGCACAGGGTGGTCTGATCTAAAGAGAACTCACCACATGGGCTGCAGAGGCTTTCTGACAGGTGTTGACGTGGAGAACCAGGTTTCAAATTGAGCAAAGGAAGGGGAAATGGAATTCACCAGCTACCCGGAGGCTGCGAGGAACACAGTGCCGGCGGGGCCGTCCAGGCTTCTGCTGAGCTCCCTATCGGGCAGCTGGGCCTGCCCCCTGCGGGCTCGGGGTAGGCAGGGAGCTCACCCCCTGGGTGCAGGGTGGGTGAAGCTCGCTCCCTCCAGAAAAGGCCACGAGCTCCTTCCCTGGCCTCGTGGTGGCCCGGGCCAACCGCACAGCCTGACGGCTGCCACAGGGAGCGGTTACAAGCTGCCACGAGCTAGCCCACCAGGCCAGCTGACCACTCGGCCGGACTGGAACACGAGACCAAAGCGGCGGGCGTCACCTAGTGAGCCCAGGCCAGGGGAGGCTGCGGCGGCAGACGGGGGGGTGGCGCGCTAACGAAGGAGGTCACCGAGCGGATGGCGCCGGGCCCCGCTACAGGTCACACAGCGAAAACCAAAACAAAACCGAATTGCAGTTTGTTGGAAGCTGCTTTTTGTTTGGGGGCTTTATTTTTCACCTATTCCAAAGGGAAAATATTGGCAGTGCTCCCTGCTCTGTAACCAGGTTTCCTCAGGCAACCCCCAGGAGAGGGACAGAGGCCTGGTGGGTCCCAGCCGGGCCTTAACTGTTTCCGTGAGCTTATGTGCCTCCCTGTCTGCGTGGACAAGAGGCGAGGGGTTTGTTTAGCGGGGCAAAGCCTCTCCGGGCTCCCTCGAGTTGGGCTATTTATCGTGGCAGCAGCTGGAGATAAGCTGGACACAAAGAAGGTTTGTGTCTCAGGAGGGTCAGGCCCTAGATACGGAAGGTGGAGGAATTTTCTCATCAGCAGGAGCCAGTGGTGAGGACCCGGGGCTCCCATCGTGCGCCCAGTGCAAACAGCAGCAGACAGGAGGGCACGCGGGGGCTCCGAGCTTTCGCTGGACGACTGAAATTAAAGTTTCCAGGGTGGATTTCTTTGGGAGAGTTGAAGGACATTAGATGCCATCTGCACTTACCAAGCTGTCAAGGGAAGGTGGACATCCATCCAGAGCAGGACATCCCCACATCCAGTGGGGACTTAATTACTTGTTCCCACTCACAGGGGGGCCACAGCGGGGAGTCCAGATGGGGCCCCTCAAACCCAGCCGGGGGCACTGCTGAGCATAGCCCGGGGGACCGTGAAGGCCAGAAGCCACTGCTGAGTTATTATCAGCAGATACAGGTTGGATAGGGAGGCTCTGGGCGGAGACACAACAGGAAGTGAAAGCACAGACAGTTCTAGAACATTCCCAGAATTCACTGACCTCAAAGGGATTCTGAAGTCTGAGAGTAAATTGACCAAGAAGAAATTCTGTTTGGAGCAGCATTTGAGGTGCAGTGCAGGATAATTCCATGAATTCTGAACACCAACTGGGTCCCCCGCAGTACGTGAGCGCTTTGGGAATGACCGCGCTTCCTGATGGCCTCTGATGTGTCAGCTTCCTTCAGCACCGCCGTGAACACATTAGGCTCAGAGGAAAAACTCCCAGTTGAAATTCACATGCCCCGGCCCACGCCGCCCCCTACCCACCCCCGCACCCCCACACACACCACCTTTGGTGCTTCCCTTGCATTTTCACATCCTGCTAACATAGCACGTTAGCATAACGGGGGGGCAGGTGCAAAGGGGTCCTTACGATTGCTGGCATGGTAGGAGAAAACCAGGTCACCCCTTTCCCACCAGTGTTACCCCTGCGCCCCACGCAGCACTCGGCTCATGCAAGGCCTTGGATATGGTGTCTGAATAAATACGTCTTTGTACCCCAGCTACAGCTCAGCTTTTAAAAATGTGACCTATGCACATCGATTTTTACACTTTAAAATCTCAAAAAATTTGTATACTATTTTTTCGTATTTAATCTTAGCCAAAAATAACCACTTTGCATAATAGGAGGAAAGGCATATTAAAAAGCACATTTCACGCCTGAATGACCTCAGGGGCGGATCCTGAAGCCATCCAATGGGAGAGGCCACCCAGAGCATAGTCACTGGAGCTTACGCTTAAAGAAAAAGAGTTGCTGTTAAGTACTTTCCGTGCTTTATTCCCACGCACGGGATGTGTTGGATGGGTTTTTGCTTTGCCTGCCTACTTCGAACAATGTGCTGAGCTACACCGGAGGGCAGGCGAGCGACCTCACAGAGGGGGTGTGGTCATCCCGCACGTCCTCTGTCCTCTGAGAAGTGTAGACTGGAATTCGGTGCAGCAAAGCCTGGAGAATTGGCCTCATGCCTGAGACACCTCTGACGTGGAGACAGGGACCCGTGTGAGCTGTAGACTCCAACCCCGGCCATGGGGGCGAATGACAGCACCCCGCAGAGAGGTCCCATCCTTCCTCTTTGGAAATGTGTATGGTTTCTGCAAACACACTAAATGCCACTTTTCTTACCCTGTCTCTTCTCCACTTTTCTTTTTTTTTTTTTGAGAGGGCATCTCTCATATTTATTGATCAAATGGTTGTTAACAACAATAAAATTCTGTATAGGGGACTCAATGCACAATCATTAATCCACCCCAAGCCTAATTCTCATCAGTCTCCGATCTTCTGAAGCATAACAAACAAGTTCTTACATGGAGAACAAATTCTTACATAATAAGTAAGTTCTTACATGGTGAACAGTGCAAGGGCAGTCATCACGGAAACTTTCGGTTTTGATCACGCATTATGAACTATAAACAATCAGGTCAAATATGAATATTCGTTTGATTTTATACTTGATTTATATGTGAATCACACATTTCTTCCTTATTATTATTATTATTTTTTTTTAATAAAATGCTGAAGTGGTAGGTAGATGCAAGATAAAGGTAGAAAACATAGTTTAGTGCTGTAAGAGAGCAAATGTAGATGATCAGGTGTGTGCCTGTAGACTATGTGTTAATCCAAGCTGGACAAGGGCAATAAAACATCCACGTATGCAGAACATTTCTCTCAGAACGGGGGGGTGAGGTTCTAAGCCTCACCTCTGTTGATCCCCAATTTCTCACCTGATGGCCCCCCTGCGACTGTGCCTGTCTTAGGTTGTTCCTCCCTTGAGGAATCTTACCCGTCTCTGGCTAACCAGTCATCTCCACTTTTCTTTTAAGGTGGTTAAAGGCACGGTCAATTCTCAGCTGTGTGAATCCTCTGGGTTCCTGGATGTGATCCCAGGAGCCTGAGGGCAGCAAGGGGATAAAGGGACTTCGGTCCAGCACAGCTCCAGCCCACATTCGCTTGATAAGTGAGCATCAGGGCTGCCAGTCTGGGAGAAATACCCAAGTCAGCAGCTCTGGGTATTTTCCTGCCATTTCCAGGTGACTTGGAACCTGAAGGCAGCCCTGGTCCCTTTCTAGAGATTTCTGCACGGGTGCACACAGCTCCATCCCCTCCTTAGCGGCACAGGCTGCAGACCCCAGGTTAACTCACTGCCTAGATGATCTGGGGGTCACGCAGTTCCTGCTTCCTCCTGAGGAGGGTCTTACCCTCACCCATCACGTTGGCACCCCTGGAGCAGCCGTAGATCGGATTGGGGGACACTTACATGGCAGCCAGCGGTCGGGAAACACAGGCAGGGGCAGCTGAGAGGCAGTCTCCCTCACGGCCGGCCGTGGGCGGGAGGTCTGTCAGCCGCGCCCATCTTCCTCCCACCCCTCTGCTCCGGCCTCACACCTGACGGTCAGCCTTGAGAAAAACCAACCACTCCCCATCAGTCCAGAGAAAAATACTCAAAACCAGCAAAACCAAAGCACAGCATTTTATTGTGCAAGTTCCTTCTACCAGAAAATTACTAAAAATATAAATATAAAACCTCTAGAAAATACTCAGAATAGATCCATAATCTTCTTCCCGAACTGGGGGCAAGCTTTGTTCTTTAAAAGTTAGTGGATTACATACGCGCTTGTCGTCGTGTCACCCACACGGATAACACAGACCCACCTTTCCCCACGCAGGGGAACAGGCCGACCTCCTGCCAGTCTGGAATTTTCCCTTGAGATCTACCAGGGTAAAGCTCTGTACTGAACATGGGGACGTGGGGAGTGGGGGTGTTAATGGACAGAGAAAAGATTCTGTGGCCCCAACTTCCTTTTGTGGACACAGAAAACAGGTCTTTCATTTTTCCTTGTCACCCTGCCCTGGCCCGGACGGGGCCACCTGACAGCCAAGCTCCCAGGAAAGCTGGGGTCACAGGGGGCACGTCATGGGACGGGAGGTGGGGGCATGCTGCAATCACAGGAAGGCCAGGGTGTTGAGACAGACATGGGAAGCCCAGTGGGCCTTTGGCCTCCTGCGGGGTCGGGAGCCATCACTCCTGCCTGCCTGTGGGCACCACCTGGCCCAGAGCACCAGGCACTACCTGCAGCAGCTGCAAGCAGACCTCAGTCCGGGAGCCCCACCCGAGAACGGCCGCACCCTTGCAGGAGGATGGCTGAGGTGGGGATCACAGGCTGGCCAGAGACGGAAGCAGGGCCCCACAGCCCCCTACTTAGTATTGGACTCCAGTCTGAGCAACTCGGGGGTCACCCTGGTGATGGTCCTCGGGCAGCCCGGTAAGATCCCTGGGTTAACCAGTCTGGGGGCCAGGACAGCAAGTGGCTGGGACTGGAGAACAAGGTGCTGAAGCCAGCCTGGGCCCGCGACCTCTGAGCCAATGGCGATCACCCGGCCAGGCCATCCTGGTCTCTGCCAGAAAGCTGCCACAGAGGGCAGGGGCCTGCTAAGTTTCCCATCACAGAAGCAAACCAAACTACTGGACGGAGCTCACATGAAACTGGGGTAGCTCCCAGCAGGCGTATTTAGGTTCTCTCCCTACTCCCAGCTCTTATTTTGTGCAAAATCCCAAGTCATTCCGGGAAAACTCACAGGCCCCCAAATGCTAGTCCTGAGAGCTTGTGAACAGGGTCACATGTCATGTCTTTGTGATGTTCTTGGGAGTCAGGCGGGATCTACGTTCAGTAACAGCCCTTCTCCCCTTGCCACGGCCTTCAGGAGCCCAGCACACGCGTGCCCTCGCGGGGAAGGGGAGAGAGGTTTTGCTGTGAGTGCGTGGTGAAGCCCTGCTTCCTGGAGCTATGGAAGACGGGGAGGAAAGCGAGCGGGCAGCTATGGCCAGGCCACGGGGCTGCAGAGCAAGAATGGAGGAAAGGTGGCCGCATCTGGGGCCCCCCTGTCCCCAGCTTGCATGTTTTATAGGCAGAGGTGGCAGGGAGGGGAGCAGGAACTGGCCAATGAGATGAAGTGGGAAGTGGGCTGTGGGTGGGAAGCCAGACGATGACTAGAAAAACAATGGCAGCCAGAATCACAAGACAGAGAATAGCGAGGCCTGGCAGCCTCTGGCACCCCAGCCTTCTCTGCAGAAGCAGCTCCCTGTTCAAGAAAAGTGCCATTCTCTTCATGCTGCAAAGGTCCCCGGGGTTGGGGTCACCCCCTGCCCAGGTCTCCAGGCTGCAGGAAGACAGCATGACAGGGCCCCTAGTGGGAGACAGAAACACAAAAGTGGGTTAACCCAGGAGGGCGGGAACCGGTTTGGGCTGGAGCAACCGTGCCAGGCCCTCACACAGATCCCAACAGCAGGGCTGCAGAGGGCACCGCGGGGCAGCAGGGTAAAGGCGGGCAGGCTGGGACCAGAAACTTCAGCACAAGGGCCAAGCACCTCCCGCCTCACGAGCATCTGCCTGCATGCTGCGCCCCACTCTCACCCCCGGCCCCCCACAGACAAATCACTTCCGGCTGTGGGCCGGCCCCTGAGGGCTGTCCTGCTCCAAGCTGCTCTTTCCCTGTCCTGTGTCACCCCCTTCCCCACTCCTGCTCGGGGCCGCCTCCTGGGCCTCCCCCACCCCCACACGCTCCAAACACCCTCTGCGGCTCCTGCCACGGCCTGTCTGCACGACCAGGGAAGCCCTGCTCTCTCCCGCGCAGGCATTCAAGGGCAGCTGTTCTTTCCCCTGTGCCCTGCCCGGGGGAGGGCTCCCTGGGTAGCAAGGCTGCCTGAGGGCTCAGGCCTGCCATCCGCTTCCCCCGGCCCACACCCCAGGGCGGCAGCAAGGTGGTAGCCAGGGGCCTGTGCATCTGGCCGGGAGGAGATGCGCCTGGGCCGGGCCTCTCACCAGGCTGAACCCATCGACCCCCAGCCTGCTGATCCCCCCGAGGCAGGAGGGCGCTGGCCCCCCAGGGAGGACAAGGAAGGAAGGGGGAGGCGGGCGGGGGAGGGAGGCAGGCAGGGAGCAGGCAACGTGCGCGCACAAGCACAGAGAATCTCCGCAAAACGCTCCACCCTGGCTGGTTGCCCTGCGGTTCGTGGGAAGCCAGGGCCACAGGGGAGCAGAGGTGCCCAGCCCCGAGGGCTGCAGCCAGCACCCTGAGAAAGAGCCCGCTCTCTGTGGGGGCCCTGCACACGGACAAAGGGCGTGGGGAGCTGGGCCGGGGCCAGGGCACACTGTGGAGAAGAGACGCAGGGGGTGCTCGGCAGGGAAGAGAAGGGGCTCTACTCAAAGGACAGCAGGTCGGGGTGTGGGCCCTCAGTGTCAAGGCTGGAGGTCCGTGCCCGAGGGGGGCTGCTGTCCTCCGGTGGCTCAGCCAGGCCGATGGGGCTCAGGCTGAGTTTGAGGCCATTTCTCTCCATGGGCCCCGGGGAGGAGGCCCTTCGGCGCTCGGCCATCTTCAGCTCGGACTCATCATGGGGGTCCTGATGGATCAGGTCCGGGACGGACAGGGAAGTCTCCCCATTGGGCAGGGCCTGGCCCCCGTCCGCCGTCCCCCCGGGGGCCTCTGGCCGGGATGCGTCCGCTGGGCCGGGCCGGGCAGCAGGCGGGGAGTCCTGGGGCTCCCCGGGGGACAGCTCGGTGCCACACCCCAGACCGCTGAGGACAGGCTGCGACGAGATCAGCATGTCCTGCGTGGTCTTCAGGGCCCGAGGGGTCCGCTTCCTGGCTGCGGGAGGAGGGTCCAGCCGTGGGACCGCTTCTTGCAGGGCTGACCTGTGAGGTCGACAATGAACACACATCAAGGCGGCGGACCGCTGCACGCCGCATCCCTGCCTCTCCCGCTCAGCCTCCCAGCGAGCGCTTGCATCCGGGCTCTCACTCTGGTTTAGGGGGTGCGGCTCAGCAGCTGGAGCACAGCACCTGCTTCCGGCCTGCCACGTGTTCGCCCGGTGATCAGAATGGGAACACTGTGCCGGCCAACAGGGAGCCCTGCCAGGGGTGCGACCACCTCGGGAGCCCAAGGGTTTTCAAGACCCTGGGGGCAGGAGGACTGGGGAGGCTGCCCAGCAGGCATCCTGCTCCCCTGCCACGGTGGTTCTCACGGCTTCTCTACTGGCCGCAGCTCGGGCAGCAGCTCACAGGGTGGCTGGGTGTCAGAGCGCACCCAGAGCTCTGGGCAACTGCTGGGTTGGAATCCAGCCCCACCAATTACTAACTGTGACCTGAGGCGCCTTACAGCACCTCCCTGAACGTGCACAATCTGCAGAATGATACAATGTCCTCTACCTGGGGGGCGGCTGGGCTAAGGCTGGGCAAACAGAGCCACGCAGAGGTGGCCGGCGGTGCCAGGACGGGAGGGCACTGCGGTCACGAGGCCGGAGCCAGCACCCACCGCGTGGCCCAACTCGCAGCTCTTCTTCCCAGGACACCCTCACGTCCCTTCTCGGGGCGGCTCTCTGCTGGAGATGCCCTGGGTCTCATCAAGGGGGTGCACAGAGACGAGGGCGTGTCGGGGGATGGGGATGTGCTCACCTCTCGTCCCCCAGGTCAGCCCCGCCGGCTAGCAGGGCCCCCGCGGTCGTGTTGACCTCCATCGCGCCCACACCGCCCAGGCACCAGGCCTCTTTTCTGCGCGGGAAGTCGTTAACTTGGGCCCCCACGGCTTTGCCCAGGCTCCTGAGATGCTGGCTGCTGCCCGCCCGGAGTCCCCGGGCCGCAGAGCTGGGGGCCGCCGGCCTGGACAGGCGAGGGAAGGGGCAGCCTGGCTGGAGCTCTGGAGTGAGGGCTGTGTTCAGATTCTCAAACATGCCGTGGTCCACTAGGAACAAAGGGGAAGACAGAGACGGTGAGTAGAGGGCAGTGGGGCCTCTGGCTCTCTCACTCTGCTTGTCTTTTCCTTACCCCATGCCCAAAACTCCGTAAGGCTCTGGAAATGCTCGAGTGGGCCGGCAAAGGCACTCCTGAGCCTTCCAATCCAACATACCCCACGGGAGGTGGGGCTGGAAATTCTAGGCGTGCCCCCACCCGAGGTAATCAGTGATGAACACTAACCATAAACTTTAACATAACTGATCCCTTTAAACCTGTCTCCTTGACTCCAGGCTTGACCCTTCCTTTGGGGTCACCAAGCCCACTGGAGTAAGGAAGCAATGAAATACAGCATTTTTATGCTGGCGTGCACACATGCCAAAGCCTCTGACGAAAGCATTGGGACGAGCTGGAGGAGGCGGCCTGGGGCTGTAAGTTACCCACTGGAAAGTCACGGGTGTAGCATGTTTTCCACGTGGAGAAATAGGCCAGCCGTGGCTCCCTTCTCCTGAGGGGGAACTGAGAACAGGTCAGTTGTACGCAGTGACATGCCGAGCAGGGGTTCAGACGGTTCACACCAACGGACACATGCTCAGTGCCAAGGAAGCAGGAGCTGAACACGTACCAGCTCCGCCTGCACAACAGCTAGCGAGGTCGGGCAGGTAGGGCTCCTGTGCACAGGTGAGGACCACCGGGCTCAGAGTGACCAACTGCTGGGCCTGCAGTCACAGAGCCACTGACCGGGGGTGGGGAGGGGACCGGAACCAGAACTCAGGTTTCCTCACCCAAAACCCATGGCTCTTCTGCTGCTTTGCCTTGGACCATGGAACAGCTGCCTACATACACCTTGTAGAGGGTCCCTCCCAGGGGCCTTTCTTGGGCTCAAATGATTAACTCCAAGAGCTGGGTACAGACTCACTGGGTTGTAAGCATTTGCAGGGCAGAGGCCATGTCTCATTCATCTTTGGATCTTGAACAGCTAGCCTGGGTCTGGGGCACACATAGGTGCTCAATAAATATCTTGAATTGCCAAACCCATTTTGCTGACGGAAAATTGCAGAGGCCAACATTGTAGCTCCAAGCCTTGCAGCTGCAACAGCCAGAGCTCAGGCTCTAAGCCACGCCATGCTATCTGTACACGCTCCCGCCCGGAGAGCCAGCTCAGTGTCCAAGGTAGCCACAGCCACTCTGGGGCCTCAGAGGTGGGCTTGAGGTTCTGTCTCACCAACCACTCTAGCTACTTTTTCAATCCGGGGGAAGATGAGGCTTCCTGTGGTCACAGATGCCTCTCCTTGCTGTTACTTCTGCTAAGGGCGTATTCCCACTGACCCTTCCTAAGAGTCACTGAGGTTAGCGTGTCTTTTTGTTTTGCTGCACTTCTGCATGAGGGAGTTCTTTCTGCCCTGCGCTGCTGAGTCCTGGGCTTGGGGGAACATTTCTTTCACTGTGGTTTCAGCAGAGGCACCCCTTCTGAGCCAATTATCTAGAGAAGCCACACTCTAGTAAAGATCTTGGGCAGCAGGAGGAAGTTGTGGGAAGAGTAGGAATCCCCCCTGCAGATGAACCCCACAGTTTTTACCTTTGCAACTGCTCCCAGCCCGTGTGCAGGGTGAGCACCACCAAGCAAGACCCATCCCACTAGCAGGGGTTCCCAGCCCGCCTACAACATGGTCATCGGCTCCCAATTCTTCTCCCAAGAGAGGATCGTGCTGTGTCATCCACTTCTGCATGACTTCCCTATCACGTCCCACAGCCCTCTCATTTTTCTTTTATCATAAAATCTGCAAATTGGCAGAGAAGCCCTTGGAAATGAAGGCATTTCATTTCCCCCTCAACCAGAAAGTATTTGGGCCACCATGCAACCAGAGCGAATATTCAAGAGAGGGTGCCACCAGGGAAGGCAAATGCCCATCCCTTTACCCCATTTCCTGGCACAGATATTTCCATGACGGTTTCCTTATTGGTTTAAAGTGAAATTTCAGAGCAGACACACTCATTTCTAAAAGTTCCAAAAACACCTGTTAAAATGATTTGTGAATTGGGAACCCCTTTTATGATTATTTTAAAAACACATACAAATATACAACTTTTGTATTATGTACCATTTTATATTCCCTGTACTTCTTCCTCTATACCCTTCAGAATGTATACACCAAGTTCTTAATTTGAAGATAGCCCTTCTTTAAACTTTTTACAGTTCTCAAAGTCCTTCTGGTAAATACACCTTGTCTCTATAAGAAAGTGGTAAGTTCCTCGGGGGAGGGAGCATCTTCAGTGATTTTTATTTTCTATAATGCTCTGCACAGGGCTTGCTAAACAGTGGGCATTTAATAAGTTAGTTTAATTGAATTGGCTTTTTATATGAATACTTAAAAACTGACTGCATTATGGGCTGACACTGTAGAGAAACAATTTCCGAGCCTTTGTCTATTACAAAAGCCACTCAAAATCCCCCTCTGGGAGAGGTCTGTAGGGACCCTCGAGGTCAGTCCAGAAGGAACTGTCCTTTCCAAAGTGGGACTTAACTGGGGGTTCCTTCATCTCCACATCCAAGGGATGTGCTGTAAGCCCCCTCCCACTTATGGCATTAAGATCCACACACTGTCGTCTCCGCCTTCCCCGAGACTTAGAGGCTTGGTGGTTCAGAAAATAATGGCAATGGTGGAAAGAAGGATGGCTGGATCCCGGCTGGGTGCGTGGCCCTCCCAACAGCACCCTGCAACATGCACACATCCAAGCAGAGGGAAGCATCATTCATAAGAAAGACGGTATCTTACCTGTCCGAGAAAGGAGCTCGGAAAGCAGGTGGGAAACAAACGAGAGAGACATTTTATGTAGTGACCCATCACTTTGGGAGTGTCACCTCCTGCCTGGGCCTCCAGTAACAACCTACCACGAGAATATAGCGTGCAAGACAGAGGCCCTGACACCAGGAGTGTGACAAACCCTGGATGGCCAGGCTCCCACAAACTTTTCAGTAACTAAACCAACACAGAGTTGTGTTTAAAACACTCTACAAATAACCACTTTAATGCAACCGCCCATATTTCTGCCAACATTTGGAGCCCCCTTTCCATGAAGTATACCCGAAGTTCTTGGCTGGCAGTGGGAAGAATGCCAAAGGGCCAAGGTAGGATGCACCTCAGTTTTCTGGATCCTGGATGCATCGCTCATTTCCATGCTGTCTCACTTACGTAAATCACTAGATTTTAGGGGGGGAAGATTTTCTTCCACTCCAACTGTCTAAACTAACAAAAGGGGGAAACCAGGCGGCAGAGAGGTTTGCCTAATAACATACAGGGAGCTGATGGCAGAGCAGGGATTAGAACCCCCACGCTGCCTCCCAGACCCAAGGCCTTTCTCTACCCCACGATGGCCAGACCAAACTGCTGATACCCTCAAAGTCACCGACATATATGACATCAATTTACATTCCAACTCATTCTACCGTCCCAAAGCAGGCTAGGAGGAAAGCACACGAGGAAATCACATTCTTCACACTGTTCTGCAAATGTTTAAGTGCTGTGAATAAATACAGACACCAAGACAATTCCAGCTCTCAAATGCAGAAGCTTGCCCACATCGCTTCGCACACTTGCAAGATGAGCCCACTGCTACTCAGGGGGACAGACCTTTCCCACAGCATAAACACACCCACGATAGTGCAGATCTAACTCACTGTACGCATTTAGTTGACACCTGTGGGATTGTAGAGAATGGACACCTTCATCTTATTTTCAATGTGGCATGATCATCCTATATTCTTATTCCACATCCCTTTGTGCACTAGGCTGCTGATTTACCAAAGAGGGGCAAAGAGAAGAGGCACCCTTGCCACTCAAGTTCATAGTCTTCCCAGAAAAGTGCTTATAGTGCGCAAAATGGTGTTAAGCAAGCCACCATTTGTGTTTTAGTCAGCTGCTAAAAAAAAACAGACAATACAAACCATTTAAAACAGTATCTGGCCCCTATTCTTAGGAGTCCACATTGAAGTATTTGGCATGAAGGGGCATTATATTTGTAACTTACCTTCAAATAGCTCAGAAAAAAAAATACGCACACACACACAGAGACGGAGGGAGGCAACTGATAAAGGTAAAATTAACAACAGGGAAATCTGGATGCAAGGAATATGCATGTCCTCTGTACTAATCTTATTTTTGTAAATTTTTGTAAGTTTGAAATTGATTTCCAAAGAAAATACTGCAAACCAAAGAACAGAAAGTGAAATAACCAAAACATTTGGTGGCAGAGGTAAGGCAGACAATGGCCAAGCAAAGCATGGTGGGTATTCAGAGAGGGCGGAGGTTTCCAGAACTGGGGGGCTGACAGCAATGACACAAAAAAGTGACTCTAAGGAACTAAGCAAGGCAGACAGATCCCATCACTGCCACGTACCTCTAATAGCCTTCATTCTTTAGGGGTGTTCACAAAGCAGGCCACTGAGGAACCGCAAGTACAAAATAATAATCTTTAAAGACCGAGATGGATTCTATCCATCTTTGAAAGGGATGACCCAGCTGGTGAGTGGAATCATGTGACATTATGCTGTCACCTGCTCAGAATGTTTATTGTCCGGACAACCCAACCAGAGTCTTGGGAGCAGGTGTGTGATCTCCACACACTAGAGCAGAAATATGGAGAAGTTCTCTCTCCTCAGCATTTCTGAACCTCGAATCTCTTCCTCGGTCCTGAGCACTTTCCCTAACATTACGTCTTCGCGTGCCACCAGCTTGCCAGGTAAATTTGGGGGCCATGAGGGCCACAAAAATGTCTTCTTTTTTTTGAAGTTTCAGTTGAGTACTCTACCAGATCATGTTAGAGGAGCACGATTTAGTGAGAAAGTCAAATTATACATGGGGAGAAAATAATTTTTCAAAATTCTGCTTTCTTGGTAAGTACTTCCTGCTGCTTATTCATTTCTGGCAAGGGAAGAATGAGGGAGACATTGGCTGTCAAGTTTTTCCTCTAGAATCCACATGACATCTCAAGGTGTCAGTCTGTCTATGTGGAGTATGTGCTGGTGTTAGCCGTTTTGTCCGACAAGCTGGAGAAGATCTAGACTTCTCAATCCAACAGCAGGAACCTGAGAGGCAGAGTAACTGATGGGTGCACATGGACAGTTGGGTGCTCTGACGACTTCCCATTCCAAGTATGGCCTGTGGGCCTGAATATCAGCATTACCTGGGAGCCTGTCGGAAATGCAGAGCGTCAGGCTGATCCCAGAGCCACTGAGTCAAAATCTGCCTAACTAGATCTCCAGGTGATTCCTGTGCACATTAAAGTTTAAGCAATAGCGCTCTCCAGGTTATTCTGAACATCCATGTGCCTATACACAGGACATTTTTATATGTCTGTTTCCCAAACTGAGAGCAGCTACTGCTCTGGGATTGAGGTAAGTTGGCTTTTTATCCAGCATTAGCAGCCATGCAGGGGGTGGCAGGCAACTAGGTGGGAGATGTCGCCATTGGAGAAATCAGCCTCTGGGCCTCGAAGGAACCATGTGAGATGGCCACGCAGCCTGTGAGCAGACTCCCTTCCCCGGGCTCTGCAGACAGACAGACAGACACTGAGCTGCAGAAGGTTGGGGGCCAGGCAGAACATGAACACGAACACACACGAGCACACGTGCGTGCGCACACACACACACAGTGAGCTGTGGGAGGTCGAGAGAGAGGCAGGCCAGGCAGAAAGCTGTTTTCTTTCCGGTACGCAACTCTTAAACTGTCTTTTGGAGAGGCGTGCTCTCAGGTGTCCATGAAGTGCCCCTTCCTGAATTTCCCAGGATGCCAGCCAGATAGGTCCGCCTGTCTGGGTGCTCAGGAAAGGTCACTGTTTTTGCTTTGGCCTCGCAATGTCTTAAAATTCCAAGGCTGAGCCCCTAGGTATGTCTTGGGGGGTCCCGAGAAGAGGACTCCCAAGCTTGCTCAGCTCACCAGAGCGGTTCTTCTGTAACCCAGACACCACAAAGACTGTGTTTCTGGTGGAGGCGTCCAGCCCAGCTCAGGCCCTGCCACGGCAGTACCACGGCAGGGCAGTCTGGCACGGTGTGCATGACACGGTGCTCTTACCAGATGAGGCTCTGGCCCCGGGTGGACACGTGTGAAAAGCTGGGGAGTTCAGAGGCCACCCCCTGCCTTCCCCAGGATTCTCCTCTCTGGCCCTTCGGAGGCCTGGGGAGGCCTCCTGCTTCTCTTGTCCTGTCTCAAGCTGGTATGAAGAGCATTTTCTGCCTGAGTGGGCTGGGGCAGGAAGATAGTGAGGCTGGAAAAACGGCCACACCAGTGATGGAGGAAAGAGGGACTGTCGGAGGCCAGAGGTCTGGCTGTGCACCGAGCCACCTGTCTACCCTTGGAGGAGGCAGAGGAAAGGTGTCCGCAGGGAGGGCAGGCCTGACAGATGCCACGGCTTAGTCACCAAAGGGGAGTGTCTACCCAAACTGCCCCTTGGGCCAGCAGGAGAGCGAGCAGCAGGAGGGCACTCCGCCTTAGACTGCGGCCCCGCCCTGCCCTCTCCGGCTCCCAGGACCGCAGTGCAGGGGGCGGAGGCAACCTGGTGTCACACCTGCCCTCCTGCCGGTCTGCTCCTCCCCACGGCCTCCAGCGCCCCCAGGCTGACACGCAGCCCTGTCCCCTGCAGACGGCGTCCTGGGAGACCCCCAGAACGGGGAGCAGCTGAGGCGGAACTGCGCCATCTACCGGCCCTGGTTCTCCCCGTACAGCTACTTCATCTGCACGGACAAAGGCAGCCACCTGGAGACCTACGGCCTCCCCGAGGGGCAGAGGGACCAGGGCACCGGGCGCAGCCGCCTTCCCGAGGACTTGGCCAGGAGCAGCCCCTCGTCCTCCTCCTCCGCAGAGAACCCCTGCTCCCTAGGGGCCACCGAGAAGTCCAGGCACGGCCGGGGCCCCGGGGACTCCATCACCACCCAGGACATCCTGATGGCCTCCAAGTGGTACCAGGTCCAGCAGAACGGCTACAAGTGCGCAGCCTGCTGCCGCATGTACCCCACCCTGCACTCCCTCAAGAGTCACATCAAGTGGGGTTTCCAGGAGGGCTTCAGCTGCAGGGTGCACTACCGCAAGCTCAAGGCCTACTGGGCCACGGGGAGGGCGCGGCCGGGGGACACGCCCTCTGGGGGCAGCGGCCAGGCCTTCAAGTAGTCCCACCTGCTGGCAGCGGCTGTCTGCTAGTCGGCAGCTCAGATAAATTGGGGATGAAGCCTACTCGTGTCTCCAGAGAGATGTCAATCAACCAAAGTTAGTCGCAGCCTTCTACCAAGTGTGAGGTCACCTGCCGTCCAGCCTCTGGCCCCACCCCACTCCGCTCTGGCTAAGAGCTGCCCAGCAACACCACCCCCTTCTCCCTGCCCACCATCCCCTCCACTTCCACAGACAAAACCTGAAGTTTGGGAATATCCTCTAAGATGGTGGTTCTCAAAGTGAGGCACCAGACGAGCTGTGCCAGCTTCCCCTGGGAATGTGTTAGAATCTGCATCAGACCTACTCACTCTGGGGGCTCAGCATCTGTGTGGGAACCAGGCCTCCAGGCGATTCTGATGCAACTTAAGTATGAGAGTCACTGCCCGGAGCCCCGGCCTTCCTGTTGGTCCCCGGGTGATGCGGGAGCTCACACCCGGGGGATGTGACCCGTCCCTGTCCGACCCCACGGCAGGGTCTCAGACCAGGAGAGGAGGGCTGAATGCACTTTCCTATTGGCAGAATCTCTGCAGTCTGAAAGCTGCCTGGATGTTAGATCTTCTGAGGGGTGGAATGGGGAAGACGGCCTGCTCCTGTAAGGCAGTAAAGAGGCAAACAGGGCTGGGCCCACCCCACCCCACCCCACCCCACCCCACCCCACCCCCACCCCACCCGGATCCTTCACTCAGAAGGGGCATCTCTTGCTGAAGCAGAACAGAATCATTTTTGACCCAGGGGGCAACTCTACATGGCTGAATTGAGTCATGTCAAATTGGGCAACAAAACAGTTTCCTGTTACAAGTCGTGTGCCACCAAACAGCCCTGACCCTTACATTTCTGAGCAGGCCTCACTGCCAACTCTGACCCAGAAAACTGGGTGAGCACCAGGGATGCAGGACATGGGCTTTGCCCATCATGTGGTTTTTGAAAAAGAAGAGGTGGGTGCTTGACGGCCTTATTTATCGCTCATCTGCCCAGTAACTCAGCGGGCCCTCTCACCACAGTGGGCTTTTCCCTTCAGGGACCCTGGACCCTTCCTTGGTCTCTGCCCCCCACTGCTGGCCACCAGGCTGGGGTGGAGGAGCTCCCCATTCCCTTCCAGAGTCAGACGGCAAGTCTTTCCAAAGCCACCTCATGGTTTAGAGCAGCTTCTGCTTGTCGCTGTCCTGCTAAAAGACCATCTGGGGTCTTCTGTGAGAGGGGCAGGGCTCAAAGCCCTTCATGTCCCATGCCACCGAGCCACTCCTCACCCAGCTCTTTCCACACCCTCCACCTGCCCAGAGCCCAAGAATCTATTTGACTGCAAGCTCCAGCTGGGCCAGGACGGGCAGGGTCCCGACCTGTCACCTCTGGGGTGGGGTGGTCTCTAGGCCGCCCTGATACCCCTCCCTGGACCTGGTTCATTCAGGAAGCAGACGAATGACTCTGGGCATAGATTTAGTTCCATTTAGGAACCTCCTGGTTCCCTAGATGGAAAAGCCACCTGAGTCCCGGCAGACTTCTTACCCTTGTCACCAGGCACAGGAGCTCCCCTGATGGGGCTTGGGGGAGCCCATGGAGGGGACCACAAAGAGTGGGGCACAGTGAAGCTGCTCACCGTGGTCCATGCGAGAACCAGGAGAGGAACTGCCTCCTCTGCTCTCAAACCCTCTATGCTTCTCCCCCAGGGTATCCGATATCATAGCACAACACACACGAGAGAGGGAAGAGCCCCCCAACGGCTGGCACTGAGCCCAAGGGTCACAGCACATGCCTAGGGATGCCTAGCAGGTGTTTAGTGTTTTCTCCCTGAGGACAAGGTGCTTCCACCCTTGACATTTAATGAAGCATCATTATGACCCCAGAAACTTCTACAGAGTTCTGAGCATCTCATAGCAGCAGGAAACGCACCCAGCACAAGCATGACCACCCACTCCCGTCAACTGGAAGGTGAGCTGTACTGTGCCCAGGGCCTTTGCCAGGCACTCTGCTGGGCGCTCGCAAAAGGCGACCTCATATGCTCTTCATTATGGCTTTACCTGGTGCATTTTATCCATTTTACAGATGAGAAAATGAGGCTCAGTTTACCCAGCCAGAAAAGGGCAGAGGGCATGTGAACTGGGTTAATCTGACCCTCCCAACTTCTCCTCAGGCCTGGGCCAAAGTATCAGGCTTCACAAACCCTCTGCCTCAAAACTGCTAAAAGTTCTGGCCAAAGTAATCTGGGTTCCACTGTGTGGGTTTTGCGAGATCCTGCAACGCCTGTTCCACCAACACCCTCTCCTTGACCAGCATCCCGCCCCATTTATTCCTCCTCCTGTCGGGAAAGCCCACACCCCAGTGAGCCAAGACTTCCCTGCTGCGCTGTGTTGCAGTGGCACCATGACCCTTCCAGGCAGGGGTGGGAGGAGCTTGTTTTACCTACAGGATGACATTTCTGGAATGGGGCCCATTCACAATCCTACCAACTATGTATTTCAGACAGTCAGGGAATCAGTGAAATGTTACCATCTGGAGGATCTTAGTTATATCAGCAAATATCTGTATCTATGATGTCGTACTTTCTCCAGCACTCAAAATCACTTCTCTTGCCTTGTATTCCAATAATGTTTGGAGCTTGAAAAGTCATGGAGTCTGAAAAAATGGATTTAGACTAGGGATTCTCATCCTCAGCGCTACCAACATTTGCGCTGGCGAAGTCCCTACTGCAGGCAGCTAACCTCCCTGACCTCCACCCACTACCTGCCAATCGCATCCCTCCCCGAGTTGGGACAACCAAAAACATCTCCAGATGTTGCCAAACATCCCCTGGGGAAGCAGACTGTCCCCAGATAAGAACCACAGCATAGCCTGATCTTGCAAGACTGGTCTGTATCAGCAGCCACTGACAGAACCCCTTCCCCGACTCTCTGGGGAAATATGAAAATTCTTTCTAAACCCCTCGCCCCTGAGAACCGTGTGGCCCAGAGCTGATCCCACCTGGCTGGGGACGTGGGGGTGGAAGTGAGAAGGAAGGAGCAGGGGGACCAGAAGCAGCAAGAAAAGACAATGGAAAAGCTTTTAGAAATAAGAAAGGTTTATTTAGCAAAAAGCCACCAGACTAGTGACGACATCCATGGAGTAAGTGCACTTACATGAACAGAATCTTTGCCCAGAGAGTTGATCCAACAGAGTTAATGACACAAAATAGTTTCAGGAAGAAGTAGAGGGTCAGGAGGACACAGTCAGGCAAAGAGTCAATCAAAGGGACACAACTAAACAGAAGCAGCTGCGAGAGGGGAGGCCACGGGGCCTTGCAGAGAGCACGGACAGGGGCAGAAGCAGGAGAGTCGTTGTCACCTCACCAGGCAGTCTGTCCTGCGCGGAGAAGCGCCCTCCTGGCTCCGCACCTGTGCCGGCCCCACTGCCCAAAGTCTGCTGCCACCTGGGGCAGGTGCCACTATGGTAGGTGCCCCTGGTGTCCCTGTGTCCTCTGTACAGGGCAGAGTACAAGGAAGAAGAAGAGGACAGCAGAGTTGAGTTAGCAAAGCAAGAAGCAAGGTGGGAAAGGACAGGGTGACATCACCAGGAAATCAGGTCTTTCCTGCCCAGTGGCTGGGGACCCTCTCAGGCCCCTAGATCTGTCCTTGGCCTCCCATCCCCACACAGCCAGCATGTGCTGCTTTGGGTCACACTGGGGAGATGCCAGATACATGAACTAGTGCTTCGGTGGGGGCACGTGAACACCCCAAAAGGTATGGCCCAAAGGATGGGCTGAGGCAGGGGAAACCACCACAGAGCACTCGACGGAAAGGGCCTTGAATGGGTCCCACGTCGGCAGTACAGATGACTAGACTGCAATTCCTTAACCTTCATTTCCTCCTCCTTTCCCTCTGCAAGCTTTTGAAAGACCTTTTAGGGACTATCCCCTCCCCCACACTCCTCACTGCACCCCATACAAGCCTCTCCTACCACATTCCATGCACCTAATCCACTGGCCTCCGGCCGGATCCTCAGCTCCTGTTTGCAGGCAGTGGGCCTGGAGAAGCCGGCCCTTCTCTCCTCTGGACACCCAAAAGCCTAATGACCTGAGAGGAATGACTGATGCCACCCAAGGGACCCGGGTCAGGATTTTGTAAGCCAGCTAGGCTCAGCCAAACTGCACCCTGATACCTCTCCTTCAGTTTCTCACTTTCCCAGTTCTTCCCTCCCCTGCGTATCTGGATCTACTGCCAGTGGTTAATTAGAAAATATAACAAAATCAACAGAACCACCTGTCTGCAACTAAATGCACATTAGGAAAAGAACATAAATCTGTTGTTGACCCAAACACTCTACAAAGATCCCGATTTCCTTCCCTCTCACAAGTCACACATACGTATGCACCTTCTCTCTCTCACACACACACACACACACACACACATATCCATCCACTGACACCCTAGTGCACCAAGGCAGGCTAACATAAAGCTGCATTTATTTCCCCTCATGTGGACTTTCTTGTCTCGAAGAAACCCAGATGTATAAGGAAAAGGGCTGCACTTCCATCTGCATAAATTGTAAAGCATAGTCAGGGTTGAAGGACTCCACTTTGGAGCAGCCCCGTCCTTACCAACTGGCCCTGAAATCATACTGCAGTCTGGGCCTGTAGCTTGTGGTCCAGGATGAAGACTCATTTCCCCAACACACAATGCCAGGGTATCTCAGCTCTGTCTTCAGCATCTTTAAATGGTAACAGCCGCTTCTGGCCTTACGGGAGTGAAAGGAACTTGTCCTTGTAGCCGTCAGCCTACTGTGTACCAGGGGACTGACTCTAGGCAGCGCCTGGATGGTAAAAGGGACTGGCACGTGGCACGGTGACAGGTGAGATCGAGGCCTGCACCCACAGATGGGTCAAAGGGGACAGTGGCTGCGGCCCCTAAGTGGCAGTGATTCTGAAGCACGGACATAAGCAGTCTCGGCTACTAGCCTGCGTTTGCTTGCTTTTTCCCTCTTGCAGTAAAAGCTGGCCACTGCCCAGTGGAGGGACAGGTTGAGAGGTAAGGCTGGGGGCTCGGGGGCTTTAGGTCTCTGAGGCTTTCATAGAGGCAAGTGTTAGAGAAGCTTCAGCTGGCCCAGCCCCAGAGGCAGGACACAAGGACGGAAGGGGGCCACTTCCCAGCCTCCGTGTGGACGGGCCGGGCTGGCGGGCAGGAGTCGGACCTAAGGACGGGCGGCAGCAGAGGCTGTCCTCCCCGCGGGCTTTCCCCGCAAGGGCCTGCACGCCGTCCTGACTCCCAGTCTCCTCTGAAGCAGCAGCCAGCACCCGCCGCGGGAATCCGGAAGGGGTGCCCAACGCGAGGCGCACACCCCACCCCACGCTCACACCGGCAGGGCTGCCCTGGCCATCTGAGGCCAAGCATCTCCGCAAGGGCCGGGAGGCGGAGGTCCTCCCAGGACGGTCAGGGTTCTGGGATGCAACCTCCAAGTCCCTGGGAAGGTACCGCCGGCTCCCCTCGGGGCCGGGACCACGGGGCCGGGGAGGGCGGGGGCCTCTGGGCGGCTCCCCGGGCGCGGCTCCGGAGGGCCCGGCCCTTCCCGCCGCTGCGGGCCCCCCCCGGGAACCCGACTCCCCCCGCTTCTCCCTCCGAGCAAGACCCCGATGCTCCCGGGAGCCACCGACCCTGCGGCCGGCCGCGCGCGCCTGCGCCCCGGGCCCCGGGCCCTACACGGCGATCTCGTCGTCCAGGCTGTCGCCCGGCTCCTGCCGCGGCAGGACGTTCAGCAGGCGCGGCAGCTCCTCCTGCGACCACGAGTCGCGCTCCTCGCTCTCGTCCGTGTTGGACTCGTACTCCGAGGCGATGCCCGACTCGCGGAACTTGAGCAGCTCCAGGCCGCCCAGCAACGGGGCGCCCGGGGCCGGCGGCGGGGTGTCCCCGGGCGGGAGGAAGCGGAAGCACTCCAGCCGCACCAGGCGCTCGCGCCTACCTAGGGGGCTGCCCGCCGGCGGGGCCAGGGGCGGCGAGGGCAGGTCCTCCGGCCGGGGGGTCGCGGGGTCGCAGAGCACGGGCAGCGCTCCGGAGCGGAAGGTGATCTCCAGCAAGCTGTCCTGGGAGCCCACTGCGGGGGACAAGGGCGAGAGGGGGCCGCGTCAGCCCGGCCTGGTGGGGGCCCGCCCGCCCCTCGGGGGTTCGGCTTCCGCCCGGTCCTGCCCCCCCCCCCCCCCCCCCCGTGCCAGGGACAGGCCTCCGGCGGGGTGTGAGGCGGGAAACAGCCCCCAAGGGCTGCGTTGGAAGCATGCCAGAGCTTTTAGTCCAACCGCGTAAACTGGCATGAACTGGATAGGGCAGGGGTTGGTAAACAAAAATAAATACTCAGACAGGCTTCTGTAGTGGGGAAGGGTAGGGGTTCCCCATCCATATTTTTGGGGCGCTTTACAAATGCAGTGTCCCAGCCCTGCCCAGATCTAATGACGTATAATCTCTGCGGTTTGGACATTTGGACATGGGAATATACATTAAAACAAATAAAACCTTATGGGATAGTTTGGGGAACTACTGGAACAAGGAAAGCATTTGTTTTGCACTTGGGCCTGGGTTTGAATCTCGACTCCACACCTTGCTAGTCCTTTACCTTTGAGCTAGTTACCTAACCTCTCTGCGTCCAGTCCCTCATCTGTCAAATGTGCGTAACATCACCACTATGGGGCTCAGATCATGTATATGGAATCCTGTCGGAGCATCTGGCACAAGAGATAACCAGCGGACACGCGCTGGTCCACAGCCCACGCACTGAGAACATCACACCGCACGCGGAGCAGCTAGGAGGAAGGCGTGGGAGCGCCCCGCCCCGGCTGCCCTCACCTGGAGGTGGCTGGCCAAGAGGCAGGCATTTCGGGCGGGAGCCAGGCAACTCTGCCAGGGAGCGGCAGGGCTAACTGGCCAGTTACTCCTCTGCCTTACTCATTAAGTAGGTCTACCGCTACCAGCCTTTTCCACGCTACAGTCGTGAAGTACGGAGTGCAGAACTGTCACCCCACAGGTAGTTCAATGTCTCCCGCAGGCTCAGAGAGCATCTCATACCATAGGCGCTTACATTTCAACTGGAAAAGCTCTCTAATAAATGGGCTGCCTAGGATTTGGAGGGCCCAAGGCCCCACTGAGGAGAGTGGATGACCACGCGGCAGGACTCCCGGGACACTCAAGGTTTGAGTCTGGGCACCGGACTAGAAGGCAGCCAAGACCTTCTCTGGCCCCGACATCGTGTAATTCTATGAAGTGCATGGATGGGACAAAGGTGCCTTTGTTTTCTGCTAGAATACCAGGGCAGCTCAGGGGCCAATAAAACACCCCAAAGCTTTCGGGCAAGGAACATGTGTTTCCCAGAGCCTCCACATGTGTTTTCCAGGAGGCAAGATGGGGCAGGGCCCTCACTTACTAGTGTTCTGGCCCGAGAGCTTCAGCTCCAGCTCCTGCACCTGCCTGACCAGCAGGGAGATGTGCTGCAGCATGTCCTTATTCTGCAGCAAGAGCTGGTGCACGCGAGCCTGGGCCTCCAGCCGTGCCGCAGCCTCGGCAGCCAGCTGGTCCTTCAGCAAGTGAACCTGCAGAGAGGAGGAGGAGGCAGAGGGAACAGGGCAGAGAGGAAAGAGGGACACGAATGCCAATGAGAGTCGCTGGTGGGCAGCCAGGACCGAAGACAACTTCTGGGTTCGATTCAAGATGAAGGAGCCCTGCCTGGGCAAAAGGGGCACCTGGGCTTGTGAGTCAGAGAAGCCGAAGCAGTTGGGTCACTGTCTTGACTTTGTCTGTCTTGTGAGGGCTTGTGACATGTCACTCACCCAGGGCCCCACCCTGGCACTCCATTCCTGCCAGAACTCCTTGGACTGTTCGCACAACGCTGCCGTGTCCAGGGACGTACTTGTGTCTCATCTTGTCTTTGAAAACCCATGAATGAAAACTGACATACTGACCCACTAACTTAGAACAGCATCACAGAAAACCCCCCACGTAATCCCTCCTGCCCCCATCCTCATGCTCAAACATGGAAACAGAAGCCCTGCATATGCCCCGAATCAGTGAGGTGGACATCATAAAGCCTGCCTCTCCAGGTCTGTGGGTGTCGGCTTCCTTTCCAAATCGTCCACTCCCTATTTCCCATGGCAGTAGGACCCGGCTTCACACCTGATGGGGTCAGATGTTTGTTGACTGACTCTTAAAAGGGCTCGTCCAAAAACCCCAGAAGAGCTGAGGTGAACAGTTTACAGAGCCACCCTCTGTGAGGAGCGGACCCCCGTCAACTCTCGCACCCTCTTCCGGCAGAGCGGCTGGCACTGGCTCAGCCAACATGCTTGGGGCCAGCGGTGCCTGTTCCTGGTGTGTAATCAGGAGCGGGGATAAAACTCAGGGGGAGGAGATGTGGGGCGATTATATCAGGACCCTGGCTTGAGGACACTGAGCCACAAGATAATAACAACATTCACACGTGTGATTCCTTGGCTAGAGGTGGATAAAGGGGCCTCCGTTACGGTTTCAGAAGGTCTCTGAAGAAAGGGAGCTAATGAATGTGGTGGTCTGAACCACAGTAGCTTGTGGGAAAGGGTTTTCTTGGCCCCAAACTGTGTGCATAAAGACACAGTCAGGTGACTGGGACAGGACGGGGAGATCGCGGAGTGGAGGAGAGCGGAGAAAGGGGATTTGGGGGAGCTAGCCACCTCTCTGGCTCAGACAGCAAACGCTCTGGACTGCCGAAGGGCAGTTCGCTCCCAAGAATTCACATTTTACCAGGGAGTAAAAGACCATGTCCAGCTCACCGCCTGGCCAAGCCTGACCAAGTGACCTGGCAGCCCAGTGTCTGTCCCTGCCAGCCGCCAGCGATGGAGACACCTACTCCGGATGCAGCCGCTTCCGACCTGCCCAGACCCAAGGACCTGACCTTGCAGTCAGCTCTGAACCTAATGAAGTGGGGCCACTAAGGAAATCAGTTACCCTTTCCATCAGAGGCCCCCGCGGCTGGGCTGTCTTTCCCCGGGGAGCAGGGTGCAGGAGGGATCTAAATTTGTCCTCTGTAAGGTGCTGCTAAGGACAGAACTGATAGTTTGGTCAAGATATTGGCCTCATTTGCAGCCTCATATACACTAAGGGAAGAACTAGAGGGGGCTGAGAACAGGGGCAGTAATATTTTAGTCTGGATATCAGAACGTGGATGACTATTCAGCTTTAAGCTTTTGGCTTCCTTGGAAACTGAGGCATGGAGGTATTTCACCCGAGAGTCCCCCAAATCCTGTTGGTTCTGAAGAATAGAACAATTGTTCTGGGAAGCCCCCAGAAGTGCCCCCAGAGGAAGGGCCAACCTTAACCCTTCATCTGTGACTAATATAAACTTATCGTAAGAACACCATTGAAAGGAATCTACTGAGCTGACAGAATTGTTAATTATCCTGTTTCTATTTCCTTTGGAATAAAACAGAAATGTTATAAATGTGGAACAAAATTTTCAATGCATGTAAACAGAGAAAGCAGGGAATTCTGCATGCCACTAAATGGCATCTCTGGAGGGCTCCTTGCACACACACTACAGACTCAGGTACCGGCATTCCACATCTGAATATCCCAACAGAATAGGCCATTGGAGAGCAGTGGACCAGGGGCTGGAGGTCTGAGTCTGTTCACTTTCTCCATCTCTCAGCCAGGAGGGCAGCCTAGAGATTCAGACGGTCTATGATTCCACATCCAAATGGATGCAGGGGTGAGTTCCAGGAGCCATGTGCTAAAGGCTCCCTGATGAAAATCCGTAGATTCCCACTGTGAAGTCAGAGAACTAGAACTGGGGACAAAAGAAGAGGACCCTCCTGCAGAAACCAGGAGAAAAAAAATGGCTGGGAGCTTCTTTTGCAGGTTCCAACACATTCCAGTGGTGGAAGACCGTCCTGCATAAAAGACCACCTGGAACCAAAGGCTTTCTTTACAGATCTGCTGGCCCAAAGTGCCCAGAGAAAATGCTCCTGAATTTGAATGTTCCTGTACCAGATGAAATAAGAATGCTGGCTCTGCACTGCAGAGCTGTAACATTCCAGGTGTTTTCAAACCCTGGGAATGCAAAAGCACAGGCTGCTGCCGCTGATGAGACCAGAGCTACTGAGCCCTTCTGTGTCTGTGGCCGTCCAATGTGGCATCAGTGTAAGACTTAGACCTCCTGCTCCGGCAGTTTGTGCCACAGGAACACCCAAACCAGGCCAAGTGGAAACAAGCAGCCTGGACTTCTTTTAAATTTGAGGCAAGTTAACTATCCGTATTTTGCATACGTAGGTCTGGCCCTGAAGTGCTGAAAGGAGGCAGCGAGCATTCTTTTCAGCCCTGGCAGGGGCAGGCTGCTATAGCTGTGTGCTTGCTCCCTTAACTGTACAATGGGAGTGGATCCTG